>NW_005871241.1:242643-256300 GCF_000147115.1 Myotis lucifugus | reverse complement strand
CTGCTCTGTGGGTGATAGAGGGCGGCACCCCAACCCCCTGATCAGCCCTGCTGTGTGTGTGACAGGGGGCGGTGCCCTAACTCCCCTATCAGCCCTACTCTGTGCGTGACAGGGGGCAGTGCACAACCCCCTGATTGGCCTGCTCTGTGCATCACAGGGGGTGGGCTCCGCAACCTCCCCATTGACCCTGCCTTGAGTGTGATAGGGGGTGGTGCCCCAACCCCCCAATCAGCCCTACCCTGAGCGTGACTGAGGGTGGCATCACAACCTCCCAATCCGCCCTGCTCTGTGCATGACAGGGAGCAGCGCCCCAACTCCCCAATCAGCCCTGCTCTGAGCCCGACCAGGGGCTGCACCTAGGGGATTGGGCCTGCCCTCTGCCACCCGGGAGCAGGCCTAAGCCAGCAGGTCGTTATCTCCCAAGGGTCCTAGACTGCGAGAGGGCACAGGGCCGGGCTGAGGGACCCCCCCTTCCCCCCCTTCCCCCCCCTCTAGTCTATATTATAAAAAGCCTGTGGCCCTAATGCCGTAAGACCAAAGACCAGGCGTGGGTGGGGTGGGGGCTGGCATGATTTCACACACTGGAGTTCTAGTATGTATATAATCTATAAATATAAAAGGGTAATTTGCTAATTAGACTGGGACGTCTTCCAGACATCATTCCGGACGTCCTTCCTAACAAAGCTGGGGCTGGAGGGAAGCCAGCCGGGGTCCCGGGTGCCTGTGGGCAGCACAAGGGAAGCCAGCCTGGGTCCTGGGTGTCAGAAGGAAGACGGTGCTGGCAGCCAGGGGAAGGAAGGCCTACTCTTACATGAATTTTTGTGCATCGGGTCTCTACTAGATGATAGATAGATAGATAGATAGATAGATAGATAGATAGATAGATAAAAGTTTCAGATGTAGTAAAAAATGCACAAAAGTATTTTTAAAAAGTTAAAATAGAGGAAATGTGGGATTTATGAGAGAAAAATAAATTTGAATGAAATATAATGGTAATTCCATTTAAAGTTATTTAATCCAACTCAATAGCATACTTATAACTAGGTAAATATACAAAAAATACTCTATAGTCTAAAACAGTGGCTAAAAAACTTCCAGGACTTTTTGACATTTGAACTAGTGAATATCTCTGCAAATTTAAATGCTATTACACTTCAGAATAGTTCTAGAATTATTCTTCAAAGTTCTATGTAAATATATAATATTCATATTTTCTGCTAATCTATACTATAAGAATGTATATATCACTAGCAAAGTCAATGTATCACAACATAAATGTCAATATTTGTCAGTTCTTACAGATCATCCAGCATATGCAGTACACTTCATAGAAAAGAAAATTATGATAAAAAATAAATAACTTTTTTAGGTTAGTAACAGGCAACCACCAGGGCATGTGACTCTCCATTTGGAAGTGTTTCTATGTTCAAAAATACTTTCCTGTACAGAGAATTTCTATTGAAGTGTTTATTTTCATTATAGCTCTCTAAAGGGTTAAAAATCTTCATTGCTGTAATAAAAACAGGCATAGTGTTCTTATAACTACATTTATAATAATCAAATGAAAAGCAATGCATTTATTAAAATGTTATTTTTTCATAATTACAAGAGATGGCAAATGGGATACAGAATGTTAAATTTCAATGTACTTAAAATGCAGAGTTAATATGTGAAAAAGGTCCATCCTATTATAACACTAGTAATTATTGTGTTACTTTAGAGACAGCATGTCAGATTATGCCCCTTGTACCTGAATTTTTAAGGGGAGAAACTTGATTTATTGTGATTAATTACTAAGATACATATCAGCTTCTCTTCCCACTATCAATGGCAATAATGCAGCATTAATGCTGACCTGAATGCCATGTTGGGATATTTAATTAAAATCACACTGGTAAATGCCAGTCTGGTCATACTGTTTGTTATATGTTAAAAACAAATCTATTAATATAACTAATTTGGGGGATATCATCTTGTCATATTAAATAGAAAATCATAAAAGTGTGCATTAAATCAAAATTTATGCTGTCCTTTGAAATTTAGCTTCTCTTATGGATGTTATTGATTTGTTTATTGCAAACAGTGCATTTCAGTAACAGTTTCAACAAGTATGAAATGTGCAGCACACACAGTTTTTGTAATGTAATTAGTTAGAAATTGGGGAAGCTTAATTTTAAATTGAATTGTTCATGAAAATCTATTTCATACTCTCTATGGCTTGAGCAGTTTCTCTTTATAAAATGGTCTATAGTTGTTTAAAGAAATTAAATGCAGTTAATCAGAAAGAACATTATGGCTTGACACCTAATTTGAAAGCCCTGTCTTGAAGCAGTGAATGATTGCTTATAGAATTACATATACTGATGAGAACCCAAATAGGAAATCCATTCATGCTCCAAGTAGATCTCAGCACTGCTGTAAGTCAGGGTAGTAGAGCCTGTCTTTTTGTGAACAGTATTTTATAAAAGTATATATATATACCAAAATGTCTATTTTATTGTTTAGTCTAGTTTGATAGATTCAAAATAGTATAATGGCATAGAGTAAATTATCTAATTATCCTACATCAGAAAGTAGATCTGTGATCTTAAAGTCATTTGAGATCAAGTCAGCCTGTTGATGTAAGTACAGATGTTGACTATCAAGTTTTAAATCTTAGGCCCGGCCCCTGTGGGTCAGCGATTGAGTGTCAACCCAGGAACCAAGAGGTCACTGGTTCGATTCCTGGTCAGGGCATATGCCTGGGTAGCGGGCTTCATCCCCAGTGGGAGCCATGTGGGAGACAGCCAATTGATGATGTTCCTCTTTCATTGATATTTCTACATCTCTGTCACTTTCCCTTCCTCTCTCTCTAAAAATTGATAAAAACATTTAAAAATATTTTATAGCTTAGTGTAAACAACAACAGCAAAAGTGGTGGTAAATATGTCCCAATGGTATTGCTGAAATGTTCTTTTTTTAAAAAAATTATTGCTTAAAATATTACAAAGAGAAGTACAAATGTCTCCTTCCCCCCCCACTTGACCTTCCCCCGGCCACCCCTAACCCCCAGTGACTTGTGTCTATTGGTTATGCTTATATGCATGCATACAAGTCCTTTGGTTGATCTCTTACCCCTCTCCCCCAACCCTCCCGGGTCTTCCCGCTGTAGTTTGACAGTCTGTTCGATGCTGAAATGTTCATCTCTCTTTATCTACGTTCATCTGTTTTTCAGTGCCACCAGCAATCACAATGCCTCAGAAATCCTTCAATGCCACAGCAGAGAGAGGAGAAGAGATGACATTATCCTGCAGGGCCTCTGGCTCTCCTGAGCCCACCATCTCTTGGTACAGGTAGGCTGTGTACCCACAATTCCCTCTGGTCTGTGTCCCTAATCAGGCTCATGAAAAAATAGTTGCGACCTTTCCATTATGTCTGGAAGGAAAGTGTTGTTTTTGAATTTTATTTAAAAGGCTATTATGCTTTTGTTTTCATTTACATTGGTTAGATTCAACTGTTAGAGATCAGCAGAGTGACTTAACCCAAGTCAAAGGTGCACCCATAGTGCTGATCATTCTGTCTCTAAGACATGTTTCTTTTTTCATTCATTCATTTTTTACATTGCACACTTCATGTTTTTGCATTTCATTTTTTACACTTTATTTTTTAAATTTTATTTTTCAATTACAGTTGACATTATTTTATATTAGTTTCAGGTGTATACAGTTTAGTGGTTAGATAGTTATATAATTTACAATGTAATCCCCCCGATAATTCAAGTACCCACTTGGCACCACATAACTTATTATAATATGATTTATATTGTCTATGCTGAGTTTAACATTCCCATGATTACTTCTCAGTCCCTTCACCTTTTCATCCATTCCCACAACCCCTCTCCCTTTGGGCAACCATCAGTTTGTCCTCTGCCTGTATTAGTATAATGTTGTTTATTTGTTTGTTTCTTTGATTTCCACTGAATTTTTCAAGATCCATTCACTTCAAAGCTCAAATCATGACTTTTTCCCCTTGAAAACTCCCAGAGTATGTCAGCCACCTTCTTTTCTCTTCTCCCTTACTATAGTAGATATCTTCTCAGTCTCCCTAAAAACAAAACCCAAAAAGTTATTAACTTAGTAATGGGATCTATAATACCCTCTATTACTGTCAGTAATATGAATTTTTCATGATAAGTGCCCATGCCTCATTCATTTGCTACATTTCAAACATACTATATAATAAAAGGATAATATGCAAATTGACCCTAACAGCGGAATGACCAGAACGACTGTTGGATCAGTCACTATGAAGCTCACTGACCACCTTTTGGTCCCTTCCCCTGGCCGTCAGGCACTGATCACCTGATGGCAAAAAGGGAACCAGGGGTTGGGAGGGGGCGGGGCTGGCTGCAGGCAGCTGGGGAAGATGACCCTGATTGCAGGCCAGGCCTAGGGACTGTACCCGCGCACGAATTTCATGTGCCTGGACTCTATATTAGTTCAATATTTCACATGAGGTAGGGAAATAACTCTCCTTATCAGAAAGAACACTGGAAGTTAGTTAATCTGCTCCTTATATTACTGTTTGAATTGAGGGATAAGGAAATTGTACTAAAAATTTTAGTTGCGATCTGTGAATGAGGGCAGAGAGGGAAAATACACATCTATGGGCTACTTGTGAGAATTCACACAGGTAAATAATATAGGCAAAATGTTGTATAAGACACAAGTTATTGAAACTTCTAGTGTATTATTATTTTATTAGTAGTCCTAGTATTAAACAAATCAATATTTTTCACTGAATAGATTGAGAAATAGATTGTATCACCAACTGCACTGAAAGATCTCTTTATACATGAAATTCTAGAGCAAAATGCTGAAATGTCATTTTTTATAATTGTAAATATAGGGTTAGTAAAAATATTTTTAAGTTAAAAGTACAGAGTGCTATATATACATTTGCTATTAGTAGTTTATAAACTCTACTTTTGCACTCGACCCTTATGATATTTTTGCACATTTCCTGATATTTTTAGACATATAAATAGAAACTGAACAAGCAGATGTTATTGAGTTATAGAAGGATAAGGATTGAATGAAGATATGTGCCAGTGCTTTCTAGAAAGCAAAGCCAAAGTTCACTGGAAAGGTCATTAAGTTTATCAGATAAATGTTCTGTTTCTATAGAGGAAATACTTTATAATCCTTTTAGAGATTTTTCTTTTTAAATTTATATTTGTACGGGAAAGTAAGTCTTTCCAGCCCTAAGAACAGATCCTAAACTTTTTACATCAGTGGACATTAAACTTTATTCAATCATCTAAAGCACCATTATTAGAAAGATATAGAAGGAGAGCTGGAAGAAAGAAATGGAGGGAGAGGAGATGACAATAAATAGAATTAAAAAAATATACAACATAAGAGGTATCACACATATTAAGGGGAATTGTAGGAATTGTTTCAGATTTAAAGATATTTAAAATATTTCTTACTATAGTTGTTATAAAAAGTGTGCAAGACATTGTCTTAGTGTACTGCAAAGGCTATCTTTAGGGCAGAACGAATATGGCTTCAGTCCAGAAAGAACATGGAAAGTGTTAAATATTTAAATCTAAGAAGGAAATTATTTTTTTAAATGATTTCTCCTCACTAGGGAATTAAATCATTATATTCAGCATAATTTCTCTAACTGCATTTTTACATAATTATTTCATTTTACCCTTTTATTGGCAGTACATGTTTTCAAAATAAATCGGTTGCATATTTAAATTGCATTTACTTTGAAACTTACTTAAAGTAGGTTTCCATAGAAATTCTATTAAATGTGTCTCAGGAACATAGTAAATAAAGTTTTCATAAATACGTGTTGACTCACCAACATTATAAAGGTACATAGAGTTAAAATCATCAGACTTTTTTTGGTTTAATAATCAAAGTATAGATTGAACCAATGTGCTGTTTTACCTAAGATTGGTATCAATATTTCAACATAACTCAAATGTTATTCTTGTCTATAAAGTCAAAACTGTTTTAAAGTATAACTTTAATACATTAAGTTTTTCTGGGCTACTAGAAGTATACTTTAGATTGGATTATAGCCTTGTCTATCAAGAGCTATGAAATTATTACCAACTACAGATCAAAAAGTTGAGTATGATGCCTGGCTGGCAATCAATAGGTTGATTGTCAACCTATGAACCAGGAGGTCATGGTTCAATTTCCTGTCAGGGCACATGCCTGGGTTGCAGGCTTGATCCACTGTGTGGGGCATGTAGGAGGCAGCAGATCAATGATTCTCTCTCATCATTGATGTTTCTACCTCTCCCTCTCCCTTCCCCTCTGAAATCAATAAAAGTATATTTTTTAAAAATTGAATATGTCTCCTGAGTTGTGAAGCCTGATTTATGAAGATCAACCTCTTTTCTTTTCTTTAGGAATGGCAAGTTCATTGAAGAAAGTGAAAAGTACATATTGAAAGGAAGCAATACAGAACTCACTGTCAGAAACATAATCAATAGTGATGGAGGCCATTATGTCTGCAGGGCCACAAATAAGGCAGGAGAAGATGAAAAACAGGCATTCCTACAAGTCTTTGGTAAGTATTATAGCATAGTGGTTAAAACTGTTATGTCTAGAGGGAGGTCTGGGTCAATTTTTACTTTGTCACTTGTATGAACTGTTTAACTTTCCAAAATGAAATCTCCATTTTTCATCTCTAAAATATATTTTAAAATTGCAGCTACCAGATAGAATTGTTTTAAGAATTACATGAAATTATACATGTAAGTTTCTGTGAAACATTGGCTGACTCATACAGAGGCTTGAAGAAATTCATTTAAATTACACTACTGGGATCTCTTATATAGATACTAGAGGCCCGGTGCATGAAATTCATGCACTGGGGGGGGAGGGGGTGTTTCTCCCACCCAGCCTGCACGCTCTCCAACCTAGGACCCCTCGGACATCCCTCTCACAATCCAGAATTGCTGGCTTCTAACCACTCGCCTGCCTGCCTGCCTGCCTGCCTGATAGCCCCTAACCTCTTCTGCCTGCGAGCCTGATCACCCCTAACCACTCCCCTGCCGGCCTGATTGATGCCTAGCTGCTTCCCTGCTGGCCCGATGGCCCCCAACTGCCTTCCCCTGCCAGCCGATCTCCCCCAACTGCCCTCCCCTGCTGGCCCGGTCACCCCCAACTGCCCTCTCCTGCAGGCCTGGTCACCCCCAACTTCCCTCCCCTGCCAGTCTGGTCGCCCCCAAAGGCCCTCCCCAATGGCCTGGTTGCCCCTAACTGCCCTCCCCTGCTAGCCTGGTTGCCCCCAACTGTCCTCCCCTGCCAGCCCAATTGCCCCCAACTGTCCTCCCCTGCTGGCCTGATCGCCCACAACTACCCTCCCCTGCCAGCCATCTTGTGACAACGTGGGGATGGCCATCTTGTGACAATGTGGGGGTGGCCATCTTGTGATGACGTGAGGGTGGCCATCTTGTGAAGACATGGGGGTGGCCATCTTGTGAGGACTTTAGGGTGCAAGGGCACAAGGGCCACCTAGGCTTTTATTAGTATAGATATTCATTGCTCCTCATAAACCTTTAAATGAAATATGTTGGGATCAGCTGTACTTTCATTATATTTCAAAAGAGCACACCTATGAGGCTATAATTAGGCCACATTGTCATGCAACTGTAATTAAATATTCCCATTTCATTTCATTAAAAAGAAATATAATATAAGTATCTTCCATAATTACTAAAAGCTATATTATTTTATTTAGCAATCTTATAGAGAGTTAAGAACTTGTATGCTTTTTAAAAATTATTTGTTTGGCTTTCATAATTATACCTAACTACATATTCAGGATACAGTCATCATTGTTTTCTCCTTGCCAATATTGTTTTAAAAGCTTAGGAGATAATGACTCACTAAGTGGATGCTATGCCACCCCTCCACACACAGACACAGACACACTCACACTTAAACACACATGTGGCTTTAAAAGGGAAAATTTTAATTTGTGGTTTAAGAGAAAAATACATAATAAAGTGACTCTTAAGATGACAATATGTTGGAAGGAATTATAATGTGTATGTTGGTATCTAACCCACTTCAAATCCTATATAATAAAAAGTTAATATGCAAATTGACTGAACAGCAGAACAACCAGCGCAGCTGCCCTCCTCCACAGCAGCACTAAGGATGTCTGGGGAGTGGGACTCAGCCATCAGTTGGACATCCCCTGAGGACTCCTGGACTGACAAAGGGCACAGGCCGGCCTGAGGGACCCCCCTACCCACGAGTGCATGAATATCATACACCAGGCCTCTAGTTAGTTTACAATGATCATCGATGTGAACTATCTTTGGAAATTTTTTCACCTGTTCCTTGCAACTCTTTCGGCCCCACTCTAAAGCAAAGCATGCTGCCATGCCTGCTGTAATGTTAACAATTCCATATCATACTACTGTGGACTCAAATGCCCATCATGGATTTTAGGTCTAAATAGAAATATTTTCTTCCAGTATAGATGGAGTAATGTATGTATTCTTTACAGTACAGCCTCACATAATACAGCTAAAAAATGAAACTACGTATGAGAATGGCCAAGTCACACTCATCTGTGAAGCAGAAGGGGAGCCTATTCCAGAGATCACATGGAAAAGAGCCGTGGATGGAATCACATTCTCCGAAGGCGATAAGGTAACAGAAACTCAATACATAGTGGTTTTCAATATCATTGTATTTTTGGTGTTTTGCACGTTATTAAATCTCACATTGGACTCCAATTGACCAAGTAACTAGTAAGAAATACAATAAGGGTTTATTTTTTAAAAAGGTAAGTCTACCACAATCAGCCTAAAACTAAATTCAGAGGAGGAAATATATAGTTTAATATTTAATATTTAAAGGTATTTTTTATTAAACCACACAATCTTAGGTTGTTGGAATTCTTCAATTTGCCAAAGTGGCTTTTGGTATATACTGAATGTATAAGATACCTTGTGACAGTTTTATCCCCTTCACCCTGTGCTGTGAAAATGAAAGTAATTCGAATTAACAAAAGTCTGTCTGTCATTTCACTCTTTACTCTTTGAACTGTCTTTGTGCAGTACAAAAGTAGGTTTCTGCTTTCATATAATATTGAATCTAATAAGATAAATGAGTATAAATGTAAATTGTGATCTTTCATCAGACGCATACAAGTTATGTAAAAATCAATTAAACATCACCATATATTTCACTAAAATCCATGGATTTTTATACTTGTCATTTTAAACAAGTCATATAAATGTCCAAGTTTAAACAGAAGCAAAACAGAAAGAAAAAGTTAGTAAATTAATGATATGATGGGTTGGCATTTTCACACGAGTAAAAAATGTAACAGTAAGCTGATAGATGGGTTTTATTTTCTCAATGTTAAAGGCAAATGTCCTTTAAATGACTTTCATTAATTTAAATCTAATTCTGCAAAAGTCAGTGATATCTATAATATATGTAGCTTTGACTTTCCAACATTGATAGCAGAAAAATTTGAAATCAGTTTATTCAAAATACGCTTTGTATTCCTTCAAGTCATCATATCTTTAAACAACATGCTAACTCCATAGATTGACAATTTAGGCTACTCCCTATCCATTTATAGTTTATCTTTGAAAGAATGTGTTCCCACATATATTAGTGTTCTTTTTCCCACTTTCTCCTCATGATGGCATATTTAAGGGAGTATATCTCTTTGGAAATGTACAGATATTTTATATATGCAAATTGAAAATAAAAATTTTCCCAGGTAAACTATAGTTTGCTTTAATATTTTTCTTAACAGAAAATAATATATATTTCTATGGCACAGTTGGCAAGTTTGAAAGGCGTTATAGTTCCATAAAATGTTTAAAATAGTCAAAAAGCAATTAGACATAGAAAACTGTAGGCAACTGCTTTCATGTCGATTTAGTACATTTCTGTCGACGAGATTGCTCAAGTATGATTTTCATGTCTATAAGCCCTTATTAAGTATTTCTAACTCAAAGTTTCATTACTTTCCTGTCTACTGTAAAATTCCTAAAAGTTCTCTTCTCTAAGATGGCTTTTACTCCTTATTTAAAAGATGCTTCTTTATTATATACCAAGAACAAGAGATACGTTGTATTCTGTTATTTTATCAGTATAAATTAGTCAAGTAACTGAGAGCCTGATATTTTAGTCTACACTCTACACCTCAGGCTTCTCAAAACTATTTACAGAAATTACTTCTATAGTAATAGTGAAAAATAATCAACTAGTTTTTATTTGCTAAGGATTATATCTATTAAAGTAGACATCCTTTTTATTTTTTATTTAGTTTATTATAAAACAATTATAGAAACCTAAAGATGTTTTTATTTTTCTAACCAACAACTTTTATCCAGTGGATAAAAAAAGTTAAGACTGCTGTATTTATTTTCTATCATGATATTTCTCTAAAATTATTTTAAGATCCCCATTTTATTTTCTGGATTGGTAGCCTTTTTTCTCTTAATATTACCAATTTCTTCAACAGTCAAAATTCAAAAAATTGAATAGTTAAGCTGAGCTTTAAAGAAAGACAAACCTAGTTTTGATTCTCAACTAGGCCATTTATAATGTTTCAGCTTTGGCAATGTTATCCGAACTCTTTTATTATTTATTTTTTCAGTTTCTAAGTCATTTACTAACATGACAATAAATTTGGCTTCAGTAACTCTTGTACACACACACCACAACAGGCACCCCAGCCACTGATCTGCTTCGCAACACAAGGCCATGAACTCTTTTTAAGATGAGTTCTTCATCTTTAAAATTGGGATAATAATACTTATTTTCCTTGTTGTATAAGAAAGGTGAAGTGTGCCTTGTAAAATGCATATTGATGTCTTTACCATATTGTAAATATTCAATCAACTTTATTTTTTCCTTATCATATTACATAATTTTTAAAACATAGTTTATCCTGTGTGGGCCTTTTTTTGGGCGGGGGGGCGGGGGGCAGGATTCTGAATCTACTCTAGTCGTTAATAGAACCCATAAAGTCTGATACCTAAAGTCTGACTATACTTTGACTATCATAGAGTATGTTGAGATCATATGTCTTTTGTCTTAAAAAGTTACATGAGCTTGTATTTGCCATAAGAATCACCTGAAGAGTCTGTTAGGATGCAAATTCTGGAATCCCACAGCCGGAGGTTAATGTCATAAGTCTAGCACAAGAACTAGGGGTGCATATTTTATGAACTCATCAGCTGGCATTATATGGATGGTCTTCAGGCCACACTTCAGAAAACAATTCTCTTACTTTAAGTCAAATGAAACTTAGCAACTACTCCTTTCCACAGGAAAATGCTCTTACAAGATTACTGGGCACCTGATAGGGGCCTGAGAAATACAGGACAAAAGAAAATAAAACTTCTGATTGTGCATATAGTGTTAAAGTTTTGATAAAAATTGTTAAATGTGTAGGTCATAATCAGTGACATATCACCAATATAATATGGTTCAAACTAATGATTGCATCCCAAAATATGACTGTGTTTAGCCAATATGTTCATCATTGAATTTGAAGCAGAGGATCTCAATTAATAGTATCCCCTTTCCTTGACTAAATTCTCAATCACCAGATAAGACAAAAGAAATACACGAGGATAAAATATCATGTGGCATGTCCTTATACTGAATTACAGAATTAGTTAGACTTAGCATAGTAGATCACTCTTGTTATAATCACTGCTGAGGTAAGCATCTGGGCTGAAAACTGCAGAGAACCTGTGGTTTCTATTCGAAGGTCTTTTCTGAAAACAAAAAAGGGAGTGGCTAGGAAAAGTGCATCCAATATGAAGTCCTCACAGTTACCAATCAGACATCCCCCTCATTCCCGCAGGGAGGAGTAGGCAAGGGAGTTGGAAAGTCCAGGAGTGGAATGCTAGCAGAGCTCCCCTTCCATTGCATATATATTAGGAGCTCATGACAAATGTTCACTGCCCAACAAACATGATGCTTATAACTTATTTTTCTATTGATTTCAGAGATGAATGGAGAGGGAGAGAGCAATAGAAACATCAATGACGAGAGAGAATCACTGATCGGCTGCCTCCTGCAAAGCACCCCATGGGGCTTGAGCCCACAACCCAGGCCACAGCCCCCCATGAGGCTTGAGCCCACAACCCAGGCATGTGCCCTGACCAGGAATCGAACTGTGACTTCCTGGTTCATAGGTTAATGCTCAACCACTGAGCCACGCCAGTTAGGCAATGCTTATAACATTTTAATGAGCTCTGTATATGCATTGTCTGAACTTATCTTCTGGAATGCTTGCCTCATAATAAATGACCCCAAAGCATAGTGGCATAAAACAATCTTTTATTTCCCTTGTGATTTTGTGGGTCAGGAATTTGGGGAGGCTCAGCTGAGTGGCTACCACCAGGAGTCTCAGATGTGCTCACATGTAGATGTTTTCAGGAGCTGCAGTTTGAAGTAGGATTGAACTATGGGTATTAACATACCAGAAAATATCCTTGTGTAATATGTCTCTCAGAAACAACAAAAATATGGTGCTTAAACACAGAGCTCTTTTAAAATCATAAATATTTTATCTCTAATCTACTTACCTACATTTAAAACACTATATGTAATTTTTAAAACTTCAGAAAAAGTTTTTTAAAAACGTGTACTGTGTAAGAAAAATAGAATATCTACTTGCTTTAGAAATATTTCCTGAATATCCTTTGTTATTTCAGGATACTATTTTGTTCTTTGTCCTATTTTTAAAGAAATCACACAGTTTTTACTCACTAACTTTTAATGATCCATTTATTGAAAATTTCTAAGCAATGTATTGTAGTAATAACAGTATGATTGATGATTTTTCATTAAAATATTGATTTACTAGGGTTATCTAAAAGTTAATTAAATTGAATTTTAGCACATTATAGTGGAGTCATCTTAAGGTACATTTGTTTATAGGAATTAAAGTCCCTAACTTTTTCATTTAATATATGATATATATTTAATTTCATTAATAATTAAGTGTATACAATAAACTTTAGATAACAACCAAAGCTATTGTTGCCGAATATGTAATAGCCATGAATTAAAAGTTATAAATTATTATTATTATTATTTGATTCTTTATTGTTTAAAGTATTACATATAATATTACATATGTCTCCTTTTCCCCCCATTGACCTCTCCCTGGCCACTCCCATCCCTCAACACATGCCCTCCCCCCAGTGTCTGTGTCCATTGGTTATGCTTATATGCATTTATGTATGTATGCAAGTCCTTTGGTTGATCTCTCCCTCCCCCCCTACCTCCCCCTTCCCGCCTTCCCCCTGAAGTTTGATGTCTGTTTGATGCTTCTCTATCTCTGGATCTATTTTTTTTATTCTTTCTGCTCCACAATATTCTTTTTTTATTGTTTAAAGTATTGCATATGTCTCCTTTTTCCCCAATTGACCCCCCACCTGCCACTTCCACCCCCCAGGACAAGCCCCCATCATCCCAGTGTCTCTGTCCATTGGTTATGCTAATATGCATGTATACAAGTCCTTTGGTTAATCTCTAACCTCCCCCCCCCCTTCCCCTTCCTTCTCTCTGAGGTTGGACGGTCTGTGCACTGGTAACTTGCCTCTGGATCTATTTTTGATCGTCAATTTTGTGTTGTTCATTATATATGA
>NW_005871241.1:240201-242543 GCF_000147115.1 Myotis lucifugus | reverse complement strand
AAATAAAACCATGCTTCCTCACAGGGTTGTTCTGAGGTGTCAATCGAGATTGTGTGTCTGAAGTATTTCAACATAGTCCCTGGCTATTAACACTATCATCTATTCTGAACCAGTTTCTTCACATCACCCTTATTATCATTCGTTTGATCAAGTGCCAGTGTATATATATGATTACAGGCATTGATCAATTAGCATGGGAAAGTCATGCAAGTGTCACATAGGTCAAAGTTTAATCCTAACTGTGTCACTTTGCTGTGCTTTTACCATGTTACTTCTCAGTCCTGATTTTAGTTCCTGTATGTCTAAATCTGGGTAATAATAAGACTTCCCTGGAAAAAATTTTCTGAAGATGAATTGAGAGCACAAATGACAATATCCCAGACACAAATTGCACAACATTAAGTGTTGTGTTTTGTGTTTGTACTTGGAGGTATACAGTCCTTAGATCTTTTATACAGCAGAATATGTTCAGAGTAATTCTGTGTCAATGTCTTCTGCGACAAAAGGAACCACACCAAAATTTGAATGAGCATAGTCATATGCAATGAGTTAGTCCTATCATCCACAAGTGCAATAGAAAGCTGCTATTGTTGCTGTAAATTGTTCTCCCTTGGCATAGCTATATGTGGATATTTATAATGAAATGATCTCTAGCAATATCAAGTTAATGGCTCAGATATGAAGTTGTTTTACCACACTCAATTTCCGATCTTGTAACTATACATTGCATGCCTCTTAGAAGTTGACAGTGTCAGTAATCTGCATTTGAGTTTCATCTTATCACTGTGTGTTCAATCTCCATCTCTGCAGGGAGTGCAGGTGTGAGCTCTAACTTCTGGATAAGGATTGATTCTCAGTTTACACCTAAATGATAAAGGCTGGTCTTGCATTCTGTGGGATACAAATCAGGACCAGAAATATCACAGAATTTTTTACATCATCATCTTCTTCCTCCCTTTCTCCTAAGTCTATTTTCTCAAAATCCCCTGAAATTTTTGCTCTTAGGAAGTGAGTCATTTTTTTGCCTCCTTTTGAACTCTTTTGCACCTCCCATATTATACAGCAACTAGAGTCCCAGTGCACAGATTCGTGTACCTGTGGGGTCCCTTGGCCTGGCCTGCGCCCTCTTGCAATAAGGGACCTTTCAGGGGATGTCAGATAGCCAGTTTTGGCCCGATCCCTGCAGACCCGATCCAGAAAGGAAGGAGCCTGATCCTGTGCATTGATCAGTGCACATCATAGAGACTTGTTGACTGGTCTTTAGAATATATATATTAGAGGCCCAGTGCACAAAATTTGTGCACTCAATGGGGGGTCCTTCAGCCCGGCCTATGCCCTCTTGCAGTCTGGGACTCCTCGGGGATGTCCTCCTGCTGGCTTAGGCCCACTCCCTGGGGGACCGGGCCTAAGCTGGCAGTCAGACATCCCTCTGGCAGCCCAGGAGCCTTTGGGGGATGTTCACTTGCCAGCGGGGAGCAGGCCTAAGCTGCAGTCGGACATCCTTAGCACTGCTGAGGAGGCGGGAGAGGCTCCCACCATCACCGCTGTGCTTGCAGCCGTCAGCCTGGCTTGTGGCTGAGCAGAGCTCCTCCTGTGGGAGTGCACTGATCACCAAGGGGCAGCTCCTGCATTGAGTATCTTCCCCCTGGTGGTCAGTGGGTGTCATAGTGACCAGTCATTCCCAGTCTTTCTGCTGTTAGGGTCAATTTGCGTATTACCCTTTTATTATATGCCTGGTGCATGGGTGGAGGCTGGCTGGTTTGCCCTGAAGAGTATCCCAGATCAGGGTGGCAGTCCCACTGGGGTGCCTGGCCAGCCTGGGTGAGGGGCTGGGGGCCATTTTTAGACTGGCCATACTCCCTTCAGGGTGGGGGTCCCCGCTGGAGTGCCTGGCCAGCCTGGGTGAAGGGCTCAGGGTTGTTTTCAGGTTGGCCACACCCCCTTCAGGGAGGGGGGTCCTGCTTGGGTGCCTGGCCAGCCTGGGTGAGGGGCTGATGTCTGTTTTCAGGCTGGCCACAGCCCCCAGCCACCCAAGCTCCCAGTGGAGGCTTGCTGGAAGCTGGTATCTGGGATTTATTTATCTTCAATAATTGAAACTTTCTTGCCTTTAGTGGAGGCCAAAGCTGGCCAGGGCAGGCGGGAAGCTTGGCTTCCTCCATTGCCAGGACAGCCAAGTCTCCTGCTTGCAACAGTTCCATGGCTGCCAGCCGCCATCTTGGTTGGGTTAATTTGCATATAGTTGCTCTGATTGGCTGGTGGGTATGGCTTGGGTGTAGCAAAGGTATGGTCAATTTGCATGTTTCTCTTTTATTAGAATAGAATATATATATATATATATATAT
>NW_005871241.1:0-240101 GCF_000147115.1 Myotis lucifugus | reverse complement strand
TGGAATAAACTCTTCCACATTCTAAGAAGTACTTAAACTGGTCATTATAGAAGGAAGAAATAGAAATGCTGTACTCTATAAAGCAAGTTTGCTTAAGAATTAGTTGTTTTTCATAAATCTTTAAAATATTTTTTATATTTATACTAGATGCCTGGTGCACAAAAATTTGTGCACTCAGGAAGGGTGTCCCTCAGCCCGGCCTGTGCCCTCTCGCAGTCTGGGACCCCTCGGGGGATGACCACCTGCTGGTTTAGGCCTGCTCCCTGGGGGATTGGGCCTAAGCTGGCAGTCAGACATTCCTCTGGCAGCCAGGAGCCCTCAGGGGATGTCCACTTGCCAGCGGGGAGCAGGCCTAAGCTGCAGTCGGACTATCTTAGCGCTGCTGAAGAGGCGGGAGAAGCTCCCACCACCAGCGTTGTACTGGCAGCCAGCAGCCTGGCTTGTGGCTGAGCAGAGCTTCCCATGTGGGAGCACACTGACCACCAGGGGACAGCTCCTGCATTGAGCATCTTCCCCCTGGTGGTCAGTGTGTGTCATAGTGACCAGTCATTCCCAGTTGTTCTGCTGTTAGAGTTAGTTTGCATATTACCCTTTTATTATATAGGATAGAGGCCTGGTGCATGGGTGGGGGCCGGGTGTTTTGCCCTGAAGGGTGTCTCGGGTCAGGGTGGGGGTCTCACTGGGGTGCCTTGCCAGCCTGGGTGAGGGACTGAGGGCCGTTTTCAGACTGGCCAAACCCCCTTCAGGGTCGGGGTCCTGCTGGGGTGCCTGGCCAGCCTGGATGAGGGGCTGATGGCTGGTTGAAGGCTGGTCAAGCCCCCCCCCCAGTGGGGACCCTCACCCCATGAAAGTTTGGCCAGCCTGGGTGAGGGGCTGATGGCTCTTTTCAGGCTGGCCACACCCCTTTAGGGTGGGGGTCCCCACTGGGGTTCCTGGCCAGTCTGGATGAGGGGCTAAGGGCCGTTTTCAGGCTGGCCAAGCCTCCCAGCAACAGAAGCTCCCAGCCTCTTCTTTTTTTTTTCTTTTTTAGTCTGTGATTTATTTGCCTTTTATAATTGAAATTTTGTAGCCTTGAGAGGAGCTCAGAGCCAGCCAGGGCGGGCGGGAGGGAAGCCTCCTGCTGGCTCCAGCTCTGTGGCCACAGCCAGTTGAAAGCAGGTTTCTGGGGTTTATTTATCTTCTATAATTGAAACTTTGTTGCTTTGTGTGGAGCTCAGAGCCTGCCGCGGCAAGTGGGAAGCTTGGCTTCCTCCATCATTGTGGCAACCAAGCCTCCTGCTTGCTCCAGCTCCGTGGCTGCCAGCCATCATCTTGGTTGGGTTAATTTGCATATTGTCACTCTGATTGGCTGATGGGCGTGGCTTAAGGCGTAGCGAAGGTATGGTCAATTTGCATGTTTGTCTTTTATTAGTGTAGATAACACTGGTTTCTGAAATATTGTTACTTGTTATTGTAGGATGAAGTGGAAGTAAAAAGATCTATAAGTATTTATTTTGACCTCTGGAATTCTTACAAAATGGTAAACATAAATAACAGTAAGCAATTTCAACTATGTGAATAGAATGTTTCACGTAGTAATTATAAAGTTCTTAAAATATTGTCTGGTGAATGACACCTCACATGTGTCATTCATCTGCTCTTAACATACAGATTCTATAATTATTTTATTCCAGCTATATTTTTCTACATAGTAAATTATATGCCTACCTCCACTAGAAATTAATCTGCCTTTACATTTAGCAAAAAATGAATGTATAGCAATAAGTCATAACTATTTTAAAATAGAATTTCTCAAACTTCACTCATTTGACCATCAGCTTTGTCTTTTTTTCTTTTCTTTTTTTCTGTATTCATGTGCTACCTGGACTGTTATATACCTGTTTTGTTTTCCTTAAACTAAATTGGTTTTTCATTTATTGTTATTCTAACAAAAATACCAATGAAATTAAAACATGATTTTACACATTATACCTTTAAATACACTTTCAAATAAATATAAGACTATAAAATAAAAATTATTTTTCAAAGTAATACCTAAATTTAGCACATGCACCTTCATTGGCATACAGACCATACTTTCAAAGCACAGCTCTTGTTTCAAACATACTTTAAATGAACGTGTTACAAGGTTTAGCAATGAAACTCTGAGGAGTGGAGCACATTTATAAAGATATTTCAATTACGACAGAACCCATTCTCCACCCTCCTACTTGTGGTGCCAAGCACTTCTCTCCAGTAAGTAAATGTGCTGCATTATTAATAAATGGGTAAAAACCTCATGAATTTTATAATAACAGAAACTCGTTTAATTTCAATCCTTAACACAAATGGTCCTTTCACAATGATGCCAATAAACTCAGTAAATAAAGCAGGGTGATTAACTTCAAAAACAATTTCTTCCTATTTTTTTCTGACATAAAATATGAAAGTCTAGTCTTGGCCTGATCAATGCAAAACTTTTTGATTAAAGTAGTTGCATTTTGTGTTCTTTTACATTCATTCGAAGAATGTGTCTTTCTGTGTTAAAGATAACAATCTTACCATTCAAATTTAACTTTAGTATTTTATATCTATTTTGCTTCTTGTTTGTTCAAATAAATAGCTACATTTAAATTGAAATTATTAAAAAATTTAAATACAAGCCTGAATAATCTACATTAATGTTTTTTTGCACTTAGATACAGCAGGCATAGTGTATGAAAAAGTCCCTTTCTATTTTAATTGTGTAGAAATGCTAGACATTACTCTCCATGAATTTAGGTACTGTGATCTGAACAATACTTACTTTAAATGTTCTTGCAGCCTAAATTACCAAGTCCAAAGGAATCTCTAGCTAAAATAAAAATAGTTCTTTCATATAACTACCTGAATAAAATATGTTTTCAATTTTTATAACAATTTAAATATCTCAGCATATAAATATTTATTGTCACGCTACTGAATTCATGATTGTATTTCCATTTTGTGCTCTAGCATATTATTCTTTATTGTGTATGTAGAGCCTTGGACCTGAGGAAACTTCTTGTTTTAAAAATGATTTATTTAAACTACGTTTAATGGAAAGCAGATGATAATAGAGTGAACTTTTCACATCACATGAAAATCTTCACTGAAAATTCTTAGATCATATATTATACATATATATTTATTTATATTCATTTACAAAATATGCCTATCTATGTTAAAGATGACAACCTTACTGATTCAAACTTCACTTTAATATTTTATGCTGATTTTGCTTTCTGTTTGTTCAAATAACTAGTGAATATAAATATAAATATACAGTGAAGGTTATATTAAACATTTTTATGTTTCTCTTTCTTTAAATTCTAAAGCAAATATGAGTTCTTTATTTTTTTAAAGATATCTTTATTGACTTCTGAGAGGAAGGGATAGGGAGAGAGAGATAAAAACATCAATGATCAGAGTGAATCATTGATAGGTTGTCTCCTCTGTGCCCCAACGGGGAATGGTGCCTGCAACCCGGGTATGTGCCCTTACTGGGAATCAAACCATGACTGCCTGGCTCATAGGTCTATGTTCAATCACCGAGCGACACTGGCTGGGCACAAATATGACTTCTTGAAAGATACTTTTATAAATGTAATCAGCAAAATAGTCTTTAAAGAAATATAATTTTATGTGACTGACATTTCTTTTATTACTTTCCAAAAATCCATTGAACAAATATCACTGAGGAATGTTATGCATGCATGTACTATTCTAGGCACAAAGAATGCAATATTAATAACAAACAGTTCCCCGCTTCATGTTGCATACAATTTAAGAGGGGATATTTAAAATCATTAGTCCTTTCTTTATGAAGTTGAAATATGCAATTTGGTTACTGAAAATATCAACCTCTAGTATGTGAGTAAAGTTTTACAAGGCTACAAATGCAGCTTCGGCCTGTTTCTGCACTATCACAGATCCAGCTCAAGCTGTTCTTCAGATGCTCTTGTGTTGGTGTATGACCACTCTCCTCAGTATATCGCCTCTCAATTTACTGTAGGCTTATGAAAGTTGCTTAGATTTTGATTTTTAAAAAGAAACTTAAAAACATACATAATGGTGTAATTGGCAGTACCTTTATATTATACCAAAAAAATTAAGATCTTAAACCCACTTTTCCTTCTTAAATAAAAATTATCAAAATGAGATCAAGAATTTCACAATTAGCCTGGCTGGTGTGGCTCAATGGTTGAGCATCGACTATGAACCAGGAGGTCAGGGTTCGATGCCAGGGTTGTGGGCTTGGTACCCATTGTGGGGCATGCAGGAGGCATCTGATCAATGATTCTCTGTCATCATTGATGTTTCTATTTCTCTCTCTCTCTCTCTCCTTCCCTCTCTGAAATATATATATATATATATATATATATATATATATGTACTTTTTAAAGATATTCACAATTACTATTTTAATAAAGAGAGTCTGCAGAGTTTCAGGTATTGGCTCTTTATTATAAAATCTCCATTGAAGTAGAAAGTAAAATATGATGGCATATTTATAGCATTATTTTGAAGGATGAAGGACAGTATATAAGTATTTTATATAGCTTTGTGAGTAGTTATACTTTCAGGCAATTTTTTACAGCTGTATTTTTATTACTTTTATGAGGAATTTTATTTTTACTTCTTTACCAAACCCTGAAGGTGCTTTCAGGAATTCAATTACTGGAAATTCTCAGTGTCTGATTCTAAGACTGATAAACACACAATACACACACAAACACACCAACAAGAGCAGAGATCAAGGAGAGAACTATAATAAAAATAAAACAAATTTTAAAATTAGTAAAATGTTTTAGTAAATAATTAAATGATAGTTTAAATATTTTAAAGATAGTTATATGTACTAATATAGTTGAACTAGACATGTTGAATGATAGAATGATAAGAATAGAAGGTATAAAAATATATAGCCTTTCCAGGAATCAGGGGTTATAGAAAACAAACTATATTAAATTCCAAATGAGAGACTATCCAATCCCTTGAATTTTTCTAACAGGATTTGCAAGATCATTAGTGTCTAAAGGAAAATCTATGCATTTGATGTGGTATGCATTAGAGAATCTTGAGTAATCTTTGTTACCATGAGATTCTGTTTCTCTATGAATTTAAATGTTTGAGTTACTAATCAGGGGAGTCATACTGAACCAAGGTTATACATCAGAATCACATAGGGAGCTGTGTACACCTGCACCTGACTGAGCCTCATTCCTACAGTTCAGACTGAGCCTGGCTCCTGGGTATTCTGATCTAATAAATTTTTGATAGGATTAAAGATATATATTTTTTAAATCCCCAGAAATAGTTCTTGTGTGTATGCCCTGTAGCATTCTTCTCTCTTTGAAATTACTGTATTTCTTCCATCACAAACATACCTACACTATTACATGTAAGTGCATACCAACACACTTAGCATGCATGAAATGTTTATTCAGAAACTTAAAATGATCTTCATATTCTCTCCAGCTATACATAGATACATTTGTATAACCCATGGATTCCTAATCATGCTATCTTTGCTTTTCCTACTTCACAAAAATAGAGCCTAGTAGAATAGTATTATGTGGTAGTTGTAACAGTGATTCTTTGTTTCCATTCCTAGATATCAGGTAAATTGCCAGTTTTTCAGAGGTAAAGTTCCACTGTTTATAAAATAAGTCCTCATCAAGCTCTATCACTTTCTTATTCAATAAATCTCTCTAGTGACTGAGTAGATAATCATACATTTTAAGATACAGTGTTTGTTCTGTTGCCAAGCCCTTTTTAAAACCAGCTTCTTACTAATTTTTCAGTTCATGATTTTCTAATACTCTAATATAGTGAAGCAGTGTGTTTCCAATTTCCTTTTTTCTATATACCTTTTTATACAACTCAATTATAAGAAATACTAATATTATTTCAGTAATGTATTTGTATTAGAAAAATGTTAATATCTGATTATAGAGAATTCTAAAGAGCATACTCCTGGCACCTGTAGATTTTAATGCCTATATTGTCTCCTTTCCAAAGGAAATGGGCTTTTTTTGAAGGATTTTGTGTTTGAATGACATTTTTAAGGTCTACCTAATTTTTTTTTTAATAGTAGTGCTCTCCTAGCAATATTATAGGCCCCTGCTGGGCAACAGGCAAAATGCACACTTCAATTCCCCATCTGACGTAGGTGGTGGAATATAATTAGACATGTTGGAAATCTTCCTGGGTGCTTCAGAGCTTGCTGAGAGGTGGGTTTTCAATCATTTACAACTTTCCAAAATTTATTTTTCAGCCCACAGCTTGAATAACAATTATAAGAGGCCTAGTCATCAATTTAACATGTCCTCATAAAAACTATTTTAGGGAGAATTCTGGAAATATATTTAAAATGAAAATGTCATTGATCTTTTTAAAAACATCATTTATTAATGTATTGTATTTTTAAATCTATTCTAAGATTTTCCTTTTGCAAAGAACTTTTATCATGTTTGTGTGATGTGGTGAGAATAGTACTCAATTTTATAATAATCATTTTTGGGGAAATGTTATTTACATACTGAGAATGGCTTTAAGATGGTTTTGTAGCAGAAGATTTTTTTTCTTATAACTACCATATTCTGCACACAGACTTTATTTGCTGTTACTTCTCCTCATGAAAACATTTGCTATTACCCTGAAAAAAAATCATATAGCCATACAGAAATATGAAGATATGAGTAAATATTAATAGACTTAACAAAAGTAATAAATTGTGTAGTAAATATAACTTTAAATTATTTATGTGATATTTTAGTGGATAATATTAACTAAATCCAAGAATGAGGTGAAATAAATTTGAATGAATGTATGGGCATCAGTGCAGATATTTTGGTATAATTTTAATATAGATATAAAAATAAATTTGAATTAAATATTATACAACTCAACAGTACATGAATGAAAATATTTCAGCATTCTAAAGAAAACTTGCAGAAAAATAATGCATTTGATGAATTCCTCTGTAAAGCTTAAGCATGCTACAGAAACTAGTGCATAAAAGACTGTTAGTTACACAATAATCTCTCTCTATATAAAAAGGCAGCTACCGTACCGGTAGCTGTTTAGTCATCTATTGAGTAGTTGTGTTTATTGATGGGGGGGAGTGGAGACTGTTAGGAAACAATCATCCTTGTATTTTCATGATCTATAAATATCTCAAAGCAGCATCATTGCTGTTGATTTGTAATCCAAAATGCTATTGTAAAATTTTTTAAGTCTCTCATTCTTGGATGAGAATTTTAGATGCACAATTAATAGTTGATCTGCTTAAAAAAACATATTTATACTTGCATATCCTACTATTAAGATCAATTTATTTCAGCCAAATAAGATCTCACATTCTTCCATCAATACTTGGGCGTTGCAAGCTTTACAATGGTGGGGACACTTTATTCATTCAGAACAGCAGTTTTCAACCTTTTCCATATACGGCACATGTAAACTAATTACTAGAATTCTGCTGCACACTAAAAAATATATTTGTTGCCGATCCAACAAAACAATAGGCATAATTTTGATTTACTCACACAGGATGGCTATTGTTTTGTCTTTGGCCATCATCATTTTCTTTACCTGACAGCTGTGGAAAAAGAGGTCAGTGGTCTTCACTAAATAGTCAGGTGTTGCATGTTTTGGTAATTCCTGTGGCACACTGATTGAAAATTGCTGCTCATTGCAAGCCATCAGTGTAGTGAAAACTGTCACAAATCTTTGATATACTGTTGCAGTTTCCAGTTACAGCGGGGCCTTGACTTACGAGTTTAATTCATCCGAGGGCAAGGTTTGAGGCAGAAACCCGCTCTTGGAGCGTGGATGCACTGAGTCCTGGGTCGCCTTGCCAAGGGCTGCGCACTCCCCGAGCTGTTTCCCCTGATGGTGAGGTTTGAGGCAGGAACCAGCCCTTGGAGCATGGAGACATATCTTTATAAAGTTTTAATACATTATATTAGAGGTCGTGGTGGTACTGTTTTACCCACAGCATCTATAGGAATTGCTGCAAATTTACTTCTCAGTGGAAGAACCTTTCATTCCCAATATATTTACCAATTCCATTAAATGAAACTTCCATCTCTAGACTCCCTATAAAGAGTGAAGTTGCTAAAACCATTAAAAAGGCCCAACTTCTTATTTTTGATGAAGGCACTATGTCATCCAATCATGCTATAAACGCCATAGACAGATTATTAAGAGAAATTATGAATTTGAATGTTGCATTTGGTGGGAAAGTTCTCCTTCTTAGAGGGGACTTTCGACAATGTCTCAGTGTTGTGCCACATGCTATGCGATCAGCCATAGTACAAAAGAGTTTAAAGTACTGTAGTGTTTGGGGATGCTTCAGAAAATTGTCTCTTAAAACAAATATGAGATCAGAGGATTATGCTTATAGCGAATGGTTAGTAAAACTTGGAGATGGCAAACTTGATAGCAGTTTTCATTTAGGAATGGATATTATTGAAATCCCCCGTGAAATGCTTTGTAATAGATCTATTATTGAAGCTACCTTTGGAAATAGCATATGTATAGATAATACTAAAAAGTATATCTAAACGTGTGATTCTTTGTCCAAAAAATGAGCATTTTCAAAAATTAAATGAAGAAATTTTGAATATACTCAATGGAGATTTTCACACTTATTTGAGTGATGATTCCATTGATTCAACGGATGATGCTGAAAAGGAAAATTTTCCCATCGAATTTCTTAATAATACTACTCCTTCGGGAATGCCATGTCATAAATTAAAATTGAATGTGGGTGCAATCATCATGCTACTGAGAAATCTTAATAGTAAATGGGGTCTTTGTAATGGTACCAGATTTATTATCAAAAGATTACGACCTAACATAATCGAAGCTGAAGTATTAACAGGATTTGTGGAAGGTGAGGTTGTTCTGATTCCAAGAATTGATTTGTCCACATCTGACACTGGCCTCCTATTTAAATTAATTTGACAACAGTTTCCTGTGATGCCAGCATTTGTGATGACTATTAATAAATCACAAGGACAAACTCTAGACAGAGTAGGCATATTCCTACCTGAACCCATTTTCACACATGGTCAGTTATATTTTGCTTTCTCTCGAGTTTGAAGAGCATGTGACGTTAAAGTTAAAGTTCTAAATACTTCATCACAAGGAAAATTAGTCAAGCACTCTGAAAGTGTTTTCATTCTTCATGTGGTGTACAGGGAGATATTAGAATAAGTTTAATCACTTTATCAGTCATTGTTTGCATCACTGTTGTTTTCATATCATGTTTTTGTTGTTTTTATTGTTTTCATATCATGTTTTTGTTGTTTTTATATCATTTTTTGTTGTTTTCATATCATGTTTTTGTTGTTTTTATATCATGCCTCTGTTGTTGTTATATCTTTTTGTTACTGTTTATTTATTAATAAATTTATATATTATTTTCATATACATTTTACTAATTTCCTTTCATCTCTCACACTTCTATTATAGAGAAAGGGCAAATAGCAATATTAAAATATTCCTCTAATTAATTCCCTTTTAACGTGCATGAATTTCATGCACCGGGCTACTAGTTTAGGACTATAAACGATGTACAAAACACCAGAATTGATTTACTCTATGGATATGTATGTTCAATTCTGAAGTTCACGTTGTCCAACAGAGTTATAGGGCCTGTCTGAAAACTGGGACTAAATTTAAAATAAAAACACATAAAACTAACGTAATAGTAGCATTACATTGATAAACAATCTGAATGAATTGATGTAATCCTCTGATAGTTTAGTGAATTAATAAATTATTTACTCATAAGTTAAAATCTCCTTTGGGTTCAAATGATAGAAAAAGTGATAAATTAAGGGGATCTCACACACATTATATAGAAGCAGGAGTTTGTCAAACAATAACTGCACACTTTTGCTGGGTGTGCCTTAGAGAAGATGTTGGAGGTATGTTGTAGCTTTCTCACCATTTCCTATATTATAGGAAACATGCCTGGCTGGCTTCTTTGATTGGCACCCTGAGATAACATATTGCATATTTATCTACTAACAGTATGCTTTTAAAATACCTTCTGATAAAATTTACAGCAACCTGCACTATGCTATACCTATTTGACCACTTCTTATATCAGCATATCCCAACACAATTAGAAGCTTGATGAGGCTGTTTCTCATCATTGTTAGGTCTTGTAGCAAAGATATTAGGATTTCCTAGGCCATCTCTGCCTTCTGGGTCTTTATCTCCACCAGACTTACCTTTAATGGTAATGTTCATATTTTTTTTTCATCCACTATGATTGATATACCTCACTGAAAAGATTAATTACAGACCTGGTGATCCATAATTTTGGTAGTGTTTTAGAAAAAGTAATATAGTATAGAAGTATAGGATGCTTTGTAAAGTGATGCTGTTAATAGTGATGTGTGGCATATGACTGGCATGCCCCTATCTGTGACGATAGGTGGTCACTAGATGATAAATGCATTGCATTTTCTGACCTTAAGTGTGGAACTAGTGATAATTTACCATAAAATACTTGTTAGAAGCTCTCTTTTCAGGCATAACGGAGAAATAGAGGTTTGATATACACTCTGACTTGAAACAATGACAACAAGGAGCAAAATTTATGACATAATAGGCAGAGTGTTGATTCCTGAAAGAAGAGATACGAGAGATGTGAGACCTAGGATTGCTCAAGCCCACTGTCTAGACTTGAGCAAGCTTTCCGGCTGCAGCACATGAATGAAGTGTCTGTTCGTCTCATTTAGCTGACGAAACGTGTTCTTAGTTGGAGTGACTTACAGGGCTAGAATTCACAGACAGAGAGAGCTCCAGGGGTCTTCAGCATTTTCCCATGAGTTGTCAGCCTAGTACTGTTAAATATAAGTATATGAGAAAACTACCCCAAACCATAGAAAGAATCACTAGAATACTGAGGAATGTTGCTTTAGTGATGTGGCCATATTAATTCAAATTAAATATTGATCCTAACAGAATTTAAAATCCTCAAAAGTTTATAATTAAATTGTTTTTATTTAATTTAGTAGTGTCTCATAGAAGTGACCGAACATATTTTAATGAATAAAAAAGGACAGCACTCAAAATATATAATTCAAAATCTGACATCCAATAAAATATAATGAGGAATGCAAGGAACACAAAAATAGAATCCATAGTAAGGAAAGACATATCAATCAATCACATAGTAACATCCATTAATGGCACAGATAATAGTATTATAACATAGGAGCATTAACACACCTATTTTTATATGTACTGCATATGTACTACAAGATAGAAGAATGCATGAGCATAATAAGATATAAAACAAATTAAATAAAAATACTAGAGATATTTAAAAGTCAAGCAAAAATATAATAAATGAGATTAACAGCAGATTAGATACTGCCAAATAAAAAATAGTGAATTCAAAGACAGAATAATATAAGCTATCCAGTGAAACAGACAGGAAATTATATATATTTTATCTTGAGCAATCTGGTGTGTTTCTCTAAGTGCTGGCCTAACAAGGTTCAGAATGTAGCCCTAATCTGTCCCATTAGATAGAGCAAAGAAATAATGTTCCAAATATATTCTTTATACTGCATATTTTTCTCTTATACAATGTTTTAAAGGGACTTATATAAAAGTATACTAAAGGAAACGAATAATCACTATAGTTAACATTTAACATATGTCAGGCATTTTTTAAACATTTCATATAACATTATTGTATACTTTCTGTTGGATATTGTGTTTCTTGCTTTTAAAAAATAATTTGTCTAGAATCTAAACTAGACTACCACACTGCTTGCACACTAGTTACTAACTACATCACTGATTATAATAACATTTATTATGTACCTAACACTGACTCTACATAAACCTGTGAAATTTTAACCAGATGTGGGGCAAAGCAACAAATACTGATTATAAGTCAACTTATTTGGAGATAACTCTGCAAAATAAATGCATCCGATTCTCCATGGCTTTCAATACAAAAGTCTATGGGTTTGGAAATAGTCTACAAAGGCATGCTCTAGACTTGAATTTGGGTCCTGGTCTGCTCTACAAGTCTGAATAATTCAGGAAGCAAGATAAAGCAGTAAGGTCTTTGACATCTCTCTCAGCAATATTTTTTCTGGTATATCTTCTCAGGCAAGAGAAATCAAAGAGAGAATAAACAAATGGAATCACATCAAACTAAAAAGTTTTACACACAAATGAAACCATCAGCAAAATGAAAAGACAACCTACTGAATGGAAGATGTCTGACAATAATACATCTCATAAGGGATTAATGTACAAATTTTATTAAAAAAAACAACAGCAATCACCTCATACAACGTAACATCATAAAAACAAACAATCCAATTAAAAAGTGGGCAGAGGACCTGAAGAAACACTTCTCCAAAGAGGACATACACGTGGGTAACAGACATATGAATAGATGCTCAAAGTCACTAACCATCAGAGTGATGCAAAGTAAAACCCCAATGAGATATCACCTCACACCTGTCACAGGTGTTGGCAACAATGTGGAGAAAAGGGAACCCTCCTGCACTATTGGTGGGATTGCAAGTGCAGCCACTTTGGGAAACAGCATGGAGGTTCCACAGAAATTAACTATGCAACTGCCTTATGACCCAGTGATTCCACTTCTGGGCATATCCTATCTAATAAAATATTAATATGCAAATTGACCATCACTCCAACACACAAGATGGCCACCCCCATGTGGTCAAAGATGACTGCCCCCATGTGGACACAAGATGGCCATCAGGGGAGGGCAGTTGTGGGTGATCAGGCCAGCAGGGGAGAACAGTTAGGGGTGACTGGGCCGGCAGAAGAGGGCAGTTGTGGCCGACCAGGCCTTCAGGGGAGAGCAGTTGGGAGGACCAGACCAGCAGGGAGGGCAGTTAGGGGCAACCAGGCCAGCATAGGAGGGCAGTTAGGGGTGACCAGACCAGCAGGGAGGGCAGTTAGGGGCAACCGGGCCAGCAGGGAGGGCAGTTAGGGGCAATCGGGCCAGCAGGGGAGCAGTTAGGCATCAATCAGGCTGGAAGGGGAGTGGTTAGGGCAGTGATGGCGAACCTTTTGAGCTCAGCGTGTCAGCATTTTGAAAAACCCTAACTGTGCTGTGTCACATATAGAAAATTTTTGATATTTGCAACCATAGTAAAACAAAGACTTATATTTTTGATATTTATTTTATATATTTAAATGCCATTTAACAAAGAAAAATCAACCAGAAAAATAAGTTGTCATAGGTTCGCCATCACTGGGTTAGGGGGTGATCAGGCTGGCAGGCAGAAGCAGTTAGGGGCAATCAGGCAGGCAGGCAGGTGAGCGGTTGGGAGCCAGCAGTCCTGGATTGTGACAGGGATGTCCCACTGGGATCGGGCCTAAACGGGCAGTCAGATATCCCTCGAGGGGTCCCAGATTGGAGATGGTGCAGGCACACCCCCTTGCACAAATTTTGTGCACTGGGCCTCTAGTATACAAAGAAATTCAAAGCACAGATTTGAAAGAATATATGAACACCTATGTTTGTGGCAGTTATTTACAACCACTAATATATGGAAACAAAACTTATTGATTTAAAGCAGTCCTTATTATTTTTCTTATTTTTTTTATTATGAAGGATATACAGGAAAGTTGGGAATTCAAAAGCAATAGTGATCATCCCATTTTTCTTGGTTTCTTAACCTTGGAGAAAGTGATGAGATTTTACATGGAAAAGTGGATTGAATCAGCAGGATTTTTCTACTCTAGCCGCATACTTATGCTTGAATTCACATCTTGAATTTTCAGAACTACTCTACAAATATTTTGTTTTATTCATAGTTGAATACAATTCACACACACTCACAATAAAAATTAAATATATTTTCAGTCAGAGTAGACAACATTTATGCTAAAATTATGGTCAGCCATACTATAAGCATATTTGTCTTATTCTAATTTACTCAGGGCATCAATCACAATCAGTGACCATAAAAAATAGTGGTGATATTGATATGAACTCAGGTTACTTTACATGGCGAGAACTAATATAAAATTTGGGGATATGATACATAATCATTTTAATCTTAAACATTTTAAAGCCAGTGAATGGTAAGAGTGAGCTCATGTCCATGTAAATCCTGCAAGACTGGCCTTTGACACCCAAGTCATGGCATTTGAGCAGGGACAATAATCCTGAAGGAAAGTAGAGAGGAAGGTACATCCAAGGCATCTACATGTTTCGTTGCCAAATATTCTATTGCATGGATATACCACAGTTTATGTATTCATTCACCAATAGATGGACATTTATGTTGCTTTTACTTTTTTGGCTTGAATAATAATGCTGTTATGGGGACTCATGTATACGTTTTTGTGGACACAATTCTTTCACTTGGGAGTACAATTTCTGAGTCATATAGTAATGCTGTGTTTGTGTTTAAGTAACGGTCACACTTTTTATACAAAGCCCCTGCACCATTTTACACACCCACCATCAATGAATGAGGGTTTCAAAATCTCCACATCTTTACCAACACTTGTTATTATCTGTCTTTGTTGTTATAGTCATTCTAGAGCAGTACAGTGGTTTTCACTTTCATTTTCATGATGGCTAATGATTTTAAGCATCTTTTCATGATCTTATTGATTTTCCCTTGACTTTTGAGGCTCTTTGGGGAAGTCTTGTCTGAATCTCCAGCCACTTGATCGCTCATTCCTCTTCACCTTGTATGTGTTTTGCCAGCTCCAATGAGCTTTCTTCAACTCTTTGAACATGCTGTTATCCATCTAGTCCAGGCTTATGTTGTTTCCATTTTCTTCCTAACTTTCCCTCTTTGTTTGCTTGGTCAGATCTCACTTTATGAGGGCACCCAATAGCATGAAGCTCGATACTAAGAAGGGTTCTGTATTCAGTTTAATAAGCTGCTGTTGCTGTCCTGAAATTTGTAATAATATTGAATAAAGATCCCACATTTTATATTGCAGTGGGCGCTTAGTATTATGTAGCTAGTCTGATGCCTTGCTTACCATTATTATTTATCCTTAAGGTCTCAGTTTAGGCAGAAATACCTACAAGAAATAATCCCAGACATCTGTAGACTGCATTAGGTGTTCAGCCTAAATTTCATCCCTACCAGCATGTATTATGTATAACGTTTGATTTCTTCCCTTTGTAAGACCTTTGATTTATGAGCCTAAGGGCTTTTCCTTTCTTCTCCATCTTTCTGTTGAGCCCAACATAGTGCCTGAATACTGGCTATAGTACAACATGCAGTTCAACCACATAGTTCTGACTCAGGTGGTGAACCATGTGTCAAAAATAATTCAGAACATGAGCTCCAGGGTTAGATGGCCTGGACATCCAGCCACTCTCATTTATAAGTGGTGTGGAACCTGGGCAAGTTACTTAGTGTTTCTGGACCTCGATTTACTCATATTTAAAATGGAGATGACAGTAGTCTCAATCTCATAGCAGTTTTATTGGGATTAAGTGAATGAATAAAGGTGAAACTTTTAGAATAGTGTCTGACTACCATTTAGTGTACCTGTTAGCTGTTATCATTGTTAAATTAAACTAGAGGCCCTGTGCATGAATTTGTGCACAGGTGGGGTCCCTTGGCCTGGCTGGTGATCGGGGCCAATTGGGGCCAATTGGGACTGGCCAGCCAGGGGGAGGGACCGCAGGAGGTTGGCTGGCCATGGAGGTTAGCTGTGGGAGCGCACTAACCACTAGGGGGCATCTCCTGCATTGAACATCTGCCTCCTGGTGGTCAGTGCATCGTCATAGTGACTGGTCTACCAGTTGTTCAGTCAACCAGTCATAACAGTCGCTTAGGCTTTTATATATATATAGATTCTTATTTGTTGAATAGATGGACTGTGTATACAAAGAGAAGAAAAGGGCACTAGAAACTGATGAAGAAACCACATAGATTAAAATGTTTTATTGTGCATAGTACTGTTTAATACATGAACTTACACTGCTAGGAGGAAGGGTAATTATATAAAAGTTCAGTTCATGAAATCAAAATAGGAAGAAAATTAGAAAGTTGGGATTCAGCCCAAAGGAAAGAAAAATTGAGGTTAAGAGTAAATATATGAATCTTATAAGGAGGAAACAGGATCTGTTTAAAATTCTTTGCAGACATTAGTCAACTCAACACAATGTTAACACAGTTTTGTGAAATTAGTTTGAATAAATTAATGCCAATAACCTTTAGAGAGCATATGTTTTCTTGTTTACATATTTAGCCAGTTATGCCTTGCTGCCACCTTCAAGCATTTGAAGTTGAGTTTGAATTCAGTACAGACTTAATGCCATTATGAAAAGGCACACTGAATATATAATGCAGGGTGCAATGTTTTCTTTGTGTCTGCATTTACCTTGGATTCTGTAAGCATTCTCTATTTACCCGCCCAACATCAGGAGATCCCACCTGCCCTCTCTTCTGTGCACCTGCTGGCTTCCCTCAGTCCTTTCATGTGCCTTCTGGGGACATTTGCCTGGAATTCTCTCTACAGCACCACCCCTCTTCACCATTTTTAAATCTCAATCCACACTACAGTTTACCAGGGAGCATGCCTCTGACTCTACCTCTCACCTTCACTTACCTCCAAAATAAACTGTGTGGTTCTTACACAGTACTTTTAAGTTTATTTATATTATCTTTAAAAAATATATATTAATGTGCATATATATATATATTGATTTCAGAGAGGAAGGGAGAGAGAGAGAGAGAGAGAGAGAGAGAGAGAGAGAGAGAAACATCAATGATGAGAGACAATCATCAATTGCCTGCCTCTTGCATGCCTCGCCTACTGGGAATCGAGCCCACAGCTCGGGCATGTGCCCTGACTGGGAATCGAACTGTGATCACCTGGTTCATAGGTCCATGCTCAACCACTGAGCCACTCTGACTGGGCTATATTATCTTTTAATATAATATATGTCTTCTCTGTTAAACTTTAATTCCACTACGGGTAGAAATTATTCTATTTTGCTCAGCATGTATCCCCAGTGCCTGGATGCTTATTGTGGAATAATTGCAAAAAAAAATGTTGAATAACTAAGTGACATGATCCACAGTTCTCTCAAAAGACCATAAAAGCAAGGGGTGGGGGGAGGTCAATGATTTCAAAAAGGTTCAAAGACATGAGTGTAAGGAAGAAGAAAGATAGGGAATACCTCCACCTCCGATGTGTTGTGTACTACAATGGGATTTTAAATTTGCCAACACATGTCTAATCAGGTAAGATCACACACAAAAAACATATCTATAAACATTACATTATACAATTTTAAATGTCTGACTATTAAAATTGTCAAAATATTCATATTCACATAGACACTAAACTAAAAAAGGTAGTTATCACATAGTTATTTGATTAATTGATTATGGAAAGGACAGTAAGCTATAAATAATCATTTTATAAAAATATGAAAATACTATTCAGATAAGCAGTTCTTAAACTGACCTTCTGGAAAGGCAAAGAATATAGCTCAAATCAAATTTCAGAGTGTGCCTTCCTGTAAAGGATTGGAATAATAATGTATAGAAACTTTACTTTTTAATCATCTTAATGCAGTGGAAGAACCTGAAAATACTAGATGGACAGCTAATATGTCTATTAACCTGTCTCAATCAAATATCAGGTGTCTTAAATGAATCTTAAGTCGGTGGGGATTCAAAGCCAAGATATAAATGAATTTTCTTTCAGAAATGTGTAATGCATTTTTACTAGTACAGCACCAGGAGAGAGATGTCTTTTGGGATGTCAGATATGAGAAGGAATGACTTTGGTCTTCCAGTGGAAGTATTTGAGACTAATGCATATTGTGTATTATTATAAAGACAATGCCAAGTCTAAAATGACTTATAATTATCCAGGGAATCACACATCTTCGCAAAGAAATTCTATTCTCCTAGAATTTCTGTTAATAATTTTATATTTATTAATAATAACTTAAATACCAACACTTTTACTAATAGAATGCTAGTTTTTATATACACAAATAATTTTTCACAAGTTGAAAATCTATCATTTACAACACCAAGAGACCGTATAGTTTTCAAGGGAGGTAAATATTACCTTTCAATACTACAAAAGAAAAATATTATTTCTCAATGGAAAAAAGAAGAATTTGCCTTTAATAAGGTATTTTTTCACATTCTAATAAAGATGATAAATTCAAGTTTTTAACTCAAAGTAAATAATAGCTTATGATTGCATTTTTTCTTCTCAAATTATATGTAAATTTCACCATAACTCAATGTACTTCACAATAATATTAGAATAGAATGGTTCAGTCCTCGGCACTAGTCCAAGTGACTTTCATATAAAGTGTGAATGCTGCATCCGTTTGCGGCTAGGGTTCAGGATCTGGAAAAGGGACCATGCACAGATGAAAACACTAGACAAGAAATATGAATTTAGAAGGCATGGGGGGCCAGGTGGAAACCTTTCTCTAGTGGAGAGGCTCCATTGGGGCCCAGGGCCTGCTAATTTTCTTCAATTTTAGAATACACATCTTGCCCTTAGTTAGGCAGGCAATCTGGTAGCAGACAGACTCTCTTAAAGGTCAGTAAATATTAGTAAAGATTTACTTTGAGACTATTAGGTCAGGAAATTGCTTGAGCCACCAATGTCTCGACAGAACCATCGGTGCATAGCTTTAGCCCTTGCTAAAGCTCAAGGTCCATCAGCCTTCCAAGTTCCCTGTTGCACTTTCATGATAGTGTAGACCAGTGATGGCGAACCTAAGACACGCGTGTCAGAGGTGACACCTGAACTCATTTTTTTGGTTGATTTTTCTTTGTTAAATGGCATTTAAATATATAAAATAAATATCAAAAATATAAGTCTTTGTTTTACTATGGTTGCAAATATGAAAAAATTTCTATATGTGACATGGCACCAGAGTTAAGCTAGGGTTTTTCAAAATGCTGACATGCCGAGCTCAAAAGGTTCGCCATCACTGGTGTAGACAATGGATAGCTTCCAGCAATCAAGTGCCACAAATATATTCTCATGTTTGTTCAACTATAATATCACTCTACAAATGAATTTTCAACAAAACTAGAAAAAGGCAGTGTCCCAAGAAAAGCACAAAACTCAATGAAATGATTATAAATAATAAATAATTGTATATATAATATAAATAGAACATAGAAGAAATAATATATAAAAATATGTTATAATAATAACATAATCAGCCAGGAACTATTTTGAAATAAATTGATAGTTGGCCAAAAAATTAAAGGAATTATGATAGAATCCTTCTGTTTAAATGTGGAAGGGATAAAAGGAGATTGATTTAAGACAGGTCTTTAAAGAAGGGTGCTTATGGAGAGCACAGGATATTCATGACAGTACAAGTAATTCAAATTAATTGGCATCCAAATTGTAAAGTGTGCTTAGACAGGAAAGCGGTGCCATATGGAAGTCCTTAAGCATCAGGCTGTGGGGTAGGAGTTGTACTTGGAAGGGAATACAACGTTATTTATGATTATAGAGCACCGGGGATGTGAAACCTTCATGAAGTTATAAGAATTAAAAGTTTGATTTTCAAAAAAAAAAAAAGGACATTCTTAGCTTCATAAGAAATAATTTCTGCAGCTGGAATGATTTCTTTTTTGCTAGAGAAACATAGAAAATAGCTTAATGTTGATGACTTTTGCAGAGTCAGGGAGTCTTTTTCGGTCACATTCAGCCTCAGTGTGATTGTTCTGAAAAGCTGAGACGCCTGTCAATATCCTTTCAACGCAGCAGCACCACCGAGACTGTAAATGGGAAAAGCACAGAACAGATAGGTCTACCAAGCACAAGTGCTGAGGATTGGAAATGATAATGTAGAACAAGATGATCAACTGTCATTTCTCATAATTGGGAATATACATAAAGATTCAGAAAACTACCCAAGACGGACAGAGGACAGGTATAGCATGGGTCATGGTAAATAATTGGTATAATTCATGGGAAGGAAGACCATGTGGGTGAGCAGGTGATACCGGGTGAGGGGGTGATGCGTTCAGGTCTGCACATGCCAACTGAGATACATGTCAAAGGGAAGAGCCCTGCGAGTGAGATATCTGGCTCTGAAGCTCCAGGGAAAGAGAGATCCTGGCTGGAGAGGGAGTGACTGAAGGTCACCCCTGCAGATGTGACTGAGCAGAGCATATTAACTGAAGCGAGAACAGAATCCAGGACAGAATGCAGGGACCACAGGCAGAGAGGAGACTGCAGCTGAGAGAAAGGAGTAGTCAGAGAGGTGAAATGGAGAGAAATCGGAGTGCAGGTGTTTGAAAACCAAGGGAAGTCACTGCATAAGGAAGAAAGGATCGTTCAATTAGGTCCATAGAGGAAAAGAGAGGGAGAGAAAGAAACATCAATGATGAGAGAGAATCATTGATCAGCTGCCTCCTGCACACCCCACACTGGGTATCGAGTCCACAACCGGGGCATGTGCCCTTACCGGGAATCTAACCGTGACCTCCTGGTTCGTAGGTCAGTGCTCAACCACTGAGCAACACCGGCCAGGTGCCATTTTGCTTTTGGGTTTATTCATTCTGAGTTGAACTTTTGTGAAGTTTGGCTTTTTTTCCTCCTTTTCTCTCAATTAAGTAAATGAACTTGGCAGTTGAACATGTTAAAAGTTGGCAGAAGAGAAGGCCCTTCTGCTTGAAAACCTCACCTTATTATTTTTTTAGCAATACTCGGGAGTGGGGAACATATGGTTGGCCTAGAAATCCTGATGTAAGTTGCATAATGCATTGCTAGTATGTTTTTCTTTGTTTTTGAAGACTATTTTTTCTGATAGTAAATAAATTGAGTGACTGCTATGATGATAGAGTAATTGCATGGCTGTATAAAATTAAAAAGCAAAAAGTAATCATATTCTGCACCAGTCAACTTGATGTTTGAAAAGAGAACTTTAAAATGGTCTTTTGATATTAATAAGGAAAAATTATTAAATGCCAAATTTTTTTAATATAAAGTACATGAATGTATTAAAATTTAATTGAATTTCAGTCACATAGAAAATTAAACAACTATCATATTGTTACATAATATACACATTTTATAATACATGTACGGCATAAAATAATTTATGGTGCACTAAAACCTCAAATATTGAAAATAATCGAACCAATAATAGTACAGTACATTTCAAATACATTATAAAATGCTAAAAGCTCAATATATTTTCTGACAGTATGAAGTAAAATTCAATGAAGAAACTCTCTCTGTTTTAATGTGGGTCCCATAAATGTATTTAAATGATTTAAGACACTTCTAGCTATGCTGATTTTGTTGCACACAAGAATTAATTCTTATTTGAAATATAATCTATAGAGTATTGGATTATAAGCAGTTCCTTTATTTGAGTCAATATTCACAGAGTAAGTAATTAATCATCTTCATATAGTTTCCATTGAATCCCTAAAAGTGAGTTTGATAGTGCTATGTCTTACTATTTTGTCTGTGATGCATCTGGTGTTAATTATGCTTATGAGCAGTACTGTTGCTTTTATTCAAAAATGAAAACTATAATTTCCTGAAGGCTTTTATTTTTATAAGTCTTGATACGTTCTCCTTCCATGGTGGATATGAAACTAAAGTGCCACAGGCATATCATTTTCATTGTAGGTTTTAGGCAGAATTGAAGGCGTTGTTGTGTGGTTACGTTTGCAAAGAATATAACTGGAAGCCAACAAAACCCTTCCTGCAAGAACGTGCAAGTTTTTTTAAAGAGCAAAGAGCATACTAAGTAAAAGATATTGCTAAAATATGTGTGTAAGTTTTCCGACTGTTCGTCTCCCTGTAAGCAAGTGGACAGGTAAAATGGATAAGCTAGGAATTATAAATCATAAATAGAGAAACACTAGGTTTTGGGGAAATAACACACACATACACACACACACTTGAATGCTGGTAAGAGTTCATTTTGTTTACTGCATATATCATAAATACCATCATTTTTGGTCATCATTTTACACAAACGAAACATAAAATCTTTCTTTTTCCTGACTCGATGTAAACAGAGCCCAGATGGCCGTCTTGAAGTCAAAGGGCAGCACGGAAGCTCATCCCTGCAGATTAAAGATGTGAAGTTGTCCGATTCTGGGAGGTACGATTGTGAAGCTGCGAGTAGAATCGGAGGGCACCAAAAGAGCATGTATCTGGATATCGAATGTAAGTTGTTTTCATTCTGTATGCTTACTCGAAGAACTTGCTCTGCTTTGAAAAATACACATTTTTACAGGGAGATACAAATGCCTATGCAGTTTGTTTCTCAGTAGTTAATGTATAGCTTTAGAAAGAACATAGCTGCTCAAAGCCAGTTATTGGAGACATCTAGTGGATGTCATGGAACATTAAACAGTGCTGTATATATTTAATGATCTCGATACTGCTTACCCTGATAATCATTAATGTTACAACAGAAACACAATAGCAAATGAACTATATTATTAGTTATTATTAGTTATTAGTGATAGGTCAACATTTCCTTAGATTTCCATCTGTTTATTATAATATTAACGGTCCTGTGCCTCACATAGGGATTGAGAGTTTTTATTTCTTATTTAAGCTATTTGTGGAATTATCTTACATGCTCATAAGGTATGGTATAGTATTTTTAAATGGTTGAATATGTCAGTACTTATATTTTTATCAAAATAGTGTTTATAGTCTGAAAGTAGGGACTACGACAAAGAGGGTTATTAAATAATTATAAAAAATATAACTGTTAAATTTGGGAAGTGTGAGGGCTAATGTAAGTGGAGTCTACATAACCAATATTAAGTTATTGCATGTGATTTTGAAATAATTTATTAAACATGTTTTTTTAAAAAGGGAAAGATTTAACATTATTCTTAATAATATTTCAGAATCATCAGTGTTGTAGGTGCTCTGATACATGAAAGGAAATAGCTGTCTTAGTGGAAATGTATAAGATACTCCTATGACAAAATGTTTCTACTAGATAATTTCTATTCCATTAATATTGATATAATGTGATCGTTATTGTGAAACAAGATGCATTTTCTAATTGAGGACTCTTGAAAGCAAATATTTCCCCAAGAACAGACACAAACAAATCTATATTATTTTACACATTTATAAACTGCTTATCTAGAAATTAATGGAAAGACCAATTAAACAATGCATGTCTAAGCTTTCCTTTTGTTTTGTTGATTTGGATTTTACATTAAGGTCAATGATTCATTTGGAGTGCATTTCTGTAGAGTCAGTATGTATTATCTTTCCATACAAATATGGACACACAAATCATTCAGCAGTACTTATTAAAAAGTCTTTTATAGCTAAGGGTTTACCAATGTTGTTCTTTACAAAGCTTTAATTTTTGCCTTTAGTAATTTATATTTTCAATTATAGATCTGTTTTCTAGTGTTTGGATTTTGGTTTTGTCTTTATTATTTCAATTGTTCTATATATTTTAGATTTGCTTTTCTCTTTGTTTATAAATTCTTAAGGTGAAATATTCATGCCATGTTGGGATGTGCATAAGCTGATTACCCTTTCCATTAGAATTGGTCTTATTCTCCTGACTCATTAAATAGCAAGAATTGTTGAATTCTGTCCTGAATACTGTAAATACTGTGTTGTGCAGACTCTGGGTAATTTGACACCATCTGGAAAAGATGATTTTAGGCAGGTAATCACCCCTAAGTTCTGTGTTGCCTCCTGTGAGCAGTGATTCAAATCTCAGTTGACTCCTAAAGTCTTTGCTATTCAAGTATGTATGTCATTAGACTGCGATTTCTGTGGTTATGTACACAGTATCATGGCATCTCCTTCTCGACTGCTCTCTGGAATTACCTCTACACTGTTCAGCCTATACTGGATTATTTCCAAGATACCTCTGTACTCACGGAAAAATTTTAGCTCCAGAATCACTTTGAAACTCCCATACACAACGCCATGAGAGAAAAAAGAAAATGTGGGAAACTAGTTTTCATTCTCTTCCACAAGATTTTGTTCACTCAACAGAAGGCTTAGGTAGTTTTTTTTGTTACTGTTTTTATTCTGATTTTGTTATATGTTATTTCTAGAGATTTTAGTTATTACCAGTAGAGAAGATAGACCAGCCGTGGGCAAACTACGGCCCGCGGGCCAGATCTGGCCCGTTTGAAATGAATAAAACTAAAAAAAAAAAAAAAAAAAAAAAAAGACCGTACCCTTTTATGTAATGATGTTTACTTTCAATTTATATTAGTTCACACAAACACTCCATCCATGCTTTTGTTCCGGCCCTCCGGTCCAGTTTAACAACCCATTGTGGCCCTCGAGTCAAAAAGTTTGCCCACCCCTGAGATAGACTATCACAGGCTTATAGTATGTGTGTGTGTGTGTGTGTATGTGTAATATATTTATATACACACACAAGAGGCCTGGTGCATGAAAATTCATGCACTGGAGGGAGGTCCCTCAGCACGGCCTGTCCCCTCTCACAGTCTGGGAGCCCTCAGGGGTGGGAGGTGACCTGGCAATCAGGGGAAGGTGATGCCCCCATCACAGTTCTGTTGCTGCCACTTCCAACAGCGCAAGCCTCGGCCGGCCCAGGTTACCTGAGCCTCGGGCTGGCCCTGGGCGGCTGGGGGGCTGAGAGGACTAGGGGTCTCCAGAGGCAGGCACATGGCAAGGCCAGGCTGAGGAGACTGGGCACCGCCATCTTGTGACCGTGGGCACCGCCATTATTGAGGGTGTGGCAGTCAATTAGCATATTCCCTCCTTATTGGCTGTGGGTGCCGCCGTCTTTGTGATGGTGTGAGGGTCAATTAGCATATCCCCTCTTTATTAGATAAGATATATATGTATATATATGTGTGTGTGTGTGTGTGTGTGTGTAATATTTTTAATGCAACTTTAATCCATAAAAATATTTGGTATCCCTAGTTCTTGGAGACAACATAATTGTCTTCATTTCTATTTTCAGTAGTTTTTCATTTATTTCTTCCCTTTGTTTTTTCAGATTTCATTTTTTTTTAATCATCACACTGATCAAAAGATGATTTAAATTGCAAAGTCCTAATAGAAGTTGAGTTTCTTTTTTCTCTTTTAGGGTATCAATCTTCTATATGGTCAATTTTATTTGATTTGACATTTTTTATTTTTGCACCAACCTAAATATTCCCAGAAATTGTAATAAGTTCTACATATGCAAATAATTTCAAATTTTGAATTGCAGGATAGGCTAGCTTTAATTGAGGTTTATAGTTAGATGTTCAGAGCTTTTAATAGTACCTTTTACCTATAAAGGGTTAGTTATACTAATATAAACTGAATTTCAGTAAAGCAAAATAAAATGTTTTATATTTGATTATTAATAAATACATAATCAAAATTGAATCATTCATTCCATTGACATGTTTTTTTTCTTCTCTTTTCTTTAAATCTCCAAATTAAAGGAGTTCTCTTATGGATCTAACCTATAAATGAATGCTCTATTTAAGCTGTCTTCTCTTCTTTTTCCACCATGATGAATATCTTTTAAATATACATTACAAATTACATGTGAGTCTGTAGAAGTCTAGCTTCCTCTTTTATTAATCTAGATTCCTACAATATTTCTTCATATATGTCAATTAGCATTCTCTATTTTTCACAATTAAATTTACTAATGAAGTCAAGGACAATACTAAGTTATGTTGGGAATCTAGTTCACTATTCTATCCGAATACTGCATTTAAAAATAAAATTTATCTTTAGCATGATATTAATTTGCCCATATAATTGCCTAACTTCTTCTCTATTATATATATTTGAAGTTATTGCTTTCTAGGTACTAACTATAATTTATTAAAATTGAATCAGATAAAACATTTATAGTAGAAGAATATAATGTTGTAAAACCGACTTAGAAGTCATATAAATATGTTAATGAAAGAAGACTTTTACTTAAGTAGAAAGTAATAGAATTATTTATCTTGATTGTATTAATTGCTAAAGTTCAAATTATATTCATGTGGTATAAATAGACAAAATGTCACACTGCTATCATTTGTCTAAAGTTAGTTCTATTTGGGAGTTTTGGTGTTAAATAATCATCTAGAATATGTAGGTAGAGTTATAATTTAAAATTTAGCCTACTCTTTCAGTTATTTTTCTTGTAAATTAGTGTAATTATATTAGGAAAGTTTGAACAGTTTTTTGTTGATAATACCACTATTTGTAATAAGTCTTATACTTTTCTCATAGGAAGATTAGTACAAATTTGGGTTGGCTATTGCTACTTCATAGCTATGATTAATATTGACTAACTAATAAGCTTATTTCTTGGTAATTAAAACTTGTGATAAGATAGGATATTTTATTTAGCAACAAACTTAAAATCCATAGTATTAAAACTTTCAGTATCTTACATGTAATGTCATGAGAAGTTGTTTTAAATAAAAATTTGATTTTAGAAATTGTAAGAATATTTTTATTCTACATCTTTAAATCAAAGCACTATAGAAACTATGAAAATTATGGACATTACATAATTTCGCACAAGAAAATCTTACTAGAACGGTCTTTACTGCCCTATTCAAACATCTACAATATAATATTGCTAAGATTGAGTGGGAAAGAATCAAGCCATTTACAATTTGACACCCACCACATTATCATAAATTTAAGGTGTTTAGGAGATTAAACCTTTTATTTTTTTTTTAATTCAAAACCTCTTTTGTAATTCATCTACAGCAGAGTCCTTGGCTTCCTGCCAGTTCATTTTCAACATTACAAAGGCATTACCCTTACTAAGAAGCAGGAGTTGAACTAACATTCCAATTTATAAAACAAAAGCAATAACAGGGGTGTGATGTGTGTTTTAATGCAATAAGCACCGATTACATAGTATGTTTGATTACAATTAGAATGTTATTAAGTTCTGTGACTAGGTACTCATTACATATTACCTATTAACTAGACTTAATTATTTTACGTGATAAATTTAATTTAACAGTAACATGGTAACAATGCATGTTAAGATGTATTGAATTTTTCATTTACATTTTTTTTCTCATCGAACTCTCTACACCTGTTTTGATTCCATGTTAGACATAATAGCAATATTTATATACATTTTCTCCTGTGGTATAAATATTGTTAGCAATATTAGAAACATTTTATGGCTATAGGGGTAATAATCTTACAGAACAGACTCATGTTGCTTTCATATTTGCATGCATTCCATGGAATTAGTAAATCTTTGCTGCCTGGCCAGCATGGCTCAGTGGTTGAGTGTTGACTTAAGAATCAGAACGTCTTGGTTCGATTCCAGGTCAGGACACATGCCCGGGTTGGGGGCTCTATCCCCAGTATGGGGCATGCAGGAGAGAGCCCATCAATTCTCTCTTATCATTGATGTTTCTATATCTCTGTTCCTCTACCTTCCTCTCTGAAATCAATAAAAATATATTTTTAAAAGTTTAAACAAATAAATCTTTGCTTTATCTTTCTTTAAGTTTTACAATCTTAACAGTGACTATAGTAGCATGATTGCCTGCATGTACAGGATGAGGTAAATAAGATGTGAACATGATTTTAACATTTAAAGAAAATTACCTCAGTAAACACTTAGATGTTAGAAAAACTCCATGGTGATAGCTGATACACATTTTATACCCATGATTAAAATCTTGTCTCATGACTCTATCTTTTTCACTCACCACAATACATTTAAGCTGTTCAAACTTTAAAGGGGATGGCTCATTTGCAGAAATAAATTGGTTCTAATGCCAGCCGCTATTTAGGCTTAATATTCAGTATAATTTCAAGGACAGCATCTGGGAGAAATACAAGGCTTATCTGTATAGCTAGCAGATAAAAATAATAGAATATTAAAAGAGAAAGGTGAAAAATATTTTTCCGTTTTGCTGCATTTTTTTAACCCAAACTTTCCATGAATCCTCAGGGAATATTTGAAATATCCCATTTCTCACACACACAGATGCTATCAATTATTCTAGTTTTAGCACATTTTTACCTAAATCTTACAGATATTATTTTATTCAAATCCAATGTTGTTAAAACGCACTTCAGAAATTATGGTAATAAAGCATTCTTAAGGACTATTAGGAAATATCCAACCTTTGAAAGGATAAACCTTACAGATAAACAAGCACATATCAAACAGTTATATTAAAATAGTCATTTTCTGTAACTTCTGGATGTATCACTGTCTCTTAGCACCTGCTTAACAAAGATTTATTAATTCTATGGAATGCATGCACATTGCCCAGAAATATGGAACCCTACCTCCAATTTACCAGAGCTTTCACCCTTTCTCTGGAATGAGCCCCTTGCCCAGGGATCTCAGTTCTCACTGGCACAATGACTGCCTTCGTCTGGGATGCTATAATAAAATACCATAGACTGGGTACCTTTTAAAAGGGCATGCATGTCTCATGGTTCTGGAGGCTGGAAGACAAGATCAGGATACCACCTGGTGAGGTGCTTGGTGAGACCCTCTTGCTGGTATGTCCTCACCTGGCCTTTCCTTGGTACATGTGCACAAAAAGAGAGACACCTCTGTTCTCTTCCTTTCTTTTTTTAAAATATATTTTTATTGATTTCAGAGGAAGGGAGAGAGAAAGATGGAGACCTCAATGATGAGAGAGAAGCACTGATAGGCTGGCTGCCTTCTGCACGCCCCACACTGGGGATCCAGCCCACAACTCAGGCATGTGCCCTACGGGGAATCAAACCGTGACCTCCTGGTTCATAGGTTGACGCTCAACCACTGAGCCCCACCAGTCGGGCTCTCCGTTTCTTTATGGGCATTAATCCCATCCTGGGGCTGCACCCTTATGACTTCATTTAAAACTAATCACCTTGTAAACCTCCAGCCTCTACATACCATCACGTTGAGTAACAGCACTTCAACGCATGACGATGGGGTGCGGGTAGGGCACATACATTCAGTCCTTAGCTGTGAGCGTTCTTGATTTGATAGAGAAGGCTACCTCACAGATGGAACTGGTGCAGGATTTCACAGGGTGAATCTGCCCACTGAAATAGCATCTGAGATTACATCATACCAAGCCTCCGGGACTGAGTTTTGTCGTCTTGAAAATCCTGAAAGATTCATGAAGACCCATGGCAGACTTTTCACTGCCTTTTACTCTGTCTGGGCTGCTATAGCAAAGTACCATAGACTCTGTAGCTTATAAACAACAGAATTTTACTTCTCACAGTGTCAGGGGCTGAAAGTCTGAGGTCAGGGCGCCAGCGAGGGGAGGGGGGGTGAGGGAGCTGGGTTCTGGTGAGAGCTTTTTCTGATTACAGAGTGCTGTTTTCTAGTTCTGTCCTCATATGATGGAGAGCAGAGAAGAGGCACTGACCCACTTCCTCCTCCTCCCTAGGACCTCTTGTCAATAGATTCAACTTGGATTTACCGCTTTACACCTTAGTACAGAATAACATGGCCACCAAAGTTAAGGTATTTGATTCTTGAAAAAGACCTGTCCAAACCTTGAATCCAATCCGCCAGAACTCTGTGGCCATAAACCCTCAAATCCTCTGAGTTCTTAGTTTCAGTGAAACAGAGGCAAGGACTCGTTTTACCTCGTATTGTCTATGTATTGATATCTATCTACTGACTTAAGCTAGCTCATAGTTTGTGGTAATTTAAACCAGATGGCAGTTTTCTAATATATCGTGCTTACGAAAACATATTTTTCAAAAGCATAGTATTAGCAGCTATCTTTAGACTTTAGTGAATCTTCTGGATCTAATCCTAGGACAATTTATTTTACTTAATCCAAGCTTTAATTTCTTGATCTGTAAAGAAGAAGAGATGGATCTAAACCTATGATTTTATGAATCAGGCTAGGATCTTAATTACATTTTTCTAATTCAACAATTTTTTATCGGGCATGTACTATACACCAAGCACTTTTCAGGTGTTGAGTATATAGAATTCAACAAAGCAAGCAAAAACTTTACTTTATGGACCTTACATCCTAACAAGGTAAACCAATAATAGACAAAATAGAGTAGCATAATATATAATAGGGCAAACAGTGAAAAGGGCTAAAGAGAAAAAAATAACCCAATGCAGTGAGATACATCATCAGCTGATGGCACAATAATTATACATAGTAAACAATCCAAACTCAGTGGCATACAAAAATAATTCTCCTTCTCAAATGATGACAGAAACTACTTGGTTACCCTTTTAACAAAATTGACAATAACAATAAAACATTTTTAAATGAACATAAAAGGTTAAAGAAATGCTTCCTCGATTAAATCTTTTTTATATACAGCATTACTCCTTTAGACTATATGTGTGTTCCTGCTTCTGTATACTTTTTATTTAATTGCTCTGACTTTAAAAATTTATTAATTTTATTATAAAACAATTTTTATAATACAACTAAAGGCCCGGTGCATGACATTCGTGCACTGGGTGGGGCATGGAGGGTCCCTCAGCCTGGCCTGTGCCCTCTCGCAATCCTGGACTACTCAGGGGATGTCCTCCTGCCAGCTTAGGCCCTCTCTCTTAGCACTGCCTCGGAGGCAGGAGAGGCTTCTGCCACTGCCACTGTGCTCGCCAGCCACAAGCCCAGCTTCTGCCTGAGCAGCACTCCCCCTGTGGGAGCACACTGACCACCAGGGGTCAGCTCCTGCATTGAGCGCCTGCCCCCTGGTGGTCAGTGCGCATCATAGTAACCAGTCGTTCTGCCATTTGGGCAATTTGCATATTAAGGTTTTATTAAATAGGATTGTGCATAGCAGTATACTACCATCTGTTTTATATTTATTACCATATTCATTCATTAAATTAATATGACTAATGCTTAATATATGCTAGTTTATCACGGGGAAACAAAAACAAAGAGCACACATTTTTAACCCTCTTCCCCCCAAATACTGTCTAAAAATGGAGACCCATGTCAATAAACTATTATTTCAGGAGGAGCTGTACATTTTTTTGTTTACTATGATGCAGTGATCTGAAAATGTATCACATATGATTAATTTCCAATCATAACTGAATTGCTTTACTTTTCTTCACATACATCAAAATATTTTGCTCTATTTATGTAAAAGCAATTAAATTTTGATGATAGTTTACGTCTTTAAATTAAAAAGGTGTTTTAATTGAATGCACATTAAAAATAAAATATATGTCAATTAGACAGCAATTAAACAGAAAGTAATTGTGATCTAATTCCAATTAAATAGTATTATGGTTACCTGAAAGTTATAAATATGTGGCAGTGGTTACCAATTTTCATCTGGGAGACTTAAAGTGAAGTAGAAAAGGGTTACAAACTTCCCTACATTTCAGTCTTCCAACTAAGACATGATAAATATAAAGGTAAAATGTGATAATAACCATACCTAATGTAATGTAATTGTGGCTAATTTGATTACAAAACATGCATTAACAGGTCACAAGTAGCCTGTTAGCTATTATCATCACTATTATTATTTCTAATGTTGTAATTATTGTTATTGTTATTATGCAGGCAATAATTCTGAATATTGAGAGTTTTTTTTTCTATTTTGTGACCCAGATATTCCCTTATGCATATAATAGGTAGCATTGTTGGATGCACAACCACTCACTGTAAGATAAAATAGTGGAAATGTTTTAGTTTGCTTTTGATTGTTGTTGTTTTTTAAGTCATAAAGGCTTGATTGAACTGGGAAGTTTAAGAAATGAATTAAGTTTGTAGAGCTTTATGCAAACTTAAGGACAGATATCAAATTAAGTAAATAAATAAAATATTTACATTTTACTTGATAGTTTTTTTTCAGCTTTAATAGAGTGACACACTGAAGTTGTTTCACATTAATAAACCAAATTACATAAGTTACAAGCTGTGCTACTGCTAAATCAGACAGATTCTGAGGAAACTGACATTATTTTTATTAATAAAATAATTTTAACACTGCTGTATCCCTGGGACCAACCATTTTTTTTGATGACTCAGGAAATTTTATAAGATTCAATGAAGCTTTGTTTCCTAGATTTATATAGGAAATTATTCATAATAATATAGTATTTAAAATACCATAGCTATTTACAGAAAATTCAATATATAAAGCAATAATAAAGGATAAAATAGCCTTAAGTAGTAAAATACTTTTATTAATATTTATATATGTGATTTAAGGAGGAGAAATATTAAGACAAGTAAAAGAAGAAAAATATAGAAAGAGGAATAATTTACTTTATATTCAAACTTCTCTTATAACCAATAATACTTGTATCACTAATAACAGTTAAAGTATGTGCTAAGAATTCAAATATAGGCATATCTTAATATAAATTATGCTAGTGACTCTGGGGTCATAAAGTATGCTGAGATTTATGTATAATTTGGTTGTTCAAATTTAGTATGGAAAATGCACATCTAGTACTATGGTTAAATTGGCAATAAACACACATCTAACTTAGTATTCCATGTAGCCATTAGAATTCCCACGACACATAGAATGAATCTAGTTAATTGCCGTAGCTGATTCGGCATAAGAGTGAACGTACAGTAGAACTGGATCTATGAAATTATTAATTAAATTATCCTCTAAAAGTGCCAGAGGATATATTAGCTTTTATTCCCTTGGTAGTTTCCCTCATCATAAATCAAGTGAGAAAACTTAATGACTGAACAGAGCATCAAGGTATTTTAGATATATAAAAAAGTGTACAATTAATTCTTAGCTAATTTAAGGGGCTGGCTTCTTCACAAAATAGGCAATAAGGGTCTATGAAAGAAAATGTATTGCTATAGAATTGATACTGCATTAAAGTCCTAAGTTCTGTGATTTTAGGAAAGTCAAACACATACCTGTATGCTTTTCCTCTGCTGTTAAATGGAGTGTTGATGTCTGGAATACATACTTATCCTGGGTTTTCATTCATTCATTTGTTATTCACTGAGCATCAAATATAAATTCAGGTGCTGCACAGAACTGTAGGAAAGGCAACGCTGTCCTGCTCTCATGGGATTTATGCTTCAATTAGGGATATGGAACACACACAACTACATTAATATGAAATACATCAAAAAGTGATTAGATAGATGAGACAGGTAGACAAGGGTCTGAAAGCAGGAAAGGTTAGGGATGATTACAGTTTAAGGAACCAAGTTAACCCAAATATTGACAAGGCCAGAGGAAAGGTATAGGCCAACTAATGTAGAACTTTATAAAACTATCATAAAATATTTTGATTTAAGAAGTGTGTAGAGAATCTTTTAGAAAATTTTAAGCAGGATAGCAATACGATCGTAAAAGAGAAACTGATAGGCCAGTCAGCCAGGAAGGAGAGGGCTTCTAAAGTTGGCCAGGTAGTGATTATGGCCTTGAACATGGGTGTAGTCATGGCAATGGAGAGAAGTGAATGGTATTTTTATATACTCTGATTTATTGGTGAGGAATGAGTGCCAAAGCTTTTTTTTTTTAAAAAAAAAGTCTTTAAAATATATTTTTATTGATTTCAGAGAGGAAGGGAGAGAAAAAGAAACATCAGTGATGAGAGAGAATCATTGATTGGCTGCCTCCTGCATGCCCCCTACTGGGGATCAAGCCCACAACTCAGGCATGTGCCTTTGACTGGAATCGAACCTAGGACCCTTCAGTCCGCAGGCTGACATTCTATCCACTGAGCCAAAATGGCTAGGGCGAGTGCCAAAGCTTTTAAAATAGAATATTTTATTACATATTCAAATAATTGTTGCTATTATTTGTGGTTCTTAAAAATCTAATATTAAAGAAGAAAATATTTCAAGTTGTATACCACAGAGTAGGATGACTAGAAGGACAATATTTCACCACAGTATGTAAATTATATGAGAGTGTGCAATACTGTTTTACAGGGACAATACCTGCGTTGTCAATATGATTTTAAAAGACCTAAGTTTATTTTTCTTTATTTGTAAATCTTACCATGATCATGTTTTTCAATTTGATTCACAAAATGGATAGTATATAGTGAATTGATTTAGTGAGTTCCCTGATTCTGTTATTCATAAAAATGAGAATTCAGGTCAGATATTTTTATATTTTAGTTGCCAGTGCCTGTGTTGTATTTTGTCATCAGCTTCAGTCCTCTCATGAGCAGACAGCATTCAGAAATTCAGGCCAGCGCTCAGCAAGAAGTAAGACTTGACTCAGGTCACAGGTACCAACCACAAGTAAGCCATGTTCAGACCAAACAGCCTGCCCAGCCTGAGAGGAAACGATAAGAGCAAGTGAATGAAAGCTTGTGCGAAGCAAGTAATCAAGTCAGGAAGCCTTGGACAGTGACAGGAATGTAGTGATGAGTGCCGGCTGCACATTCAGCTCTAAGTCCCCGCAAAAGGCGAAGAAATTAATAAAACACAAAGCACATGGATCAAAACAGGAGAGACTTGTCACCGAGTCTGAAGGCAGCCTTAAACGTTTCTTTGATGTCTCCTGGTGCAGCTGGAATATGACTCTCCTGACCCCAACTTGGAGAAAGTGACAGATTCAGATGCTGGTACACTTCTGTGCTTGCTTCTTATGCTGGAAACTTGAAATAAGAGAGTCAGTCGAGGTCATGGATATAAGCGCTTCGGAATGCTGAAGTGATCCAGCTCAGCCTTCTGCCTAACCAGCTGCCATTTAATGAAATCAAAATAATTTCTCTTTAGAGATCTTTCCCTTGTGATGACAGCTACGTGAACTTAGTTCCTTGATTTTTAAAGTCTGTATTCATTTTATAGCCAGCTTGACATATTCATCTTCTTGCAGTCTATGAAGTAATGCATACATTTTTATTAATCATATAATCATTACGTAAAAGATATGGGAGCCTAAAGATAATTTACTTCTCAATATTTTCACCACCAAGCACCTTGTATTATTGCCTCTCATGCATTCTCCAATTTTAAAGATATTAACTTATTGCCCTGGCTGGTTTGGCTCAGTGGATAGAGCATCGGCCTGTGAACTGAAGGTTCCTGGGTCCGATTCCGGCCATGGTCACATACCTTGGTCGCAGGTTCCTCTCCAGGCCCTGGTCGGGGCACATGCAGGAGGCAACCAACCAATGTGTTTCGCTCACATTGATATTTCTCTTTGTCTTTCCCTCTCTCTTCCACTCTCTCTAAAAATCAACTGAAAAATATCCTCAGGTGAGAATTAAAATAATAATAACAAAATAGAGATATTAGCTTATTAAAGTGATAGTTACTGCCTATGCCATATTCCTCTCTACTCCTCTGAATTTTCTTACTTTTTTGAACTGGAAAAATTTATTTCCCTGCATACAACACGAGAAGCCTTCTATGATGCAAAAGGCCTACTTTTTTGTAAATGGCCTAAATTTGTGGAAGGTACAATTTTTGATTTTTCAAGATGAACTATGCTGCATCTTTCTTAGGCTGTAGTCCTCACATGTTGTCTTTCCCAGAGTCACATCCATCTTCAAACAATGGACCAACCCCTATTGTTTGATGTTAGACCTGACCATCTTGTGCCAGTGAATATGGCTGTCTTGCTACTGTTTTGATATTTACAAAACAGATAATATACAGGAATCTAGTTTCTGTTATATTGTAGATGTGCAATATCAATATTCTGTTGCTTCACCCCACAAAGAACATTTTTAATGTAGCTTTCAGTGTAGCGTGGATAGCCTGTAGCATGTTTGCATTCAACATCAGTAATTCTGAATTAAATTCCTACTAAGATCATAGGCAAGTAATTAGTGGCAATTAGTTTTACAAAAAAAAAATCCTGCCCTACATTTATGGTTAAATTATAATATAATACATATACACATAGATGCCATATTGTGGACAAAGTAGACTGTGAGTCAGCTATTAACAGTTCTATTAGCACGTATGATTTTCATATTGGGCTATATTTTTATTCAAATGAAGTATTCCTAAGTATCTCCCTAGAATATTATAATGATAAAGAGATTATATTTTGTACATATTAAGCAGTAATAAAATCTTTTATAAGTAGAGGTAGATATAGATAGAATCTTAGCTGTTTAGTTTGAATATTAGAATATTAGCTTCTCTTATAGTTGCGTCCCTAAGTAGATTTTTCACTTAATCTTCAAGGCCTTGAAAAAGTTTTTTATTTTCTTTTCATCTTAAAAACACCTCCTGTTCAATGTAACTGAAATGTTGAATTGAGAATTGTTTAATTTTCAGTAAGTTTAATGTACATTTTTTTTTGAGAACAAAGTAAGCTTCTTACCCTGGGTAAGCCATCAAGAATGTAATTGTGAGCAGACATGGCACCTAAGTGCCAAGATGTGTTACTATTTATTTAGCCGATCCTCTTTTGTGGTACATTAAGTTATTTTGAGTTTTTGTTATTAAAATAACAATGCGTTAAAAGTCCTTGATATATTGCCCTAGAGCCCCGTGGTCGGCAAATTGCGGCTCGCGAGCCACATGCGGCTCTTTGGCTCCTTGAGTGTGGCTCTTCCTAAGCCTTAGGAGTACCCTAAATAAGTTAATAACAAGGTACCTACCTATATAGTTTAATTTTAAAAAATTTTGCTCTCAAAAGAAATTTCAATCGTTGTACTGTTGATATTTGGCTCTGTTGACTAATGAGTTTGCCGACCACTGCTTTGGCTCAGGGGATAGAGCATCAGCCTAGGGACTAAAGGGTCCCAGGTTCAATTCTAGTCAAGGGCACATGCCCTGGTTGTGAGCTTGATCTCCAGTAAGGGGCATGCAGGAGACAGTCCATCAATGATTCTCTCTAATCATTGATGTTTCTATCTCTCTCTCCCTCTCCCTTCCTCTCTGAAATCAATAAAAATGTATTTTAAAAAATTACTTGATACAAACATTTGATAATATTTCAACTTACTATTTTTAGAGATACCTAGGACTAGATTACAGAATTAAAATTATAAAGCTTTTTAAGGCTCTTTATTCCCCTAAGGAATTGTGTTAACTATATTCCCCTCAATAATATATGATAGAGTCCACATCACCAAAATGTAGATAGCAATGAAAATTAAAATTTTGATTCTAGGTTGAGTAGAAATATAATGGACCATGGTTAAAAATCACCCTAGATTCCCTAACCGGTTTGGCTCAGTGGATAGAGCATTAGCCTGCGGACTCAATGGTCCCAGGTTCGATTCCAGTCAAGGGCATGTACCTTGGTTGCGGGCACATCCCCAGTAGGGCATGTGCAGGAGGCAGCTGATGGATGTTTCTCTCTCATTGATGTCTCTAACTTTCTATCCCGCTCCCTTACTCTCTGTAAAAAATCAATAAAATATATTAAAAAATAAAAATCATCATTCTCCCCTTTAAAAAAAATCACCCTAGATTCACATCCCAGACCTACAATTTGGTACTAGAATAAGCTTGACAGCTCTTAATCCAGATCCTTCGTGCTTACAACAGGGTACCACCTTACACAAAGTTATTAAGAAGATTGAATAGAATAAAATGTAAAAAAGTCTTGTCATAAAAACATTTAATCAACATTTCATACTTCTGTGTGAGATTGGCATTAAAACCATGCAATAAATTATATATAGGACAAGAATTTTTAAATGATTACTTGATCATTAGTTTTTGATTACTGTTATGTATCTGATATATAGTCTGTGGATGGCAGATTCCATTACCAGTCAGGGCACCTGTGGAAGGAGGCTGATGGATGTCTCTCTCTCCCTCCTTCCCTCCCCTCTCTCCCTTCCTCTTTCTAAAATAAATTTTAAAAAGATTATGATTGATTGACATTTGCACTATGCCAAAGTTCTAGAGTGGACCCAGAGTAAGGTGCATATTTATATGTCTCCACAATTAAGCTATTTCAATGAAATGACACACTATATTGTCAATTTTCTGTTAATTGTTATTTCTTTTAACTGAGGTCTGGTGAAGGGGCCTAAAAATTGACAAGGCATCATAGTAATTCATTAACTTTCAAATTAACTGTTGACTAAATTAAGTCATCTCTTATTTAATAAAAACTGGAAATGACATTTTAGGAATCTGTTTCAAAATATTTTTCAGAGAAACTATATGATTAGGGCAAGATTTAAAAATATATAAGGTACTGATTTTGTTATTTTATACTAAAATCTCACTTTACAATACCTGTGGTTTGAGAAGCAGATTTCAAATGCGGGTAGCCATTAATTTACTGGTTAGATATTTTTTGTCAGAATATTAAAAGCAAACTTAACTCTGAGCATTGTTTCATATTTTGATAATTGTTCAACTTTGAATGCTCTTATATTAATATTAAAATTATTTGATGAAACAGTCAAATGACTTATATTCATGAGTTCTGATATCACATATTAAATATATGAAATTAGAATTGCTTTTTGTAGTCAAGTCATACTTGCTATTGTTTATAGTAAGTAAGTGATTATCTTAATGAAAAGCAGTATAAATTGGTTATGTTCTATTGCTTTATAGATGCTCCCAAGTTCATATCAAACCAAACAATTTATTATTCTTGGGAAGGAAATCCGATCAACATAAGCTGTGATGTGAAATCTAATCCGCCAGCATCAGTCCACTGGAGAAGAGAGAAATTAGTCCTGCCAGCTAAAAACACTACTAATTTAAAGACATATAGTACAGGAAGAAAGATGATATTAGAGGTAAGTCTTCATGGACATATCAAAATTATACTATTTTAGTCATTACCTATTATTTTAGAATATGTTTAAAGATCTTAATATATAAATATACTACCATATGTTTATGTTACAGAATGCATATAAAACCTATATCTATTTACTGAAAGGGAAACTTTATGCATTTGGATTATGGCCCATTAATGATTAACATTCACTATTTATATAGAAATATGAGTGTATAGCAAAAGTCATTATTTCTCATTAATTTCTTTTTGCAAAATAAAAACGATTATATCATGACAAATAGGGAGGTGATTTGTCAGCTCTTGAGGCACAAATTACAATTTCAGTGTTTATCCTAGTCATCGCTTCTGTGGGGACACTTCCTTCTCCTTAGACTGGCATACATACATGCAATGCGCTCGCTATATATTCACTAGTTCCTCAATAATCCAGATTTACTTACTTAATGCCTCATTTCATTTTATTTTTACAATTAAGATGGTAGATAATTGTTTTGTGCTGCCAAGTGCATGGCCTTTAAATTCTGTCTGAATACAATACCTTTTATTTACTAATTGCAGATTGTGCGTGCACTAATTTCCGAAGTTTATATGCCTATGACAGTGATCACCAACCCTTCCAATTTATGATGCTTTCAGAACAGTTGGGAATGTTCTTCAATACAACAGTCTTATTTAGCTGAACAGATGCTACATTTCCCACTAATTCAATTTACATCACTCCATTCCCCTTTTCTTTCCAACTTGAGCCTGAGGCACTGTTCCTTTGACAACCTGGTGTTCCTTGGCTCCTGGGGAGTCACCATATTGATGACGAACTTACTGCAGACATTAGGTTGACATAGTGAACTACTTTTTAAAAATCTATGTTTTAGAATAACATCTGATAATCCATACTGCATGAACTTAAAGATATTCTCATTGGACCCATATAAACTCCACTACCTGGCAATTGGACTTAGGCAAAAGTTTGGTTGATAAAAGGATTTAGCCATCACTTTCCCAAACATTTGGATAATTGACTGATAGCTAAATCACTTTGTCTAAATCAATTTAAATTGGTTTCTTTGTATTAGAACTAGCTACTGGCAGGTTGACATGGAACTCAATTTCACAAAACATTTAGTCAGATTTTACCTAAATTTTAGGAATTTAACCATAACTAAAAACCGATGTATTTAACTGCTTTGGGGCAATATATTAGTGTGCTCTGGCTGCCAAAACCAAAGATCACAGACGTGGTTGCTTAAACAAAAGAAACTTTTATTTTCACCCCCACACATTTCTGGAGAATAGAAGTTTGAGATCAAGGTGACAGAATCAATGGTTTATGGTGGAACCTCTTACCTTGGTTGGCATATTGTGCCCTATGGCTGTGTATCCATCTGGCCTTTCATATTCAGTAGACATTCTTTCCTATGGAATTTACAAATAACGTTCTCATATACCTATAGAATAAAGACATTTTTTAGCCAAATTCCCTCTTCATTAGTAAAGTTATTTGAGTTAAATTAGCCTGGTTCATTAAAAACTAAATGTAAGAAAAATGAATATTTAATCAGTTAAGAGTACTTATTTGAGAGCCGTTAAAACTTCTAGTCTTAAGCCTTTGCTCTATTCCTAGATGGACAGCTAACTAGAGAATGAACAACACAACTTTTTTGTATCTTTCAAAATTACCAACTTCAGTGGACCTCAAAATTGACTATTTAGTTAATAGCCTCCCATTACCACAAAATCATTTTCCCCCTTGTGGGATAGAGTTGAAATTAACGTCAACTCTTGTAATCATTTTCTCTCTTAATAATACTTACTGGGATTGAAAATTTTATCAATTACTATAATCGAATCTCTTTTCTGAAGTAGTCCTTCAGAATTTCGGTACATCAGAATTATAAGGTTGTTCCCAATGTTCAGTAATAGAGTCCCAGAAGGTTAATTAAATTATGGATTTCAAATGTGTAAGGATTGCGGTCATCTATGTTCTACCTAAAATGAAAGAGAATGATAGGAATTGAACAGAAATGGAGGCAAGATAACCTGTTATTAGATATCAAAATAATCTACCTCTCTACAGGAATTACCACACAAGGGGAGTGCTTTCCTACAAAATACCTTTCAGTAAAGTATTTTCTAGGAATGAATCTCCATCCTTCATTGATATTTTATGTTAAGTAATATCATAAGAAGGAGAAATATGACATATTTTGAGCCTTTCTTGAACTTTAAATCTGCCTGATCTTAGGCTAAAATAGAGTAAACAAAGAGTTAGTACTTTTGGTAAAAGTTTCTTGTGTGTTACAAGTTCACATCTGCAGTGATTGCAGAATATATGTTTTTCAAAGTCTACTTCTTTCTGAGCTTTACACATATAAATACCTAATGATTTTTTTCTATCAACAGATGTAACAAAATGGTGACATTAATTTACTTAATATATTGATAGATAAACTATTTTTGCCTGGTCCTATGGATAGTATAATTCCATGGATTACATCTTTAAAGGATTTATAGTACTTAGTATATTGATATTGACTTAATGTAGGAAAAAAGTTATGGCAAGGAACTCTGAATAATAAAATATATATGAAGATGCTAGACATGCTAGTCTATTTTAAAACTTCTGTGATATTGTTTTAAAACTGTAAAAATTGTATTATTATTATTTTAGATTGCACCTACATCTGACAATGACTTTGGACGCTATAATTGCACAGCCACAAATCGTATAGGAACGAGATTTCAAGAATATATTCTTGCTCTGGCTGGTAAGTATAGCATAATAACTTTTGAAATCTCATATAACATTTATGTAAGCAAATAGCATTTACATTTCAATAAGTTATGATTCAGGATTTTGTTCTAAAACATGAGGCGTTGCATAAAAATTTGGAATAGTTGTATCTGGCATACAGTGAGAACATAGAATGTATTTACTAATAAAAATTGACTTTACACCCTGATTCTAATTCCCTCAAATTTATAAGTGGGATAGGTATAAAAGAAATAGGAGACATATCTTAATAAATAATATTATATTTCAAGAATAGTGAGAATTTGGTAAAAAAATTTCAAAATAAAAGACACCTTAGAAAAAATTATCTAAAATTAATATATTTAAAAATTCTAAACTTGAAAGTGCAAATAGTAAACTTATTTTTATGGAAAATAGAAAATTTATGGTTATATAACTTTTTTTTAAAAAAGTCTTATTCTTTTTTATATAAAAACATTCTAGCTCTTCCCCTAAAACTTAAATATATAGAAGTAATAACATGGAGTAAAACTTATTTTAATTAGAAATCCAACTATATTTTCAGTTATTTATATTGTATATGTAATATAAATATACAAACACACTTATATATATTTATAGAATTTGCTGTTATGTTTTACAAGACTGATTAGAAATTTGGAAATATACATGTTTTCTATTTTTTGTAGCTCAAATGATACAAAAATGTGATTTATTGTATTCTAAGACTAGGTAGACAAATATTAGAAAATTACTGAAGTGTTATGTTTTAATATAATAAATAGCTTTCATAAAATATTTTAAAACCTTTTTTAAGTAGAGTTCTTATACATCACTATCATTGCATATTAAGTTATAAAATATATTTTTATTGCACATTCACAAAAGTAATATCATTAGTAGTAATGGCCAAAAGAGAAATTAAAGTTCATAATACTCAAATTATTATGTAACTAGAAAACCTGCAATTGTCCAATTTAAGGTCTACTACAATGAGAAAGAAGGAAGAGAAGAGATTGTGTGAAAAGGTTTTAGGGAAGAAAAGCCAAAAGGAAAAAAATTAAGATGAGAGTGAGTTAAGACAGAAGAAAGGAGGGACGAAGGAAAGAATAAATACAGTATATTTATTGTCTTCCATGAAGTTATTAGAAAATTAATCTCAATGGAAAATATGGGACAAAGACTGCACTTAAGCATATAAATGAACCATTATACAAGCAAATTAAATTCTAGAAAAATGAAATGTGTTGGATCAAAATTAATTGTTTTTATATTAATTAATGGGAAATAAGATATTTCACATATGTATTTGATAACCATTTTTAATATTAACTTTTTACAAAAATGTGAAGGACACGTACAGTTAGATATAGAGATACAGCAAAGGCAGATGCAACTCCTAGTTGATAATTTTAATTTCTAGGTAGGAAACATGCTTTCTTTTTTATTTAAGTATATATATTTGAGCAAATTAGAAATGTAGAACACATAAAGGTAAATTAAACTGCAACCATATAATTAATTGATTCCTTCCTTAAAGTTTTCTCCTTCCAGTAGATCAGGATCTGACAAAGCACTCTATATATTTATTTATATGTATATTTTTTAAGAAGATTTTCTTAAATGACTTTTACTCTAACTTCTAAACTTCATCAAATAATTTAATTCATTATCTTCTTAACTTTCTTCATTTATTTCATTAGTGTCATATTCACCTTTTAACTGTAAGCTTTTTGTATTGAACCTTAATACAATGATCTTACCTTCTTTGACACTTTTTCTGATAAATTCACCTCTTCATGCAGTTTTAGGGCAGCGCCTGGGCTGTAGGCTATCAACAGGCAGCACTTCTAGCACTGGGGAGAGAGCTCCTGACTGGAGGGGTGTCAGTGCCCCACCAGCCATTCCAAGGTCCACCTGATAAGACTGTTGTGAGGACTGAGTGAGAAGATGCATTCAAAGCACCAGCCTGTGGCATGTCCTCAACAGATGTCAGCAAGCCAAGTGATAGTTCACACTGGGCACTCTTCTTTGGGGTAGAAGTCAGTTTGTTGATGTCTCTTTAAATAGAATGCATAGAGCTAGACATTGTAGACCAATGCATACTGAAATTGGATAACGCTGTCATGACCTCAGTTATTCTGAACACTGTATAGCTGTTAAATATACAAAATTCCATTTCATTTCGTCACTTTTATTTTCCTTCTTGTGTTTTATCCTACACCTTTCCCACAAAAACTGCTATTAAGTGAAGTCTCCTATGCTATGCTTTGCAATTGATTTTTTAAAAACCTCAGTTCAGGACTTTATACTTAGCCCATTTAATCGCATCATGTCAGTTTGGGCTGATCTTTTTAACCTATAAGACCTTGTCAAATCCAATGATTTAGCGCTCTTTCCAAGATCGATTTAACTCACAAATATCACGAAGCATTCATCTGTAGTTTCACCTAAGTCATGTATAAGCCTATACAAGTCATTTTGAGAATGGAGACCTGCTTAGAGGTTAAGCTGGGTCAACTGAACAGAATTGTGCAGATATGGAATTATAGCTCATCTACTTGTCCTTGTCCCTAGACTGCATTTTATCCAGATACTTGTTCCATAAAATTTGGAAGCAGGTTAAACTTAATTAATTTGGAAACACTTTATCCAACTGAATGTGAAACCAGTTTTCTTTTACAGAATCGGCTTTATTGTTTAACTTGGAAAAGTCTATGTCTTGTTCTTTGTTCAGAAAATATATGACAAACTTTTGTGTCTTCAGAAACTATTTGTGTCATCCCCTTAATTTCCTAATACCCATGCTCCTCTGGGAAAAAAAAGAAACTAAGATAGCTAGACATTATTTTGAGGGAATCCATACCTTCATCAATTCCTAATTATCTGTTAATTCACTCACTCTACATATATAGAGTGAGTTTCTAGTAGGTGCCAGGCACTGTTCTAGATCTTAGAAATTCTGAAGATAAATAATATATGACACCTGATCTTCACAAATAAGAATATAAAAGAAAAGGGTTGCAATAGAAATATGAATCATATTCCTGGGGACACAAAAGGGAATTCTGGTTGGATTTCTTGGGAAAAGCTCCAAACCTGTATCAGCTTTTTTTCTTCCTTTCAATTTTATTCTGTATTTGTTTCAAGTATATAGCTCAGTGGCTAGACAATCATATATTTTACATAGCGTTCCCCTCATGAAAGGTATCAACTTTTGAGTTGAGTCTGAAAGAATGAGTAGAAACAGGTTTAGTGAAGAAAAAAAGGGAAGATGGAAAAAATCAAAGTGACTGTACAAATGAGCCATGCTGTGAAAAGAGGTGGGTGGTAAAAAATGAGGCACTTAATGGAGAACTGGGGAGTGATATTGTGGGAAGGGATTAGTGGTAGTGACATGAATAGAAGGGTAGTGAGAGATCAAATTATAGATCTTAAAACCATTCATCATGCTTACATTATTTTATATCAAGTATACAGCAAGGGAAGTTTGAAGTTTTTCATCATAAAGCAGCATGATCCGTTTATCATGAACAATTTTGGTAACATTATTTTTTACTTTACTTTTTTATAGTTTACATTTTTTCTTTATTGATGAAGGTATTACATATGTGTCCTAGTCCTCCTCTTCCCCCCACTCATGCCCCCACCCCCTGGTGTCTGTGTCCATTGGTTAGGCTTATATGCATGCATACAAGTCCTTTGGTTGATCTCTCCCCCTCACCCCCACCCTCCCCTACCTTCCCTCTGAGGTTTGACGGTCTGATCGATGCTTCTCTGTCTCTGGATCTGTTTTTGTTCATCAGTTTATGTTGTTCATTATATTCCACAGAAGACTGAGATCATGTTATATTTATCTTTCTCTGTCTGACTTATTTAGCTTAGCATAATGCTCTCCAGGTCCATCCATGCTGTTGCAAATTGTAGGAGTTCCTTCCTTTTTACAGCAGCATAATATTCCATTGTGTAGATGCACCACAGTTTTCTAATCCATTCATCTGCTGATGGGCACTTAGGCTGTTTCTAAATCTTAGCTATTGTAAATTGTGCTGCTATGAACATAGGGGTGCATATATCTTTTCTGATTGGTGTTTCTAGTTTCTTGGGATATATTTCTAGAAGTGGGATTACTGGGTCAGATGGGAGTTCCATTTTTAAATTTTTGGGGAATCTCCATACTGTTCTCCACAGTGGCTGCACCAGTCTGCATTCCCACTAGCAGTGCACAAGGGTTCCTTTTCCTCCTCATCCTCGCTACCACTTGTCATTTGTTGGTTTATTGATGATAACCATTCTGACAGGTGTGAGATGATACCTCATTGTTGTTTTCATTTGCATCTCTCGGATGATTATTGACTTCAGAGAGGAAAGGAGAGGGAGAGAAAGATAGAAACATCAATGATGAGAGAGAATCATTGATTGGCTGCTTCCTGCACATCCCACACTGGGGATCAAGCCTGCAACTAGGAATCGAATTGTGACCTCCTGGTTCATAGGTTGATGCTCAACCACTGAGCCATGCCAGCTGAGCTTTGGTAGCATTTTAGAGACTGATTTCAACATAGCCAATTTTTATGTTTTTCCACATAGCCGAAAATATATAAATGTAAACTCAAATATCCTAAAATAATCTTTGCTGTTTCAGAAAGGAGCTCTCTCCCCGGACTGGCCTTCTTCTTTAAACACTCTTCATATGAACCTTCTTCTCGCCCTAATATTTTCATTTTTATATCAATATTTATTTATACCCCAAACAATTTATTTTAATTTTATTTTTTAATTACAGTTTAAATTCAATATTATTTTGTATTAATTTCAGGTGTGCAGTATAGTGGCTAGACAAACCTATACTTTATAAACTGTCCCCCCAATATTTCCTGTACCCACCTGGTATCATACATACTTAATATAATATTATTGAATATACTCTCTATGTTGAGCTTTACATCCCCATGACTGTTTAGTAACTACCAATTTGTACTTCTCAATCCCTTCACCTTTTTCCAAGTCCTTGGTCAAATATTACTTTTTTTTAGCAGAGATATTTTTGTCCAACATATTAAAAATTATAACACTCCAACTGTCCTTTTTATTTCCACTTAAAATAATCTCTCTTCTCTGATTAATTTTTGACCAATACTTACATTAACTAATTCATATATTACATTTACTTTTATGTAACTAGAATATAACTTCCATAGGAGGAGTGATTGTTGCTTTATGCTTATCCCGGAACATAAAATGTTGCCTGGTTCAGATTTGGATGCATTATTGAATGTATAATCAGTGTGTTTTACTTGAATTGCCTATGAGTCATATTTAATATGCCCAGTTAATAATGGGATATTGAAATCATGACTTCTGAGAAGGGTCAAGACTTGGGTATGTATGAGGAAATAATTTCCATTGATACCTCAAGAGGAAATGAATACTTTAATGGACAATATTAGAGGTAAAAATGATATAATCAAAACAGGTTTCTTGAGTACTTTAGTTTAATCGACACATAAAAGTACATGAACAAATACAATTAAAAACACTTATTCAGAGAGTCAGTATAACTACTTGTGAGGATGCAATTTAAACATGTGATCAAGTGCTGAGAATAGATCAATAGAAAATGATTTGGATTTGGGAATTGGAGAAAACTAGAAGGGTAGTGAAATAAGAATGAATTTACAGGTTTTCAGATGTGTTACAAATTGGCTATAATGTTAGACTAAGGTGACAATTGACATAGGAAATATATATAAAAAATTTTATTGGAAATAAGGTGGCCACTCAGAGCAGAAGTAGATGCAACCCATCACAGCACAGTCTATAAGGCACATGCAGTTAATAGACACTTTGTAGAGTAGGGTCTTACTGAATCTAGGAAGTTGAATCCTTTATGTGACAATTCCATTAATATGTTTATTAGGTGGAGATTGATTAAGAAACTAAGCAGAAAAATATTTAATGTAGAGAGTTGGGTGGCTATAAAAGCATTGGACAGTCAGAGGAAAGGGAAGGCAAGAGATAGCCACTAGTCTTCTGGCTTTAAGGTCACAAAATACCACAAGTGAAGTCCAAGGTCAAAACTGCAACTGCTAACCAGCAGTCAGGAAGCCCTGCTGCCAAACTACCCCTCTAGGAACATCTCAGCCACCTTGCAGCAGAAACTGTGCGACTAGACTGCCGCCATCATTCACATCTACAGGCTTTGCCCTCATGCGAAGTGGGAAGGGCATTCACATACCTTCAGCATTCTTATCCTTCCATGAGTATCTCATCCAATGGCACTAAGAACCATAGCAAGTGAGTCTGAGAAATGAAGATTTTAGCCTTTTACTCCTTGTGATAAAGGGGAGTAGCTTAAATGATAGAAATATATGTGAAGTGTCAATAGAAAAAGGCTAGGATAAAGTTTAAGACAACATTCTACAAGAATATTCATTTTGGTACTTCCACTTAAAGAGAGGTTTACAAATTTCAAACTCTTCCCATTGGTCTAAGGTTGGCGATATCACCTCCTCATCAGTGGGAGAAGAGCTGGTCAGCAACTCTGAACCTTGCCTTACTTGCTACTTTTTCTAGCATTTCAGGAAACCAATTTCCCAGAAGAAGTAAAGATGTCAGGGCAGAAATTAGGAACAACATATTCAAATAGTGTGACAGGGAAACAAAAGAAGAGGGTTTTTTTGCCTGAGAAGATAGTGAAACTGAAAAAAGTTTGCCTTTTCACAAAAGACATTATAGTTCATGATAATGAAACAGAGAAAAAAGAATAAAAATCCAAAAGAGAAGAACAGGGGCGGGGAAAAGAACTACCTGATGATGCCATCTTATGGAGAAGAGACAAGGAAAAGAATTGCCCTTTAGTGTGGCTGGTATGCTTCAGCAGTTAAGTATCAACCCGTGAACCAGGAGGGCATATGCCTGGGTTGCAGGCTCCGTCCCCAGTAGAGGGCGTGCAGGAGGCAGCTGATTGATGATTCTCTCTCATCATGGATGTTTCTCTCTCTCTCCCTCTCTCTCTTCATCTCTCTGAAATTAAAAAAAAAATGCCCTTTAGAGATAGTGGGTTTAACATGGGAAAAGGGAAGGCAGACTTTCACTATAGGTTCATCCAATGGTAGGGTACAATTTGGTTGAAAGATTAAGGGACTTGTCCAAGGTTTCAGTTGACAAAAGCAGCAAGGCTAGACTTGGATCCGTAAATTCTGATGATACATAGCCAGACTCTTTATCCCACAGTAGTAGAGGTGAAAAAAATGTAAATAAAGAAATGCATGCTTTCACAATGTTTCTATTTATTTATTCAGTGATGGGCGGTGGCATTCATTAATTATTGATTTGGGGAAGTGTGAAGAATTAGTTTAGAAAAAATATGCTAATAATGATGGGAGCATTGTGTATGAAATTTAATAACCACAAGCCCCATTTGCAACATTGGACTATGTTTGATAGTCTTTTACAATATGATCTGTTTGCTTATATCCAATGAGGTTAGATAATTCAGGATCTTGAAAGCTAGAGTAAAAAGTATAAGTTTGCCTTTGTAAAGAAAAGGAAGCTCCTGAATCCCCAGCTCAGGGAGGGTGCATGATTAGAGTGGTGCTCTAGAAAGGTTGATTTTGCATTGACACACCATCTGGGTTGTAATTTGGTGCGATTTCCAATAGAAAAGGAAGCTGAGAGCCACAAATGGCATTACTGGCAGAGGCAGATAGGTCCTGGGCTTGGGAATTAATAGCGGAAACAGGAAGGAAGAGTTGGATACAAGAATTGTGATACAGGAAAGATGAAAATAACTGTGAGACTAATTAATAGTAATATACATAAGAGATTGAACAAAGGAGAATATGATTATAAAACAATTGAGAAAGTGGGAAGAAGACATCAAGATGTTAGTTCTAGCCTTACCAGACACTATTCACTTGGACTCATTTTATATCTTTATTTTTAATTTCTGAAATATATATTTAATTCATCATATATTTCCTGAGGACTTGATATATTCTAGTCACTTTTCTCAATGTTACATGTACATATGTATGTGTGTATGTATAAATATCTAATAATTCAAGTCATCACATTAGAATGTCAAAAATGTTTAGGAAGAGTACTAGAACTGCACAAATCATGAACATACTTCTTCTCTTAGTCAGGCATAGAAAGAAGAGGCCAACACGAACTAAATCTAAATGAAAATCAGGTAACAGTCAGCAGCTGTGAAAATAGACTGTCTGGTTAGGGAAAGATACCCACTGGCCCAAGTTTGGTGAAAGCACCATTGTGCTAGGGATAAAAAGGCTCTTATTTCTGTGGAAGTATTCCATGTTGAGGTGCACAGCTTAGCAAATAGTGTCTACTTCTGTTTACAGTGTAAGAACCAAGGACCATGTACATGCCCTATGGTCAAAGGTGGGAGCTCACCCCTGTCTGGAGAGGCAGTGGTTGAGCATCGGCCTATGGACCAGGAGGTCCCACTTTGATTCCCAGTTGGAGCACATCCCTGGGTTTGCAAGCCTGATCCCCAGTGGGGGACATGCAGGAGGCACCCTACCAATGATTCTCTCTCATCATTGATGCTTCTACCTCTCCCTATTCTTTCCTCTCTGAAATCAATAAAAATATATTTTTTAAAAAGGTGGGAACTCAAGAGGAATCACACCTTCTTTTTCTCCCCCATTACTTAGCACTTAGCACCTTTCGTTGTGAAATGTATCATCACACTGAAGATTATCATTACTACTGTGATATCCACTTAGAGCAGGGGTGGGGAACCTTTTTTTCTGCCAAGGGCCATTTGGATTTTTGTAATTTGTGGGCCATACCAAATTATCAACCTAAAATTAGCCTTCTATATTTGATCAAACATCTAATTAACTCACTCCTAATGCCTTGGCAGGGCCAGACCAAATGATTTTGTGGGCCTTATATGGCCCATGGACCAGACGTCCGCCCCGCCTTTGACTTAGACCTAATTGACATTGGAGAGTCACTCAGCGCGCGCGCGCGCACACACACACACACACACACAAAACCTGTGTGTGTGTGTGTGATTTTTTTTTTTTGCCTCTCTGCAACCTTTAGATCAAACTTACTGATGAAAATAATCTACAGTTATAACTTAGGGAATAAAGAAACATGATAACCATGATGATATTTATGTATTACATCATACATAGAATATTCCAATAATTAAAATTATTTCCAAATAAGATTTTAATAGCAAGACTTTAGAATGCATCACTGTTATACACATTTATTTCCAAACCTGTTATAACATAATGCACTTCATAGAATTTACTGTTAGTAATTAGAGCTGAAATGTACACTATGCATTTCTTTACAACATTCATACCCAAAATGTCATGAACCTGCTTTCCAGGATCCTACCCAGTACCATTTATAAGGCATATTTTATACGATTTACAGTGTGCTCTTTTAACTCCAGCAAATACAGCACATTTGGGTTTTGATAGCCATTAAATTTTTATATGAATGTTTGATTGTATCTGAATGGAAATTTACTGCATTATTTTCAATCAAGTTTTTTTTTTGCTTTTAGAGATAAAATAGCATATTTATTTATATATTTACATAACATGTGTGCCATTGAATCAGCTCTGATTCCTCGTGGCCCTACCAATGAGTGATGTCCACACTGTCCTCTTCTCCTCAGCCCTGCTCAGCTCTTGTAATTCATGCTTATGGCTGGTTTCATGGAGTCCATCCATCTCATACGGGGTCTGTCTCTTTTCCTGCTGCCTTCTATTTTTCCCAGCATTATTGTCTTTTCCAAAGAACCCTGCCTTCTCATAATGTGCCCAAAGAAGGACAACTTCAATTTTGTCATCTTTTGCCTCCAACAATATTTCAGGCTTCATTTGCTTTAGGGCCCACTTGCTTATGGCTTTGGCAGGCCAGGGTACTATAGAGCTATCCCCCAGCATCATATTTCAAATGCATCAGTCTTTTCCCTATCTTCACTGTCCATTTTTTTGCTTCTGTATATAGTGACTGGGAATATGAGAGTGTGAATGATCTTAATCTTGGTCCCTAACCACCCTTCTTTGTTCTCCTGATCTGTCTTAATTCTCCTTTTGTGCATTCTGAGTCTCAGCCTTCTCTTGATTTCTTCATTATATGTAAATTACTAAACTTTATGATTATTTTGAATGTTATATTGAAAAGAAAGAGAGAGATTGAGAGACAGAAAGAGATATTTTTAAAGTTTAATGTGATTTTCTAATTTCTGTAATTCTTCAGGTTTCTGGAGTAGAGGTGTCATAAATTTCCTTATTGAGATATTTTATTTGTTATTTTCTCCTTTTGCTTGTTTGACCTTACAGATAGCATTTTATAAAGTTTTGTAAACTGGAAAAGAAAATAAGGTTCCACTCAGGATACCTTATTGAGCTTGAAAATAATGTAATAGACTGATAACAAAAACAAACACAAGAATGATTTATAGTTATTTAATATATTTTTATTGATTTAAGAGAAGAAAGGAGAGGGAGAGAGAGATAGAAACATCAATGATGAGAGAGAATCATTGATCGGCTGCCTCCTGCACTTTCCACACTGGCTGGGCTATAGTTATTTTTTAAATACAAGAATTAAAACTTAAATATCTCAACTAAAGGTTTATTTTAATTAAATACATAAATAAAATTTAATCAGATAGTTTATAGTTTTATTTAGTTCATAATGACATTTTCTCTACACATAACTATTGCCCCCAAATTATTAATATAATTTTAATGAAACAACACACAAATCTTACATTTTCACAAGAGATTATTTATACTAATGTTTCAAAAAATATTTCTTATTACATTTTAATTATACCTGCATTCCCTCTCCATCCTCTCTCTCACAAGCTTGTTTTCTTCGAGTGCAAAAAAAATGCTGATATTATAGAGAAAAGTAAGAAGTAAAATTATTTTCTCAATAAATGAAATGTGATATTGAATATTTTACAGTTTGCTTGCTCAGTTAGTAAAAATTGATTAGTGTATACTTTCTTGCAATTTATACAGATCATTCAGCAGTTTATGCAAGCTTTGTAATTCAAAGTATTAAGTGTATAGGCAGCAACATTCCTTTATTTCTAATTCTCAGAATACCATAGGTCTTTTTTTAGAAAGTTTATCACATGTCTCTTAATCCCATTTTATGAATGTATTAATTCACTTTAAAATATATATATTTTTTTCTTTAACAGCTTTGTTGAATTTATTGGGGTGATGCTGGTTAACAAAATTTTACACGTTTCGGGTGCACAATTCCACAGCACATCATCTGTACAGTGTCCATCTACATTAGGTTATATTTTCTTTGTGATTATTCCTTCATAGATGTACCATCCAGTCCCTATGGGGTGAAGATTATAGAGCTGTCACAGACCACAGCCAAAATTTCTTTCAACAAGCCAGATTCCCATGGAGGTGTGCCTATCCATCACTATCAAGTGGATGTCAAAGAAGTGGCATCAGAGACCTGGAAAATAGTACGCTCCCATGGAGTTCAAAGTGAGTCAATGATTTTTAAGTATGTAAATTAATTCAAGCTGATCTTAAACATACCTGTGTGCTTAGCTTTTTCTTTTCCTTCAAAATGTACTTCTTTTCTTTTAATATGGTAGAGTTGAGAAGACATTTCCATCACCCATTTTACGTTCTCTTTTTGGAAATAACTTTTAAACATAGTGGGGAAATTTGCATCCTTAGTAAAGATGGATGAGTAGAAAAAAAATCATGAAAGTTCAATTCTGGGGTGGGAGGGAAGTTAGAATTTAAAATTTTGGTGGTGGAAAAACAATTGCTCATGTGAGATTTGATGACTGAATATTCTGAAAATTTTTTTTTCACTTATTAATATTTCATCCATTAGTAGGTATGAAACTCATAGTGTAAAATATCATCTATAAAAATTCATCTGCCTACTAAACTTTATTTCAATATTACATTTTGAAAATTCAAATTTTGCCACCAATCATGACATTTTGAGTATAGAGTTAACTAACTCAGAGAAGTTAAAACAGTTTATAACTCTACTTTTTACTTATGTAGAATTTCATCATGTGAAAATGTGATTTTTTTTCTCCTATAAGAAGGAACTAACGTAAAAAAATAATAACAAATTATGAGATTTGGACTTGGTTGTTTGGGTCATAGAACTGCATTGAGTGGTCCAAAAGTCTAGCATAAAATAGTAAGGAAATGATTGCTCCCTCCTGTCTTCCTCTCCTGGCCCTGCCTTAAGCCTTGCATGTATGGTATAAAGGTTCTGTAAATGGCATAAGCCTTCCTGTAAAGAATCATTCTAGTAGTCAATGGAGACGGAACAGATAAAATCATTCTAGTCTCACCTGTGTGGGCACCTGCTTGTTTAGCTTGTACTAAAAGTGAATAGAGGTTTTAGATAGAAATGTCAGAAATATTACCAGTCAATCATTATTTACCCCATGTTTCAATTCCCATGGAATGGAATCAAGTACCTCTTCAATGGTGCTGTGTAGTTCTTTTGGGCTTCCTGTGTTTTCACCTGTACTTTCTGTGGGACAGAGAGCTAAGTACCTGTCCCTGGAGATGCAGGTGGATTGCAAGCCAGACAACGTTTTAGTTGCCAGGATATCTCTCTCTCTCTCTCTCTCTCTCTCTCTCTCTCTCTCTCTCTCTCTCTTTCTCTCTCTCTCTCTCTCTCTCTCTCTCTCTCTCTCTCTCTCTCTCTCTCTCTCTCGTTTCTAGCTCATAATTTTACTTCTCTCCAAGAACTTTCAGCCCCAGAGAAGATATTCAAACCCAATCTTCTGTCTCAGAGGTCTGGGCAAAACTCTTGGTTGTTTGAGTCGCGGTGACATTTTCAACAGGACTGCAGTAGTTGATGGGAAAACAATTATATGGCTCTCCTCTAGCTTCAGGTGTCCCACCCACTTCATTTTTAGTCGTTTCAGAGTTTGACTTCCTTCCTGTGAGACAGTATGTTCATTTAAAGAGGTTTTGTTACAATGGCACATATAAGTTTTACATGTACTTAGCAGATTTATTTTTGTCTATGTAGATGACCCTATTGCTGAAAAGCTGAAGACATATCTTAAAGCACATATTTTAAAAATTATAAATTTTTGAATAGTGAAGAAATGCTTCTTTTTTCTGTTGGATTATAGTTTGTGCTGGTCATTCATCCTAAAGTTTAAGAGATTTTTTTTCAAACATAATTATACGCATTGCCTTTAAGGCATTTGTTAGAAGATTTAGGTTTAATCTATGAAAAGACAGGTGCATGTGGTCACACACATTTCAGTGACTACTCTTTTTTGCCTTTAAAATAGCTTTAGTTATTTATTCTAATTTACATAAGTTTAGTCAATGTTCAGTTAGTTTTTCTTATTTCTCTAATTTATTATATACTCTTCATGTAACGACTTCTAATTGCTGATATTGCCACCTAGAAATAAATATTAGCTCATGCTTGATTGCAATGCCATTTAGCAAGAAAATTTTAGCATACAAATTTCCTGTTAGTAGATTCTGGTTCTAAATAACCCATTAATTAATTTCCTATGAATTTCACCTGCTCACTCTGCACCTGGTCCTAGGGTTGGGGTGCAATTGAGACCTGGACATATTATTATATTCTTCTTTAACATTTAGCTGAAGCTTTCCTGATTATCCCAACAACTGATGTGACACAAACTAATTTTCAAAATCTGGAGAGTTGTGAACAAATAAGATATTAACAACTTATACTACTCAAATATAAAATGTGAGTCATTCTGCCTTATAATTTTGAGTCAAAAAACATGTTTTGCAGGTGTAGCAAGACGTTTTGGTTGGGAGGTTTACATGACCATTGCCATATCATTCAATACTTTGTAAGCATGTTCTAGACACCTCATTAGGCACAAATGAAGAGAAAATAATAATCTTGTAAAACAACTACTAATTTTTCAGCTTTCAAAGTAAAAATGAAAAAAAGTTAATAGTTTAAAATATCAAGATCTTTTTAAGCGAGCATGAAAACATTTCTCCTAAACAGCTTAATCTATTTCTTTTGATTTGTGAAAGGTTTAGCCAGTTAGACTCACACATCGAAAGAAGTCCTTTGAATCTCAACCAGAATGACTACGTGTTCTGCTTTATTTGGATGTGGGGGTATAGTGGAATTACACTTTGTTTCTGAAAATAAAGGAGACAATTTTTCTTTGAAAATAATAGCATTTTTCTAAATGGAACTTTCATTTGAAACTTTTACTTTTTAAATTCTTGTGATTTTCACTTATTGAAGAATGTAATAGCTGAGTACAATTTGAAAATAGCTATACAGTTGGATTTTTTTTTCAGTTCTTTCATTGTATAGCTCCACTAAACTCAGTGGTGCTTTGTTGGATATAACATTATGTATAATTTAATCTATAGATGGTAATTTTAACATTATTATATTTAGTTTATAAACACTATAATTAAGGTTATGTACATGCTTTATTATTACATATAATTACAAACTTTTAATCTAGGTTCCCATATTAATAAAAGTTCGATTTTAATTAAAAGCTGATGGAAAGATCAATTTCTATGGCAGAGAAAGCCATTTTCAGTTTTGTGGAGAAGTAGTGTTCAATAAGCATTTTTTCCAAGGTTGTTTTGAAGTATAGATTTGGGTTTATAAAATATATGCTTGTACCTGGTAGGTCAGCAAACTAATTTGGAATAGAAGCTTAATTTGAAATAGTGAAGATTAGTAGATCAAATATTAAGCAACTTTTTGGTGCACCACAGAGATGTTACTTCCTAGTACCTTTCTTTGTCCTTAAAGGGTTGCCCTAAACTCAGTGGTATCTGCAGTCCTCTTGAAATTAAGAATCTTCCCCACTTGAATACTCCAAAACTGCAAACTTGCTATCCTTTATGTAAATTTAGACTGAGGGCTCCATATCAATAATGAAAAATATATTGCATGTATGGAATTTCCTACCAACACCTCAGTTAGAAGAATCTAGTTATTTCTGTGTTCTAGTTTTTCATGATGCTCTCCCATCCCGCCTCAACCCCACATTTTTTTTTAATGCAGCAGGGTTGTATCTGGCCTATAAAGAGTTCTTTTCCACTATTTGCATCAAAGAATCATTTAACTTTTAAATATGGATATTAATGCCCATTAGTAGTAAAATGATTTTGGCAAATTTTTTTTGTAATTTTCCTCTTTGTTTTGTTTTAGAATTTCTTAATCAAATGTTGGCTTTTTTGGATTAATTTTCCAATTTTCAGGTCTTTTCTCTCTCATTGTCTCTACTTCTATTTTTGTTCTAATTTAAATTTTCTTTCAACATTTATATTATAGCTTTCAGTTTATCTATTATTTTTTAAAATTTCTAAATCCTTAATTCTCTGTCATTCCTTATTTCATGCATGCAGTGTGGCCTCTTATCTCTGGCATCATTGTAAAGATATCTGTTTTCAAAGTTGTTTTGTTCTCTGATTTTTTTTTTTTTGGTCATTGTTATTTGTTTTATTTTTTATTATTCCCATAGGAAACTTACCTCAATTATTTGGTGATCCACATCTGGATTTGTATATTCCAAAGTGAGAAGAAAGCACCAGTAGGTTCTGCTTGGAAAGACTGGGCTTTTCAAGCACTGTGATCACGTGGGCTTCTAATGTCCCCATAGCAAAGGTCCAGGAAATGTCAGTGTTCTTTTTTGAGGCTGTTCAGTTACTATCAACACACCTGGCCGCCAGGGCTCTATGGAGAAGCAGCTTGTGTCAGATAATTCCCACATCTTTCATCCAGTACATCCACTCCACACTTCCACGTGGTAGAATTTCAACGTCTAAAGTCCTTGGTCCAACTTTCCTAGGTAGGAGACCTCCATCTAGTGTAGCAATGAGAGAGAAGAATGTATCCTCCCTTAAGTGTGAGAAGAGGACATGAGAGTACAATTATTCAGATGTGTAATGGTCATCCAGTTTTTTTATCCCATCTTCTTACTCTTAAAATTCCTGAGATTTTCTTGAGTTCTACGGGACTAATCAGTTTATCTCTCCTTTTATTACAGACATTTATTATTTTCAAAATAATATTATATGTTTATATTTTGGCTTTTAATTTTTTTAAAGCATAGTCCATATTAAATTAAATTAATTTGTTAACATATTGATAATTACAATATTGACAACCATAGTTTTAGAAAAATGAGCATATCGATGTCTCTTACTGAGTAATGATTAGTACTCATGATTAGCTATATTCTCTGGTGTGTTGTATGGCTTGTGCACACTCAGTGGAAAATATAAATATAAATTTAAGCTTCAAAACATGGCAGTTTTTATCAATAAGAACAAGAATAACAAAGACCATTGCATATCGACACAATCTTAGGTTGCATATATTGTATAACACACAACTACAAGAAGAGATATTTAATAGATTGTGATGTGAGTGGTGCCAATTGAAATTATTCAATATGGCATCTCTTCCTATTGGTGAATATGTTTACATTGCATAAGAGAATCTATTGGTATTCAAAAAAATAATTCAATCATATCTCTTTTTGGAAACCTACTATTTGATATTCACCTCAAATTTTTGTTATTCAAAAATCCACTAATTATGCAATAGATTTCAATTTATTCAATACTTCTTGGATTATTCATTAGTAATTGAGGCATACACTGGATATGTACACTGTTATGTCTATAAACACAGTATATAATGATATAATAAGGCAGATATCTTTTTGTTAATTTCTAAATTAGTTTTTATAATGAAAATATATAGGATTAAGCTTCCTTATATCTGAATTATAAAACTAAAAAAGAAAGTAAATAATTGTCAGTGGAAACATTTTATTAAAGATATTGCCTATAAATATCTCTCCATGGTAATTCTTGAGTATGAAATAGTTTTTCTTTTGTTAGTACATTTAAAATACAGGGTAAAAACAATAAGAATGAGAATTATCATTTAACCAAAGTTAGAATAAGCCCATACAAATATTTTTTCCAAGTCGTTTTGCTATATAATAATGTTACCTAAGTTGTTACCTTTCTAAATGTGTGAAGAATTTTTGATATTTGCATTATGGAGCTATTAAAATCATGAAAAAATGGTTGATTTTTATATTATTAATGGTTGTTTTGTGGAAAAATCTGTAGTTTTCCTGTAGTTTTCTAATAGTTGAAGGTTATTGTAACTTCATTTCACATTAAACTTTAAAGTTTTGATTCCAGTGTTTTTTTTAATCCATGCTATTTACAGTTAATTGAGTGAAACTGGATTTCCCTCTATCATATTAGTATATTTCACTTTTAGAAACAATGAAAAATCAACATTGTTTAAAGTTAGCCCTAAACTACTATAGATTTTTAAATCTTAATAAGTTCCAATGCCTTTTAAAAATATCTACAAGGAAAATTTTCTATATTGCACTGTCCTAAGAAGAAATGTGCCTGCAGAAAAGTTGCTATCATTTCTAAACACTAGATTTCACATGGTAAAAGAGAAATGGATGTAAAAATCAGGCTGTGTTAAACATAAGTGCAGTAAACTCTTATGAATATCAAAGGAAGGGGAAAAACGTAATCTGCACTAATTCCATATTTTCTGTGAAAGGAAATTTGTTCTAATTTGCATGAAGTGGAGAGAGTTCTGTATGCTAAACTTCAAAACTAGAATGTCTTGGACTGTTTTCATGGTGCCCATAAAAAGAAACAGAGCTAAATTTGAAATTTATATGTAATTTAAATCTTAATGAATTTAAACTGTGTAGATCGAAGTATACAGGAAACTAAGCTAAGAGAAAATTGAAATAAATCATAAGTAAAATTAGTTGTCTGCTGGAAGCTTCCCACATTATCTCAAGATGAAGACACAAATGCATGCATAATTCTGCACTCAGCCTGGTCTCTGCTACAATGATAAAGAAAGCTTCTGTACAAATATTTCTCTTAATTTTTCAATAAAACTAATGAGCTTTTTTGTATATCTATAATTTTTGCAGCAGAGAAATAAATGGCATAAGGAAATGAAATTAATTTATATAGGAAAGATGTTTTGTGAATAGTGAGAAAAGAAACATGAATATTTCATGAGTGTTTTATAGGAACTTAATTCACAAGGGGATGAAAATATTCACAGTTCCCAGAAACCTAAGAAAAATAGAGCCCATATTGCTGCTCAAACATTCTTCTGGGCATCTGGATACTTTAATATTAAGTGTAAAAATGATCTTTGCTAGAATATAGATTATAAATTCTTCTTGATTAGAGCTAATGGAAATGTCTAGAATAACTATAGAAACATATGACCTCTAAGAGGATTTTGAAGTACTATTATGAGTTTTCTCATAAGGGAGGACTCATTAAATGAAAAAAATTTGAATTGCTTAGGAAACAAATATTTTTGATGGAACTGTACTATTTTTAAATCAAGGTTATGATATAGGGAGTATATTTCAAGTGAAAACCATTTAATTTTAAGGGATGCTAAGTACTTCCTGTGAAAAATGTCATGTCAGTTAAAACTCAGCTATTAGATTTTTTTATGTTAATTTTTATATATAGTTTATACTTACCATGGAAAAGAATTAAAAAAAACAGTATAGTAAAGAGAAAATTAATGAATGTTCAGAAATAATGAACTGTGATCTTAAACTGGTGCCACCAACACATTGTTTTAAGAAAAAAATCCCATACAAATCACACATAATCATTTTATTAATTTTCTGTTAATCAAAATCTATAACTATATGAATATTTTATAAAGAACCTATTCATAAATGTTACTTATATCAAATTATATATCCTACAATTATATATATGGTTCATAAAGACCTCTAATGCACTTATAAACAGGTGAGATTTTCTTTTGCAACTAATACAATCTTGAAACTTAATATAATTTGTGTAAAACTGGGAATTTAAATTTTCAAAAGTAAATGAAAGTAGAATTGGCTGGAGATGATCACATACATAAACTTAAGAAAACTGAAAGGCACTTTGCATTAGTAAAGGAATTATCCCTGGAGTTATTCTTCTGTTTGTAAAAAATAACTGGTGTCAAAATATTTAAAAGTTCTACATTATGGATAAAAAAGGTAAACACACACACACACACACACACACACACACTTTTATTATTATTCAAGCTTGTTACAAACTCATGTAGAAGCAAGCCAGATATTTTTTTTCAGATTAAAAAAACTTTTTTTTTTGCTTGTTTTGTTTAGAAAACAAAAGCTCGTCTTTGGTGAGAAACTTCAGGGACTTCACTGTATTTTCAGATCTATCTGAGGAGATTAACAGCAAGTGTAATTTTGAATGATTAGTTCTGCTCTAGCTAAGCTTTGACATTTCTCATAGCTATCTAACATGTTTCACATATCTTGACAACTTGAACAACTTTTATGTAGGTGAGACAGCAATTCCATACCCAGGGAGCCCTTATCTCTTACACTGAATGGTCGGATAACCCCATGGAGAGATCCAAGGTTTAAGGGAGCGAAGAAGAAAGCATGACTACATTTAATCTCACGTTAGAGTGTTGCTCAGTATAATTAGTTTGCAAATATGTAATTTATTTTACTCCATGGGTTGTAAATATTCTGCACCTTCAGCTTCTCTTGACAACCTAAGGAAAGGGATTTAAAACACATTGTCTGAACAAAAAAAAACTTATCTGTTCAGCTTCCTTTAATAAAGTCTGATTCCATTCTTAAAGGGAAAATACAGCTCCAATTTTTTCTCTCTGATATGATCATTGCACCCTTGTAAAATAATGTTTAATGGTCAGATCATCCTGACATTTTCAATTCTAATGTCATTATTTTAATCTATTTCAATATCTGCTATATTTTTGCATTTATAGCCAGGTTTCAAAATCATCAGTTGTGAAACTCAATTGTATTTAAATATATTTAAATTCATGAGGGAAATTATATTTTTATAGAACCTATCCCCGTTGCCATGTGAAAAAAAAAATCATGATTATTTATTATTTTCAGAAGAATTACATTATGATTTCCAAATCTTGCTAACTGAACATACCTATAAAATCCCTTAATGTATGCCATTTGTCCTTAGACAACTTTTAGTAGTTTATAATTTAGGTCTACTTTTACCTACTGTTTGAGTTTCTAATAAATTATAGGGAATGAACCATCCCACACCCGAGTGGGTGGTCCTATCGTTCTATTATATGGGCACAAGTGGGAAAGAAAGTCTTCTATTAACTAGGTTTATAATTTAAGGTACGACTATTATAGAGTACACAGCCTTCATGTTTCAAGTGGTGGTTTGCTTTTAGTCCGTACCTTGGGTATTCAAACCCCCTCTGCTTGGTAATAAGCCAGTAAATTATGGATGATTTAATGTATAAATCCTCTCAGTTAAAAAGGCAAGTCAAATTACCCATCTAGGCTTTACCTCCCCTAAATCTTCCCCCCCCCCTGTTAAGTTGGTCTCAATTTATGGAGTTCTTTCTGTTTCACATAATAATCTTCATGTTCATACAATGTTAATAAGTCTCACAATAAGGGTTATTGTACCCAAACCTCTAGAGTTAGTACCGAAAAAACAAACGTACTTCTTCTTGTGTATAAACTTTGGAGAACTTTCATCAGTAGGTTGACTTCCATGCCACTCCCCTATGATTTTGACGGTTCTCAGCCTCCCCTCATCCGCTTTAGTTTGAGGGCTGTAGCCCAGCGCTGTAAGACCAGTTCAGACATCAGTAGATTCGTTTTGGTTCGCTCCTCCACAAACCACTCTGCTGTGAGACTCAGTCAGTAAATGGGCGAGTCTTGACACTGAGACCAGAAAAATATAAGGAAAAGTGGGGGAAATGAGTTCTGAATTGATTATAATGAAATGAATTGCTTTTCCCTTGGCAAGAGGTAGGAGGTACTCAAAGCCCCCCAGGATCCCTGTGAAATGTTAGAGAAGGGGGTTTGCTGGAAATCTGAGCCAGAAAGAGCTTTTAGTAGAAATTCAAGTAAAATGTGGAGTTGTGGTTTTGTTTGTGTGTGTGTGTGTGTGTGTGTGTGTGTATGTGTGTGTGTGTGTGTTTTGGGGGGTGGTATCGTTGTTTGACTTGTTTAATCTAAATAATAACCTCATTTTCTCCTGACTCGATATGTTCTGATACTTTGTTCTATTGCTTATCCATTTGGATCTGAAAAGATAAAGTGTGATCTGCACACTTCTGATTTATGAATAATTTTATTTACAATTAAAATTGTTTGCTTTACATTCTATTGCTTTTCTTGCCTAATTGTATCAAGACACACAATTGACTATAAGCATTACTAACTCCATAATCTTAAAATAATGGTAGCAGCTGCATCTTTACATCATAGAAATACAGAGGCACATCACATACCAAAGTTGTCTAGCAGTTAAAGCATCCACAGCAATCTCTCATACAGCATACTCTCTATATAGATTATCTTTGTAAATGTTAACATTTATAAGTACATATCACTAAGACTAGTTTTTGCAGGTAAACATACAGTATTTTATCCTTTAATGTAAAGTCAAAGATGAGTAATGCATTAACTCTGCATTACCTCACCATCTGCAGATAATGTCCCCGTTTGTGTAGTACTAGTTGAATTCAAACCTTGTTTTCCCCATTTATCCTTTCAGCTTCTAATCAGTTGGATTTCCTGCCAATTAGTGCTTTTCCAGTTTTCCTCTCTTAACTCTGATACTATATTTTTTCATCTGAGGCTTTCATAAGGCAATGCACTCTCAAAAGCAAGTTCATTTGTTTTTACACTAAGGCACAAAAACTGAGAAATACAAATGTAAATTTTGTCAATTGGTAATTCATGATTTCTGCAGATTTTAGAACATACTAATATGTAGTAGGTTAAATAAACCCTGATTAATATCTGGACTATGTATTTTTATTAGTACTATTTATCTGGTATACATAATAAAATACACCATGTACACATCATATATATTAAATTGTGACTTTTAGAAACATCTATGAAATATATCTACTAACTTTATTTTCTATACTTGAATAAGTAAGTCAATGAATAATAAATAATTATAAGGAAAAAGCTAAACACATGTCAGGATAATGAATACTCGGGAAAAGAATGGAACAAAAGAAACTATCAAAACAAATTCAGGCCCTAGCCAGTATGGCTCAGTGGATAGATCGTTGGCTTGCAGACCAAAGGGTCTCAGGTTCAAATCCATACAAGGGCACATACCGTGGTTGCAAACTCCTACCAGGCTTGGGCTCTGGTCAGGGTGCAACAGAAGCCAATCAATCAATGCGTTTTGCTCATCTGATATTACTCTGTCTTTCCCTCTCTCTCTCCCACTCTCTCTAAAAATCAATGGAAATATCTCAGGTAAGGATTCAAAAAACAAAAAACAAAAACACAAATTCAGTATGTTTGTCCCTATAGAACAGAATGAAAAATATTACTTAGTGAATGTATATGGAAATGTAATTAATTATTGGAAATATGTTCATAAGTTATTGGAATTTTATTGAATGTATACAATATTCGTTCATGGTTCATGTCAAAAAATAATCCTACAAATATGACCCTGGTAACCTATAGTTTAATATATTATTTTATGATTTATATGTCTTCTTTATGAATTGATCATTTGACTTGGAGTGATTAGGTAAATCAGGAATGACTTTCTTTTTCTGTTTGTCAAGGTACAGCCATTTCCACTGGTTAATTTTTCCTCTGTTAGCAAAAGCATTCAGGATAGAGGCAACTATAGAGTTCTGTTAACTTCCTAGAGGAATTTGTAAAGATGTAATATTTTGAAGTCTGCAATCATATACCAAATTCTCTAGTAAATTAAAGGGGTTGACATGACCCAGTAGAGGTTTCTAATAACCTTCAAATCCTTGCACTTTGTCAGATTACTTCTTCCTCTTTGGGTCATGTTGAATCCAGGTCCGGTACAGTGTAGAGAGGAAATTTAGAGAGAAAATACAAAAGATGATAACCTACAAACTAGCATTAAAATTAATTTGATTTGAGGTTATTGAATAAATGGTTTCCTTTTGCTGTTGAGTCCACCTGTGACACTTCCTGGGCATGATTGAAACACCTTATAGGTGGGGCCAGAGTTCTGTCTATTGAATTCCACTTTGCCATTACATTCTATAGAAAATCAATTTAGAGTAGACAAAATATTTGGGATGCATACACTAAAATGGTTTATTTAAAGCATTCTATTTGTTGAATATTAAAAAGGTGGGAGAAGGGATTTTACTTTCTGCTTTTTTAGTATAAGCATCGCAAAAGAAACTACGAATTTCCTTATTTGAAAGTTACTGCATTGAGTTAGAAAGCTAAAATCGAGGTGAAGAAGAGGACTGTTCACAAATCATTTTCCCCTAAGACCTACTTCTATCTTTTTCGGGTATTCCATGGAAAGATTTACAGTGAAATTTTTTATTCAGCCTTGCAATCAGTTGATTTGTTTACTTATGAAAATGCATTAATCATAGGCATATCTATTATTTTCTTCTTCTAGCAATGGTTGTTTTGAGCAACCTGGAACCAAATACAACTTATGAAATCAGGGTTGCAGCTGTGAATGGAAAAGGGCAAGGAGACTACAGTAAAATAGAAATCTTCCAAACATTACCAGTTCGTAAGTACTCCTCTCTGTTTTGATCACTGTTGCCGGGATTTTAAAATGCTGGGAGTCCTTTCAACACTTGGGAAAAGTGAATGATGTCTCTGTTAAAGCAGCTGGAGGATATGGTGGCATCTCAGATTTATAAAATTAACTTTGCTCTGGAGCAGGGCAAAGAGAAAAAGATGCACTGCAATATATACAGTACAATTCTCTCAGGAATTGTCCCAATCAGAAGTTGTCCTACTTCTTTAGAGTCTGATTAAGGAAATTGTAGTGCTCAGACTATACTCTGCTAGGGAGGAGAAAAGTGTGTGTAACATGCCCATATTCTATTCTTTTGATGAAGCATGACTATTACCTTTATCCCATAAATTACATAGGCCCTAAGTGTGAGAAAGATGCACCATTAAATGAATCCATTGTAATGGTGACTGCAGAGAATAACTGTTGTAGCTTTGCTCTCATTACTAAACTCATCTTTGACTTTATATTAAAATACAGTAAGCTTACCTGCAAAAACTAATCCTAGTGTTATGTACTTATAAGTCAACTAAGTTTATATGAAGTTAAGAGAAATTTAAAATGGCTTATATTTCCTTTCTGTTGAATAAGTTGTTTAAAAATTGAGTGTGACTAAATAAATGTTGTTATAAAATTTATGCATAAGCCTGTCTACTATATATGCATATCAAGACAGTCAAGTTCACCACATAAATTATATCATCCCAATTTGTGACCAATTATTTTCTGTTTGTCTAAAAATTGGTTAGATGTGTTCCCTTTTCTCCATTCCCAATGCCAGTGTTGTTTTCAGTTTCTCATTTTTTTCACCAGCAGGACTGCAAATACATCTTGCTTCCTATTACTATCTCCAGATGAAAATGAGTCTAGAGTAACTGAACAAAAATGTAAAGATACCTGTCTCTGTTCTACTTGTAATCTTCAACAACACCGCCCTTTACCTTCCCACTTTCCACCCACACCAACCTTTGCCTGCCTGCCATCCTTACACCCCTCCCTCAACTGCCATCGTGCTTTATGCATTAGCAGTTTGAACTAAAGATTGCATCCTGTCTTGACTTCTCTCCTTTTGATAATGTCCAGGGTCACTGCACATCCACATTCAATGAAAGCTTGATCATTTATAGCTTACTAAGATCTTGGCTAACCATTCCAACCTTTATTTTCCACTTCATTTAGAGACACTTACTTTTATTCATTCATAGAACCCCTATATAAGTGTTTCACCATAACACATCTCTCTACTACTCTTTCCTTTATTCCCCTTTCCTTTTTAAATGACAAGATTTCTAATCTCTTTGTGTACTTTCGTTAACTTTCAAATCTCTGCCCTAGACAGTGAGCATGTTGAGGGTAAGGGCATTGTTGTTGTTGTTTTCGTTTTGTTTTTAAATAACAAATATGTATTTAAATGGTTTCTCAACATTTTTTGAAGTTTAAATGAGACAATATATTCAAAGTACTTAATATGTCATAATTACTGTTATTTTTATTATTATTTATACTAGTGGCCTGGTGCACAAAATTCGTGCACTGGGGAGGGGGTGTTCCTCAGCCTGGCCTTCACCCTCTCCAATCTGGGACCTCTTGAAGGATGTCCTACTGCCGGTTTACAGGGATCGGGCCTAAACCATCAGTCGGACATCCCTCTCGCAATCTGAGACTTCTGGCTCTTAACCGCTCACCTGCCTCCCTGCCTGCCTGATTGCCCCTAACCACTCTGCCTGCCGGCCTGCTCGCCCCCTACTGACCCCCGCCGCCAGCCTGCTCGCCCCCAACTGCCCCCCTGCTGGCCTGCTCACTCCAAACTGCGCCCCCCCCCGCTGTCCTGATCACCTCCAACTGACCCCCATTGATGACCTGCTTGCCCCCAACTGGCCCCCCTGCTGGTCTGCTTACCCACAACGGCCCCACCCACCACCAGCCTGATCACCCACAACTGCCCTCGCCTCTTGGCCTCTAACGGCCTCTACCTCGGCCCCGCCACCATGGCTTTGTCTAGAAGAACGTCCAGAAGGTCTCCTGGAAGGTCTCCCTGTCTAATTAGCATATTACCCTTTTATTAATATAGATAGAGGCCTGGTGCACAGGTGGGGGCTGGCTGGTTTGCCCTGAAGGGTGTCCAGGATCAGGGTGGAGGTTCCTTGGGGCATGGGGCGGCCTGGGCGAGGGGCCTGTGGTGATTTGCAGGCTGGCCACGCCCCCATGGGGTGAGGGTCCCCACTGGGGGGCCGGCCAGCCTGGGTGAGGGGCTGAGGGCTGTTTTCAGGCTGGCCACACCCCCTTCAGGGTTGGGGTCCCCACTGGGGTGCCTGGCCAGCCTGGGTGAGGGGCTGATGGCTATTTGAAGGCTGGCCAAGCCCCCCATTGGGGACCCTCACCCCATGAGGGTGCTTGGCCAGCCTGGGTGAGGGGCTGATGGCTGTTTGTAGGCTGGCCACACCCCCTTCAGGCTAGGGGTCCCCACTGGGGTGCCTGTCCAGCCTGGGTGAGGGGTTGAGGGCTGTTCCCAGGCTGGCCACACCCCCTTCAGGTTGGGGGGTCCCCGCTGGTGGGCGTGGCCAGCCTGGGTGAGTGGCTGATGGCTGTTTGCCAGCGGGCTATGGCCCCAGGCAACCCAGGTTCTCAGACCCTCCTTGAGCGACGGCCACAGGGCCTGGAAGCAGGTATCTGGGATTTATTTATCTTCTATAATTGAAACTTTGTAGCCTTGAGTGAAGCCCACAGCTGGTCAGAGCAGGTGGGAAGCTTGGCTTCCTCCATCGCCAGGGCCAACCCAAGCCTCCTGTTCGCTCCAGGGCCGTGGCCGCCACCATCTTGGTTGGGTTTATTTGCATACTCTCTCCTGATTGGATAGTGGGTGTGGCGGAGGTACAGTCAATTTGCATGTTTCTCTTTTATTAGATAAGATTAGCATTACTTTTGTATAAACATTTTGCTGTAATTGCTCATAGAAACCATTATTTTTTAAATATATTGATTTTACAGAGGAAGGGAGAGGAAGAGAGAGAGAAAAAAAAATCAATGATGAGAGAGAATCATTGATTGGCTACCTTCTGCATGTCCCACTGGGGATTAAGCCTGCAGCCTGGGCATGTGCCCTGATCTGCAATTGAATCATGTCCTCCTGGTTCACATGTCAATATTGAACCACTGAGCTACATTGACTGGGCAGAAACTATTAGTTTAATTTCTCTCTAATGCAGTTTATACTTGTTTTGAACATAGTTTTTTTTTTCAAAGGAAGTAGCAATTGTAATGTAGTCATAAACTTGTCATACATTTTTAAATTATATATTTTAAAATATTTGTTACCATAATATAATTTCTGCTTTATAATTATCTCAAAATGCTATTATTAAAAGTAATAGTATTATAAATATATTAAATAAACTAGTACTATACAACCTGTAAATTATAAAATTCAATTAAAAATGATACAAAACCACCTGAGTATACCATGATTTTATACTACTTAGATTTTCCCATAATCTCTTATACAAGTCTTTTAAAAAATCATTGCACTCATTTTTACAAAAGTTTTATTCATTTATCAAAAAAACCATTGTGTTGTTGTAGATCATGTCATATCATGATATCTGCATGCTAATTTAATTAGCTTTCATGAACAATAACTCTACAGTTCCTCAGTTTACTTTGTTTCTATATGGTTGTACTATAGGAGGCTATTTTCTTACTTATTTGTGTGCCCATACACCCAATGGTCATATTACTTTAATGACCTGCTTTCTCACAGATAAACTGCACACCTGCTTCAGGTTATATACACCATGTTAGATATAAAGAAGTTGCTGGGGGGAAAAACACCTGTTTCCCAAGTTTGGAGACATACAATCCTCTACTCCATTCTGCTTAGTTTGTCTGTCTGGGCATTCCTTGCAGTAAAGCAGATAGGACAGGTTTGGGGAATCTGGCAACCTGATGCATACCCTCTACTAATTGTTTAGTATTTACACATTCATGTTCACACCCACATCCATAAGGAATGGGAGGAAACAGAGGCAGAAGAAACAAGTGCACACTCAGCAGATAATCCCGATTCCAAGTTGCCAAGCAGCCGTGTCATTCTTCACATAAAAAACTCTTACACTTCTATGGGTTCCTGTTCATATTCAAAATACTGCAAACATGTGCATTATATAGCTACCCATATGAAGAATGATATTATAAGTATATTCATAACTCTAGATTAGAAAAAACATATTGAAATACAGGTCTTTAGATTGGATAATACAAAATTACTTTATTTACAATTGTATCTAACTATAGAAAATAATGCTCATGAAAGCAGTTAATTAACTGTTAAGGCATTACCTCTCCAGGTAGGGATATATACTATATAGTTTGAAGCCTTCATATGTTTATATTAATAACTATAAAATATTTACAAACAAAATTTGCATGAATAAAATAAATGGAATTATACATTGTTCATAAGAGAAATCATGTTTCCACACTTGTGCAGTACTATCCTCAGAGCATTTTGACATAAATGTAAACAATATATTTGGTCCTGAGCTTTCACAATTTGGGCATAGTACCTCTAGATTTATGAATATTGCTGTTTCTTGGATAGGGAGAAAGAGGATCAGAAGTTATATCACAACAAAGGGCAAGTAGCAAATGTTAAGTCCAGGAATATCATATATTTTTATTATATGACATTGTTATTTTTATTAAAATGCAGTTTCCCTAGGTATCTGAGGTGTGTGAAAATATCAAGAATGTTGTCTTGCTTATTTAGGTGAGCCAAGTCCTCCATCCATACATGGGCAGCCAAGCAGTGGGAAGAGCTTTAAACTCAGTATCACCAAACAGGATGACGGAGGGGCCCCTATTTTGGAATACATTGTGAAGTATAGAAGTGTAAGTACCCCACTTATTGTCATGTTGTACAAAGTGTTTTCAAACTGCATTAAATTTGTACTGAGTTCACAGTGGTATCAGGAGTGAATGTATATTCAATAACAGTGATAAAATGGTACTCATAGGAATTTCAGTGACAATTGTTTATTGCTTAAATTCGTCATTGTCGGTTACAAAACATTTGCTTTTTGTTGTTGTTGTTGTTAAACTCTAAGCATAGGCCATCAAAATAACCCCATGACTTTCATCTTGTGATTTTTACATATTTCTGAATTGAGACACCATTTTCCCTCTTTTTTTCTAACAAGTGGCAGAATATTTTCACCCTCCATTCTGGCTGATATAACTTTAGGCTAAGTCCTCTTCTCAAATCATTATTGTAGACAAGATTATTAGTAAATAGTTCCTTAAATAAATCACGTCAATCAGAATTTAACGAAGAATAACCACACTGAACTTGAGGGAGTAAATAGATTTTTAAATTTAATTAGCACAAGCTACTATGAGACTTTGGACAGCTAAGAGCTACTTTGGGACTTTTTATATGTATAAGGGGTGAAGCTGTCCACTGATTGCCACATGATGAAGTGGTCTGGTGGATTTGCCTCTTTGCCTTTAGACGAACATTATTCCAAAGGTCACTGAAAGTGATTTCTCCTAACAATCTTGCCATAAGTACTGGTGTGTTTGTGTCTACTGTGGAATATATTAAAAATGAAACATTGAAATTAAATTTTGTAAGATGTATTTACTGTTGTTTATGATTATCCTCATAATACAGTGCCAATTTCATATATATGTTGACCGAACCTTTTTAGGGTATTATATTTTAGTAAATGGTATTTGAAAAAATGTCTCTTAATAGTATGTAGATGAATTTTAGATATGTTCCCATAAATTCACAATTGTCTAAATGATAATATTATTGCTTCTACATTCAAACATTCAAGTTTGGAGGGGTAATGAAAAGAGGAATATGATTTTTGAATAGCATCTTCAGTACTTAATTTTAGACATCACTTTGGTCTTTGAAATTTAAGATGAATACCTTTTTCCGGGACCCTTCTTTGTCTCTTGTTTCATGCTGGAAGTAAGGAACAGCTGTGTATGTCTTTTGGATCCTTTGGGTACTCTGCTATGGGGGCTACACGAGTCTCCCCCAAAACCACTATGAAAGGCTCACTGGTCTCTCTGTGAATCTGATAGTGGCGTGCTACTCATGCCAAGTTTCTTGCCCATTCTTATTTGCCCATCTGGAAACTTTTTGGAGAGAGAGAATCTTTCTCTAAGGAACACTGGTCCGAACCAAATTTATGAACTGAACTAGGGAAGCAGATCTTCCCTTCCATGCCTATATTGCACCCGGAAGAATTTATGGTTCAAATACAGCAGGATGGTAAGATTTGTAAGGGAACCTAGTAAAATCCATGGGGAACACTGAAATGCAATGACTAGTACAAATATGTTAACATATGCACTTTATTCATAACTTCTACCTGAAGCTAAAATTTATGCTTGACTTCTCCTTTCTAAAGAGTTAGTATTAGAAATAACACATATGTTATATTGAGCTCAACCAAAGTCATTGACTTTAATTGATGGTAGCAAGTACATATCATTTCTCATTTTATCTTTTCTTCATAGCCTTTAATAGGGGCTTTTATTGATAAAGTCTGCATGTATATTTTAGGAATGCTGTGACAGGTTTTAGCGATGTTTCTATTTCCAGTTACCCGAAAGGAAAGCTCAGAAACTAATAAGAATGTGACTCCCCATAGTGTGCATCTTTCTCTAAATATTTGATAAACTTCAAGAGATCACATTATAGATTTACCTCAAAAAGCCATTGATATCTTATTTTCAGAAAGCGATCAATAATTTTTATACAGATTTTATTCCTAAAATCAACATATACTGTTCATCTGTTAGGAAATATATTTGTATTTTGGGGCTTTAGGTAACAGAAAACATGTCTAGCAGGGTTTAAACTCAGAAGATTTTTTTCCCCTTCATATTAAACAAATTTATGTGCTAGACAATCCAGGCAGGGCTAGGAAAACATCTTAGCAATATAATCAGGCATCTACATAATTTTCCCTGATGTTCTCTCATTCTAAGCATGTTGGCTCTTGTCTCATCTAGGTTACCTTGTGTCCCCAAAACTCACATTCAGCATGTGAGGTGAATGGAAAGAACAAAAGGGACAATAGCTTATTTAAGCTGAATTTGTCTTTTCTTTCAGCAATACAGTACAGGTTTTATAAAAACCGTATCCCACAGAACTAAATTATGCCTCATTGAATAGAATTATGTCACCTGATCACAACGTAAATGAAAGGTAGTTATACTGGGGAGTTGGGTCCTATAAATAATGGAGCCTGCCACATTGTTAATGCCATTTTCTTTATTATCCTAATGACTGTCTTTGTCTGCTTGGGCTGCCATAACAAAATGCCACAGACTGGGTGGCTTAATCAACAGAAATCTATGTTTTCACAATTCTGGAGGATGAAATTTCAAGGTCAGAGTGTCTGCAGGTTTGGTTTCTCATAATGAAAATGATTGGCTGCATTCTTCAAACGTAGGCATAATTTAATGATAATCCATTACTCTGTTAATCCTCCCAGAGCTCCTAGAATTTTAACAGGAAACACAATACTTTCTTTTACCTCAATTTTTAAATAAGTTATTGTTGAAATGTTTTTAAAATTAATATATTTTAAAATTACAATTTGCATACCCTATTATATTAGTTTCAGATATTAGTTGCATATATATATATATATATATATATATATATATATATATATGCAAACTCAAAATGGGTTATAGATTTAAATGTAACACCTGAAACCATAAAACTCTTAGAATAAACATAGGCAATAAACTCTTTGACATTACTCTTAGCAATATTTTTTTGAATAGGACTTCTCAGGCTAGGGCAGTGGTCCACCAACCGCGGCTCGCGAACCACATGCGGCTCTTAGGCCCCTTGAGTGTGGCTCTTCCACAAAATACCACGTGCGGGTGCACACGTACAGTGCGATTGAAACTTCGTGGCCCATGCGCAGAAGTCGGTTTTCGGCCTGGCGAGTCTATTTTGAAGAACTGGCGTTAGAAGAAGTGGGGGGTGTCGGTCGGTCGGGAGACGGGGTGCAGGCAGGCCGCGGGATAGGCAGCGCAGGGCAGGTATATAGTTTTGAGGTTCGTTCGCTGTGGTCGACCCCTTCCAACTCTCCCATCCACACTCGTCTATCTGAAACAAGTATACAAGATGAGTGTGGATGGGAGAGTTGGAAGGGGTCAACCTCAGAGAACGTACCTCAATCAGATTAAGGACATTTTTAGCAAAGGCCAGCTTAGGAGTACCCTAATTAAGTTAATAACAATGTACCTACCTATATAGTTTAAGTTTAAAAAATTTGGCTCTCAAAAGAAATTTCAATCATTGTACTGTTGATATTTGTCTCTGTTGACTAATGAGTTTGCCGACCACTGGGCTAGGGGAATAAAAGAAAAAGTAAACAAATGGAACTATATCAAACTATGGAATTTTTTCACAGCAAAGGAAACCATCAACAAAATAAAAGGGCAACTTCCTGAATAGAAGATAGTCACCAATGATACATCCACTAAGTGGTTAATATTCAAAATATACAGGGAAGTCACAGGTTGACACGCACACACACACAAAATTAAAAATGGACAGAGGACCTGAATAGACATTTCTCCTCTTTGGCCAACATATATACTAAAAGATGCTCAATATGCCTTATTGTCAGAGAAATGCAAATTAAAACCACCGTGAGATATCACCTCACACCTTTCAGAATGGCTATCATCAATGAATCAACAGAGAAGTGTTGGTGAGGATGTGGAGAAAAGGGAACCCTCGTGCACTATTGGTGGGAGTGAAGATTGATTCAGCCACTGTGGGAAACAGAGTGAAGTTTTCTCAAAAAGTTAAAAATGGAACTGCCCTATGACTCAGTGATTCCACTGCTGGGTATTTATCTGAAGAAATACAAAACACTAATTAAAAAAGATATATGCATCCCCACGTTCATTGCAGCACGATTTACAGTAGCCAAGATGTGGGAGCAGCCCAGTGCTCATCAATAGACAATCAGACAGAAGCCATGGTACATATATACAGTGGAATATTAGTCAGCCATAAAAAGAATGACACCATTTGTGACAGCATAGATAGATCCAGTGGTTATTATGGTAAGGGAACACTGATTTAATAGGAGATGTTCCCACTTTTCTGGCAAGATTTGTGAAAGTAATTTCTCACCCATTTTGTGCTAGAAAGTCATTTCTCACTCTGAGGGACTTAAAAATACTTTTATGATTGAACATAAAGTTATATTTTTTCGAATTTTCACAGGCAAACTGAACCTTACAGAATTTGGGTGACTTGGTGCGGATGGGGAATAGGTATCAGAATGTAAGACATTACACTCTAAACACAGTTTTAAAGTAGTAGGGGTTGTATTGAAATCTGCCTATGGAGGTTATTCAGTGTGTTGGAGTAGAAGGCATACCATTAAATGATACAGTAATGATAAAGTGAATGGAATGACTGCATTTGTAGGAACAGGAACTAGGCAGTTGAGGTGAGGCAGGAGAGCAGTTGAGGGGAAAATATAATTTCCACATATCACAGTTATTTTTCTAACCTACTCCCTTGTCCATCTCCTTCATCCTGCAAACATCATGCTCTGCAGGACCAACAGGAAATTCCATAATTCAATATTATGTTATATTAATGATTTTGGGAAAATTAATTTTTCCACATTTTCTTTTTCAATGTATTACTTCTTTACATTGAAAAATTACATGTTCAAGAAGATTTGTTGGTTAAGCATTTATAGTGGCTTTAGCCTTGATATTTGCAATTGTTAAAAAAAATAACTATTATTTCCAAATGATTCTTAACCATCTGATCTCTTTGTATGACTCAAAGACACTTTTTCTATTAGTTTATCAAACTGCATGAATTCCACAGTGGTGTAAAGTACACCTGAATAATTCAAAAAGGTTTTTAGCCATCTGTAATATATTTTTTAATTGAATATGAACCAAAGGAAGAAAGAAAATAGATAAGAAAACACCTTTATGGCCCTGCCTGAGTGGCTCGGTGGTTGAATGTTGACCTGTGAACCAGGAGGTCACAGTTCAATTCCCAGTCAAGGTTCATGCCTGGGTTGCGGGCTTGATCCCCATGTGGGGTGAGCAGGTGGCAGCCAATCAATGATCCTCTCTCATCATTGATGTTTCTATCTCTCTTTCTCTCTCCCTCTCTGAAATCAATAAAAAATTTAATAAAAAACCACTTTTATGATTCTTATTTTATTGTTTTTTTACCATACCTGTGCACAACACTTTATGTTTTATAATCTAAGAATAACAACATTGAAACAATATATTCCTTAATATGAGTGTTGATTTCTAGGAGACACTGAATTAAACTATTTAAACCTGTATTTTACTGGGAAAGGACAAGATTAATAATATCCTAATATAGAGAATGTATAACTGCCTATAGATTATGAATGTGGAAACACATCCTGTTATCCTGTCGTAGACAGAGCACACAACTTTGTTCAGTACCCATTAAGAAGACAGAATTTATTAGAACAGAATTGGAGTAATATAAAAGCAGAATTAGATGTCTCTCTAGAACCTTTGTGAAAATTAATGTCTCTAACAATAAGTTGGTAAGATTAAACCATATATGTAGAGAATAAAGACAAACTTATTACTATCATAATGTATATGGGAAAATAAGGTATTTTATGTGCAGAAATTTTACATCCACTTTGTATTATAGTGTCAGTATAACTCTATGTAATTTAGTAAATAGTTTTCAACATGCTTCTATAAGTTTTTCATTGTTTTCTCTCTAATTTGATGATAGGTATGGGATCATAGCTATCACTTAGTGTTGACACATTACATAAGTTTCCTGAGCTAAGAAAGGCTGAAAGAAAATTGGAAACTTAAAATCAATTGTGAGGAATGTACTTTAGGGACTATCAACACAGCTGTAGCGTATGATTCCACATCTTAATTGACCTTCTTAAGCTATTGGGAGTCAGAGTGTTTGTACTCAATGACCATGAGAAAAGAAAAGTAACTTTGAAAAGAGTATTAAAATAACGGATAAGGATGTGAGGGCGATCTGGCTGTGACATCTGTCAACCCATTGATCTCCAGGGTTGATTAGGCTGATCTGGCTGGCTAGGCGAGTGTCCCCCTCCTCCCTCACCGATCCAAAAAAAAAAACACACAAAAAAAACGGATAAGTAAACTTGAGTTTTTGTTGCTGAAAGAAGTTATTTTTTAGCAATGTTTAGATGTGTACATTGAAATTTACTTAAAGCCATCTGATTAAGTTTCAAAATATTTCAAACACTTAGTAGCTAGGGACATGAAAGAATCCTAAGCATTTTGGTAGTTTATCTTTGCTGCAAGTGAAGAAGGTGAGTTTTATTTATTCTATCAAATAAATTATTTGCTCTTTGAACAAATAATTGATTAATGAATCAATGAATAAATAAATTAGTCTATGTTGTACAATTAGAAATAGTATTAACCATATTAATAAATATGAGAAATGGTGAAGCCAAGGGGGAAAACTTGCACTGTGTAAACTGGTATGGGCTGTGAGAACACAGAAGATTATGAATAGGAAAAATTCAGTTTTTTTCTCTAATGAAGTATGTGGGTGGTAGAGACTAGCAAAAGATTTAAGGTCCACTTTATATTTTTTTACATGGAATCAAGGCAATTTGAATCAGTTATGACCATAGGAGAAAGAGTATTGAATTTGAAACTACTAAAAACCTACAAATCTTACATCTTTCCAAATCACAGTGGAGTGTGTGTGTGTGTGTGTGTGTGCGTGTGTGTGTGTGTTACTGCATCATTTTCTTGTATTCAGAGTAGTACACAGAACTTTTGAGAATTCTGGGGCCTTCTGTAAGGTCACATCGGTAGTGAATAGCTGAGCCATGCTACCAGGAAATCCAGGAACTAGGAACTCTCTTACATGGAATCAAAATTCTTAAATCATAACACAGGAGAGTCCCATGAACTTTAACATTCATCTAGTAGTGTGAGCTCACCTCCTCTGTTCTTCTCTCTTTTAATAATGATTCCCTTGTCATTTAAAATGATGTTGACCATTTATCCCATAAGGCTTTGGGGGAAAAAGTTAGTGGAATAAAAGCAATTAAGAAGCCCTCTATAAATAAGAATACCAAGACCCTTTCCACCTGTCCTCTGCTCTCTTCCTATCCCAATGATAATGAATTTTTTCCTATATGCTGACATTTTGTTTTCAGAAAAGAATTATTGAGTGCCCTTGATTGTCATATGGCCCCACTATCTATTATCTGACAAAGTGGATTGCTTAAGATAAGCTATATCAAAGCCAGGTGACCATTTTTCTTTCAGTAGCTGCCCTTCAACATTTAATTGGCTTATTAATAATGGCCCTATTCAGCAAATCATCTCATTAAGATACCTAGGGGAACATTTTGCAACTAGATTGTCTTAAATTGCTCCCTAGGCATTTAAATTCTGTAAATTAGGCACTCTACAAATGGCATAATTGAGATTTTGATGCCTAGGGGAGTATTTGGTAACACCCACTTTAATTTTTTTTTCCTATTCCCTAGGAATAGCAATTAGGGGATTAAAAAGCCTCCTTGTCTAATGTTGAATGGGAAATAAAATTGTTTTGAATTGGGGAAAATATTAGAACTTTCTCTGCTCCTTACATCAGTTCAAACTATCTAAAATGATGAGGGGCTTTTAATGTATCATGCTGGGAGCTTCAACAATTAAGAGTTAAATGATGGGTAATTCAGAAGAGATTGTCTATGTGTCATGTGCTTATCAGGAAGTTTCACCTCAAATGATCAGTTCTCACCCGGCATGGCTCAGTGGTTGAGCATTAACCTACGGACCAGAAGGTCACAGTTCCATTACTGGTCAGGTCACATGCCTGGGTTGTGGGCTTGATCCTTAGTGTGAGGCATGCAGGAGGCAGACAATAAATGAATCTCTCTCATCATTGATGTTTCTATCTCTCACTTCCTTTCCCTTCCTCTCTGAAATCAATATATATATATATATATATATATATATATATATATATATATATGATCAGTTCTCAGAAACATTATTTATGGAAGATTACCTAAAGGAGAGGTGGCCTATCCATCCCTCTTTAGAATAAATCCTATCCTGGGTTGACACAGTGGCTTATATTTTTTCACTCTTTCACCCACATCTCCACTCAGATTCAAAGCAAAACTCAACTCTGAACTTCCACAGAAATATTTCTCTCACCCAGAACTTCACAGTTACATAGAGTTTATGAATTACGGGGGAGTGGGAAAGTCTGAAGTGGCAGCTCTCCACCTCTTTTCTGTAGCCCTAAACCTTATCTAACCCTTTGTTCTTCTTGCTCCTCATCCCCCCTTCCTGTATCTATGTATATACAATATATAACATATCCAATAATTGCATGCTATATGTATTTTTGTGTTTATATATATGCTATATATTCCTATGTCTATATAATATATTATTTCATCTATTATCTATAATTACTTTTTGGATGGAAGATTTTTTAAGCTTTTGGTTGTTGGTCAATAGCTATGAATGTTTTTTAACATTTACTTTAAAAAGGTGATTCAGTCTCAGTTTTTACATCTCCCAGTGGTTGTGCATCCTTCTGAGGTTTTCTAGCATTGTGCTTATTCTTGGATCTAACCCTCTAGGAAGGAATCACATCTTCTTTTCATTAATTAGCTTAGGACAAATGAAAAGAAGAACAGCGCTGGACATGGAGTTTATTCTGCTAAGCATATAAGCCAGTCAGAGAAAGACAAATACCATATGATCTCACTTATATGTGGAATCTAATGAGCAAAATAAACTGACGAACAAAATAGAACTAGAGGCAGAGATATGTAGGTCAGAGGGAAGGGGTGTGGGAGGGTCTGGATAAAAGAAGGTAAAAAGATTAGACAAAAGACATGACTAGCCCATGGACACAGACAACAGTGTGGTGAAGGCCAGGGTAGGAAGGGAAGGGGCTGGGTGAAGGTGGGAAAGGGCGGGGGGAATGGAGGAAATCTGTATTAGTGTCAACAATCTATATATATAAAAGCCTAAGCAACCAGCCAACTGGCTGACCAGCCGACCAGCCAACCGGTAGCTATGACATGCAATGACCACCAGGGGGAAGACGCTCAATGCACAGGCATGGAAATATGGAACAGACTGATGAATCTCAGAGGGAAGGGGGGAGAGGGGAGGGCAGGAAGAGATTAACCAAAGATCATGCATACTAGAGACCTGCTGCACAGATTTGTGCACCAGTGAGGTCCCTCGGCCTGGCCTATGGGGATCAGGCTGAAACCAGCTCTTCAACATCCCCCAAGGGGTCCCGGATTGCGAGAGGGTGCAGGCCAGGCCCAGGGATCCCACTGGTGCACAAATCCGTGCACCAGGCCTCTAGTAAAAAAAGATAATAGCGCTGGAGTTTATTTCTAATAAGGGCGCCATCTCTTCCTTCTATGGAGACATTCCTGGCTCTTGAACTCTATCGGCCTTTTTGTTACATGCTTCTGAAGTACCCTCTGTTTTTTCAAAGAACTTATTTTTTTCTGTTCTGGTTTGTAAACTCCAAGATGAGGGCATTGCACATGTCTTATTCACTATTGTGTTCAGAGGTCTAGAACATACTCTCTAGGGGCTGAAAGAATAATTGATGTAGAAAGGGGATATTGGGGGAATGGTGGCTGTTTGGTATAGCTGTCCTAAGCATTTCAAATGCACACCTAGGTTCCTTCCTTAACTTTACTAATCATTTAGTGACTTAGGCAAGTTAACATTTCTGGCCCAAATTGTTTCAGTTTTCTAATAGATTTTTCAGGAAGAGCCCATGGACACAGACAACAGTGTGCTGAAGGCTAGGGGAGCGGGCCTCATAACACCTTATAACACTAAATATTGGACAGTGTCCAGCCTAACAAATTCATATGTTTGTCAGTTTCAGAAAGCAAGGGAAATGCTTCCTGTTAAGATGATAACTTTAAGTACTTATCCGAAGCCCATGGCTTCATTAGGAGTGTTAAAATCTTCAGGTTTAGAAAAAATAACAAAAACAAGTCCAAACACTTTCCTTTGTAATAAAAGTGCATGTAACGAAAAATAATTAGGAAAAAAAATAATAGTACTGTATCAAAACTACAATGTATGCTCATCTTCTTTTGAAGGACACTTTATGTTGATAGTACCACCAATTTAATGCAATCACGAATCGAACCTCCCAAATTTTATTTTAAACAATACATTTTCTGTTTTAAACATAAATGCAAAAACATCGTTATTCCTTATAGCCCAAAAACATTGTAAAATATTAGCTCAACATAAAGTAATGCTTAGCTGAGCTCTAAGGTTAAAAAGATTGAACTATCTATCTATCTCTAGGACCAGGCTACAATTTATCTATAATTAGCCCTCTGGGAAATTGAGATTTGCAATTGCAGAGAAAAATTATTAGATACATGACTCCACAGAGAATACTATTTCATTTCCATATAGTTATTATGGAAATAGTTTTTCCTTAAAAATAGCTGTCATTTATTAAGTAATTAGGAAACCTAAGGTCTTGGAATACAGAATTTAATCGCTTTTTCTCATTGCTCCCTCACGCAAGCCCACAGGGCAGCTGCCGTCATCGTTTCTGTAATAGAGAAAGGGAAACAGGGCAGAGAGGTTGAGGAAGTTGCCTGTGTCTAAATGGTTAACAGCATGGCTGAATGTTCACACTATTTAAGATAGTTTCATTCATAAAAAATATGTTGATTTATTTTTCTATGTTAATTGCAGTCACAGTATTTTTTTTAATAAAATGTAATTCAAATATATGGTTTAAAACATTTATTTTAGAAAAGAGATAGGATTTAAGTGTAGAATTCAAGAATGGGAAAACATTTTTTTATTTTTATGCTAATAACCTCTTTAAAATAATAATTTTCTTACATGTTGTTTCATTATAAATCTAAAATATTATAGTAATAAAAATGCTTGTGGTAATTTAAATCTATAAAAATACTCAAACTTAATTTCCAAGACATTTTATCACCACCACCCCACCCACACACACACACACACAAAGTAAACAATACTCTCTGGCAATTACTTTAATGGATATATTAGGCTCTTTCTATGTATCATATTTCATTTTTCCCGTTCACATGATTATTAATAATCAACAAAGTGGACAGATAGCAAACTGATAGATATGATATTTTTTAAAAAATCTTAGTGGAAGTAAATTATCATCCACTAATTATGAAATCGTCACTATTTGGCTGATATATAAACTTAACATTTTTATAGAAAAGTCTTATTATAAAAATGTTAAGTTTGTTGATTATAGCAACTTCATTTATCCCGTGGATGAGAAAATTTCTTTTCTTGATATTAATAAAACCACCATTTCCATCTCAAGATAATTTTTTTAAATTCTCAATTTTAGTGTGTGGGTATTTACAAAATCAATTTTTATTGCCTTTACAGAAAGATAAAGAAGACCAGTGGCTAGAGAAAAAAGTGCAGGGAAATAAAGACCATATTATTTTGGAGCATCTACAGTGGACAATGGGGTATGAGGTTCAAATTACAGCGGCCAACAGATTGGGATATTCTGAACCGACAGTCTATGAGTTCAGCATGCCACCAAAGCCCAACATTATTAAAGGTAAGCAAAACTATATGCTTTCTTAGGCTGAAAATAAACATGATATCATCTTTATAATTCCTCTGGATTGTTTCTTATTCTTGAAAACATAATTTTTATAAAAAGAAGTACCAATTGTAAGTCCCAATAATGATTAGTGTGACATGTCTTACTCAAGAGTCCTCAATCACTCTTGCTATGGTGAGTTGGTTAATTTATAAATATATTTTGGTAACTTTAATGGTTAACGTGGTGGAGGAAGAATGAGCAGAGGACAGGATGGGAGGTCAAAGGGACTGTTGAATATAACATGAAACATTTCTGTTGAGATCAGAAACTTTGCAAAGGAGACAACTTCTCTGCCAAACACATGGAGTCTAGACCTCCACTTCTGGGAAGATGTGGCCAAAAATAATGACCACCTCTTCCATGCCTGACCAAGCAGGTTGATTTTGGAAACATAAACTCAATTACACAGTGAAGCAGAAACACCCACAGACAGAGTCCCAGAAAGAAATGTGGCTAGTGTTTCACGGAGATGCACAACATGGCAGGACACTGTGCACAGCACACTAGTGGGTTCTACCCCTGTTAGGTAGCATTGCTTATGTCACCCCGTGCCAGCGCTATTATCAAAATCCATGGCAGGGATATGAAAATATTTCTCAGATGCATGAGAGATAAAGATGCAAGATTTTTTTAAATCTTGATTTGTAGACATGTTTAACTGTTAGTGAGTTGTCATATTGGATGTATTTTAACATTTATTGCACCTTTAAATATCATATTTAATATTTACTGGTAATTTTCATACATATGTATAAATATATGTATTCTTTATATATACATAGAGAGCTGAGAGCAGCATATTCATAGGCATGGCTTAATTAAGTCATATTATAATTGAGTATCAGTATTGTTACATAACACTTTTAGACTGGAAAAAAATAAAATTTGTCAGTTCAGTTATGCTACTTAACCCTCTTATAATTTATAATTTCAAATTGATATTAATCTCATTATTATGATTTTGAGATGTGCATCAGCTTTGTAAAGTTGAGAGCAGCTTTATATAATTAATCTGTCTATTAAAAACTAATTACTATTAGTTATATGGTTTAAAAATAATTGATATTATGACTTTCTATTGTTTATATTAATTAATAAGTGCTTCCTATTATAATTTGAAATTAGGATGCTGGGAGCACCAGAAATTGTATGGTTATCTCATATTGTAATGGCATTTTAAAAGTACTTCTGCATGTATTATCTCATTTTAATCTGAGTTTAACAATGAAGAGTTACCCTTATTTTACCGGAATAATTTTGAAAAGTTAAAGGATCTGTTCAAATCAGAGCTACTTTAAGTCATATGACAAATCTAATGCCCTTTTAAGTGGTTCACCTAAATAAGAAGAATGGTTGAATGTACTATCGAGGTCATTGCCCCCGTGAGTTTGAAACATCAATAATGGCCTCTAAAATTATAATTTGTTATGTTGCTAGTAATTGTCCACTATGCAGATATCAAGAATCTGATATAATGTGATTCTCTATGTGAGTCAGCAAAGGGAGATTGAAAGAATGTACTCCATCCTCCTAAATCTTTAATGTAGCTCATATGTTTAAAGGAAATAATTATTTTTATCAGGGTAAAAATTAATGTTTTATGATGAAGTCAACATTTTAATAACATTTTATAGATAAAACACAAACTGTAAAATTATCAATTCCAGGCAGGTTACTTTATGTTATACGCTCAGAGACCCAACTATTTTTATAAAAAAATAGTTAATGAAAATTAACATTAGGTGTAGACAAAAAGGTAGTTAATAAATAAAGTGTATGTAAAGGCACAAAAATAGGTAAGGTATTCTATGATATATTTACTATCAAAGCACTTTTTGTGTGTTTGTTTCAATTTCTAAGAATCTTGTGGGCAGTACCAACAAAGAAAATGGACAGAATTCTGGTTTATAGTTTCAGTTTTGCTCTTGTCACTTAACTTCCTTGATATGCATTTTCTCATATCTAAGCTAGTTTCTTCTGGCTCTGCAATGTTAAGATTCATTGATTCATTCACTCATTCCAATTATTTAATGGGGTCTTGCTTTGTAACAAGTACTGAGATGAGTATAGAAGAATAATCTGTGAATACAGAACTAGCCCCTGCCTACAAAGACTTTACAATCTAGTAGGGAAGATAGATATTAAACAAAATTTAGAATAACCACCAAGTAAGTACAGCTAAGAGCTGAGCTGATGCAGTGTGATGCCTTGAAGGGGTTGGACTAGGGCATCTAACATATGCATGTAGGATGGGGGTTAGGGAAAAGTTCCCTTAGAAAATGCCCCCAAAAAATCTTGTAGAGAATAAAGCTTCCAGGGAAAGTGTTTTATATGGAAGAAATCTCCAAGAGAAGGAAGAAATTGATCTGCTTTAGGAACTAGAAAAAGCATGGCAGGAGGGGAACCTGGAGGTGTGTGAATAAAGATAAAGATAGAGAAGAACCTGCAACCCAGGAAATCCAAGGTTTTCTATAACGGTATAAATTATTTTAAAGCAACTCCAAAAACCAGTAAGAAATTACTTGAAACAGGAAAGTTATATGAATAGCTAGGCATTATAAACAGATTAACTTGCTCATATATGTAAAAGCAATATGGGTGAACAGCAATACTTGAAAAATGAAAGTATTAGGAGTAGAAAAATAAAACAATGAATTAATCCCAGTCACATTGTAGATGTAGACTAACCCTGCTTGTGTAACAAATCAGATTCAGTAGGTACTGCTGATTTTTAGTGTCTTGCTTGGTCAATTGGGCCATTCCTGGCATCATTTCTGAGGACAAAGAATTGGGGATTTGGAGAATGAAGATTAACATAAAATTAGCTTGGTATTCCTTAAGTTTTCACTGCCAAGTAGTAGTTAGCTACGTGTGTATGGCGATGAAAAGATCCATGCTTTGGAAACGTATACTACAATGCTGTCAGTTTCACCAGGGGAATGGAATTTGAAGCCTGGCTGAGGTTAAAACCAAACACAGTAATGCCCATGAAAAGGAATTTATGTCTGCGATACTTAGAGATGTCTCCCCTGGCATCTAGAAAGGTGACTGGCACAGCATATATGGTCAAGGAGTGCCTCTTGAGATTCCGAAGGACAGAGGGTTAAGAACTGCATCCTAGGAAACCATAATATTATACAGGAAGAGGAAACGACAGGACCACCCCTCCCATGAGACTAAGATAGAATTTCTGCAATGACACAAGAGTAGTATCCTGGAAGTTAACTTAGAGTCATATTTCAAGAAGGAGAGATATAAATCACATTTGTCCATTCAAATTCTGCTGAGAGGTCAATTAAAGTTAATAAAATATGAATTGTCCTTATCACATCCAGCTTTGCTGAAGTCGCTGGGAAATAAAGGAGGAATAATCTCAGGATTGTGTGTGAGGTTAGAAAATGGAGACGCCATGTTTATTTAGTGCTTTCAAGAAGCTTTGCTATGAAGGTGAGCAGAGAAAATAACAACAGTCGTGTTATAAGAATTTTTATGATGAAAAACAAACTAGAGCATGTCTCACAGCTGAGAAACAGACAATGCCGTCCAGAAGTCGGCACACAGATGTACAGACAAAGATATCTGAGAAGGTAGGAGCTAGAATTCATCCCCACTCAATTACGCAACTGACACAAAGCCAGAGCAGCTTAATGGAAATTGGGGGAAAATAAAATATTTATTTTTTTCTACAAAAATGTCTCAAAATAATGTCTAATTTACTGTGACTGAATCCACTGACTGCTAAGGACTCATGGAAAGCCTCACCAAAGACATGTTCTTACAGTGCAAGGATTGTTTGATTTTGCTCTAGAAGATTTCTTGGAGCAACGTTAAAGTTTTGTGATGCATTATGGTGAATTTGGAAGTCTTTACACCCAAAATATTCTAGAGAGTTAAATTATGTATTGGCAAAATAAGGAAAAGTTATTTTTATATACTTTCATATAATTACTCTTGTACTATATGTGATTTCTTATATTATTTTAAGTAAATATGCTAAAGTATACCCATATATAAAATAAGTTATCTATAATAAACTAGCAGGTCTTGAGTGTTTTTATTTAATTTTACACAATATGGAGTTCAGAAGTTAACTTTTTTTCTGTTTGTTTTGTTCACTTCTATTGTTTTGTTTTTATTATATAGCATGCATTGTAGACTGTCCAAATGAAGACGGGAGGTGGATTGGGGGGATGAGTGGAAAATGTGAAGGGATTAAGAAGTACAAATTGGTTGTTACAGAATAGTCATAAGATGTAAAGTACAGCATAGGGAACATAGTCAGTAATATTCTTAGACCAATGTATGGTGTCATATGGGTGCAAGATTTGTTAGGATGGTCACTTAGTAAGTAATATAATGTCTAATTACTGGGATATATACCTAAAAATAATATAATAGTGTATATAAACTGTAATTGAAAAATAAAAAATTATTTAAAACTTTAAAAAACTTTACTTATATGCATTCAGATATATTTAACTTTTTATAAGCAATAGACTAAATCTAGAGTAGATTTATTTCTTGGTCTGAAGGACTATTTTTTGAAAATATGTTAGTCTTACCTTCATATATTCTATTGATAATAATGATATATATATATATCATTTCTATTTATAATACATTTCTTTGTAGTACATGATTCTGGTTTAGAAAGTATTTTGTAATTAACAATATTTTCTCACATTTACTATTTAAAGTTGTGTTTATTTTGAAAGATATGTTTCTTGATTTATGTAGATAGTGTGCAAATTCACAGTTATGTTCCCTTTTGAAATATTCAAGCATAATTACACCTCATTTTATTTTAAAAATATGAGAATATTGGATAATTGTGACAAATTGATTCTTATAAAAATGATTACAAAACTAGATTATAAAAAATTATTTAGAACTAGAGTCTGGCAAAATGGCATTTATTGATTTGTTATGTAATTTTTTAAAATATATTTTATTGATATTTTACAGAGAGGAGGGGAGAGAGATAGAGAGTTAGAAATATCGATCAGTTGCCTCTTGCACATCTACCACTGGAGATGTGCCTGCAACCAAGGTACATGCCCTTGACCAGAATCGAACCTGGGACCTTTCAGTCTGCAGGCCAACGCTCTATCCACTGAGCCAAACCGGTTTCGGCTGATTTGTTATGAAATTTTGATGACTAAAAATACTGCCTCTTGGTGGCTTGAATATACTCTTTTTAAAAATATCCTTGGAAATAAATTTATTTTGAAACCATTTTTATCATTTATTTTTACTTACACACATTTTATCATTGCTTTTGACCTAAACAATATTTAAATTATTTGTTTTAACCAAATAATATCAGTATCTTTTAATAATCACTTACTTTCTCTTCTCTTGTTGCTATGATTGAAGAAATGTCTAATTTTAACATTGAGTATCAATATAATTTGGTGACAAATCGCTTCATTCATATATTCTTAAGATCCAATGGTAAAATGATTCTATCATGTGAAATCAAGCATGAGCATTAACAAACTCACAAATAAATTATATAAATAATCACCAATAAATAAATTGCTAAAATTTTTCAGTTAATTTGTATTTATTTTCTGGGCTTTTTGACCATACTTCCGACTATACATTATTTTGATGATATTCACTCTAGTTCCACACAATTCTAGTATATACTTTCATCTCTGAATAACTCAACATGAACAAGAAAACACAATATTCAAGTGCATGGCAATTACTAAAATGTTTTCTTAAGGTTAAATCTATTATTACAATATAAATTAGATAAATTTCAATACAGTGATGGAATTGAATTCAGTTATTTGGGAAAAATGTCATTTTAACTATATGGGAAATCTCAGTCAATTCTAAATATAAATTCTACATGCAAAATAATATTTCTTTGGTTTAGCACATAGTGAAAAAGTAAGTCTATATATTATTTTCATAATCTTTGGTTCTTAAAATTATTTTTCATGAAGTCCAGTGACATATGTCTAAAGTGTGCCTGTGGTCAGTTGAATTAATGCTTCTTGATTCTATTCTTATTACAAATTTTCATTGTGTAAATATGTAAATTTTACTTATTTCTTGGCAGTTTATTTATTATTAATAATAATATTACTTTTATTCAATGAATGTCTTATAATAAATTATGGTAGCAAAAAATTATCAGTAAACATTGCAGAATTTGCTTAGCTCATATTTAAAGCAGCTGTTTGAATTTGCCAGGAGCACAATGGAGTGATTGGTGATTTTTCTCCCATAAATCATATATTCATTATAGAATAATTAAGATGTTCACATTTAAACAATCAATGATAGAACCAATATCTAAGTTATATGAAATAAAAAATATTAATATTGACCCTTGGCTATGTTTTTAATATATGGCAACTATTTAGAAATGTTTTATACAAGATTTTTACTATTTTTTGTCTTGTATCAAAATAATTGGCAATGGCATTGTGGAAATCTTGCATTAATTATTTTCTCTTTTTTTCTTTCCTACTGTCACTTTTTTTCTTTTCCTTTATTTTCATGTTTTTAACTCTACTTTTTCCCTTAATTATTTTATTCTTATTCTATTTTCAAAAAATTATTTCATCGTGCAGATAAATGCTGTGAAGCGAATAAAGGCGAAAATGGAAGCCAGTCATGGCAGCTGAATGCTGCTGGGTTTTCTTTCATGATAGCCATAAGTTTGTCTTGCATGTTTTAATGTTATTGTCATATCATAAGATATTTCCTTTTATAACCTGCAATTTATAAGGCTAATCTAAAATTATAATAAAAGATTTTCTAAGTTCCAATTAATTATATATGTATATTCACCCATAAACAATTAGCTTTATTTTCCTTCCCAAAATTGTCAACCTATAAAATAGATCATTTGTCAGAAATTCACTGAAGGAAGTGGAATCAGGATTGTTTCTTTCAGATATCAGTTCACTAAATAACTTGCTTCATTTGAAAGTTTTCTTTAATTTCTATAGTTGACCTGTTAAATAAACATCATGTCATTTTTACTTGGAATTTAGGCATTTGCTACATCTAATCTTTCTTCATTCGGTTATTTTGCAAATATAACTCAATATCTATGGACATACATTGTATAGTTATTCTATTATATAGAATGGTGGATCTTTTATATTGATTTTGTCATTTTTTAAAATGTAAGTTTTCTACTTAAAGAACATTTCTAACATATACATCATAAACCTGATCATTTTTATTATATTAGGTATATATCTCTATTGTGCTGCCTCTTTTAATTGATCTTAAATTTCATAAGGAATAAACATGAAACACAGTTTCTTCTTTTGAAATTGAACACTAATGAAACAAATCCAGATGGTTTTTTTTAGTAAATGAAAATATCTCTATGCAATTGCCCCACAGTAAATGATAAATTAAATGTGAATATGTTTAAATTGCACCCTGTTCACTTGACTTGGATTGTGTTTTGATCTGCCATCAAATTGATGTTCTAGCAATATATATACTTATTTATTACATTTTCTTGAACATCTAAGAGTCAATTACTTTGCAAGGCTCAGAGAGAGAAGTAATATGTTAGCTATTGCTTTCAAGAAGATGAAATTAAGATAAAAAGGTGTTACTAGATTCCACCTTTTAAGGGAAGCTGGGTTTGAGGGAGTAGTATGAGTAATGATTTTCTTTTTTTTTTTCCTTTTTCATTATAAAATGAGAAAAGGATATTCTGTGTTTTTCACTGGCAACTAACCTTAGCAAGTAATTCTTTCTTTAAAAAATATATTTTGTAATTTATTTCAGAGAGGAAGGGTGAGGGAGAGAGAGAGAGAAACGTAAATGATGAGAGAGAATCATTGATTGGTCAGCTGCCTCCTACATGTCCCCTCTTGGAGGTCCAGCCCACAACCTGGTCATGTGCCCTCATCTGGAATCAAACAGTCACCTCCTGGTTCATAGGTCGAGGCTCAACTATGGAGCCACACTCAGCAGGTAGCAAGTGATTCTTGCTACTATTCAGGGCAATTAGGAAGCAGTCAGATTTACATATATTCACAAGAGTGACCATAACTCACATGGTAAATTGAATTCTTAGGTCTGGGATTTGAGGTTCATTCATCAAAAACTACTTTGTTGCATGAAAGTATTCTCTGTTTCTTTTTTTTTAACTTTATTTTTATTGTTGACACTGTTATGGATGTCCCCAAGGTCTAAGGCTAGACTTGCCTTCATTAGTCTGTTTTCTTTAATTTATCTTTTCCATACTCATTGCTATCCACTGCTGGTTTTTCTTCTGACCAACAACAGAAGACCCATCCACAGACTAAACATACTTCTGCTTCCCTCCTTTTTCCCCTGCTAAGTAAAAAGGAAATCCCAATTTGTGCATTTTGGGAATCTAACCTATTTTTTCAATAATGTTCTGGTTTTTTATTTTTTTTTGTTTTATTTTTTGTTAATCCTCACCCGAGGATATTTTTCCATTGATTTTTAAGGAGAGAGGAAAAGATAGACAAAACATCGATGTGAGAGAAACACATCGATTGGTTGCCTCCTGCATGAGCCCCGACCAAGGCCGGGTCTGGGAGGAACCTGCCACCAAGGTATGTGCACTTGACCAGAATGGAACCTGGGACCCTTTGGTCTGCAGGCCAACGCTATATCCACGGAGCCAAACCAGCTAGGGCAGTAATGTTCTGTTTTTAAATCAGCATAGACAATGTCTGTTTACTAAAGAACTAAACATAATTGCAATTATATTCCAGGATGTCTGAGTTTGGATAAGATATGTGGATATGTTTATTACAAATGTGTAGAAAGTACTTGGAAAACAAAGAGTTTTAAAAAATACTTCCAGGAATTTTTTTTTCATTCATCATAACCTGCCTGGATCTTTCCAAAAAGTTAAAAATATTCCCGCAAGAAAGTCTTGCAGAAATTCTCTTGACTTAGCATATATTACAAAACACTTTTGTGGAGAACATGGAATACTAGTATGTTCTCTAACTCAAGGTCACCGAGAGTGATATGAAGAACACTCAGTCAGGTACATGACACCTAGACTGACATTTGACAATTCAGAAAAGAATCTAAAATTAAAATTCTATCCTAGTAGAATTATTTCCATTTTAGTGAGCTGTTCATTTTGATTTTAAACATCTAAGTATAGATCAAGTTGTTAATCCTGAAATTAATAAGCAGTCTATCATTTGGCCAAATTTTATTCTTAGATGAACAGTTATTTTACAGCTCTGAGATATGCATAAAATCTTAAAAAATATTCTCAGATATCTCAAAGTACTAGGTTCTGTGCTTTGCTTTCTATAAGAAATTGAAAAGCACAAAACTATAAACAATTCAGCTATTGCATTTCAATAAATGAGTCAGTAGAGATTGTAAATAACCTTCTTTGATTATAAAAAAAATCTTAATGTGTGTGTTGCTGAATTATTTTTTATTATCTGAGCTTTAATTTTATTATATGTATCCATAAAATCTAACTGACAGTTCTTCTTGGCTAACTACTATCTGTCTATAGTTTATAGTTCTAAGTAAATAAATGTGATTATTTGGTAAGCAACACATAAAAATTCAACTTATTTTAAGTCTCTCTACAATATCATTCAATGATTTTTTTATCTAATGGATTTTTAAATAAAATTTTGTGTCTGAAATGTTCAAATATGAACTTGTGTATAAGGTGAATTTTGTGTTAATTATTATATATAACCATAAATATGTGCCTACATCAATTGATATATATATATATATATATATATATATATATATATATATATAATCTCATATCCTTAAGTGATAAATCATTTCAAAAGGTGGTTTTGACCAAATTATAGCAGTTACATAGCTAGGTCGATGTGCTTATGCATGATTACTATTATCTGCATGTGGAATATCAGGTTAAATATTATATGCAAACCTGAAATCTCCTGTATGCTTCCCAACTTTATACAAGTCTGTTTGTCTGTCTTCTTTCCTTTATATATCATTCAGTCTTAATGGTAGCTAGCCTAATTCAAACTCAATTATTTATTAAATAACTATAAGACCACCAACACTGTTTCAGATATGCTAGTAGATTATGCTTAGGAAGTAGCAGTAAATTCTTCTATCCTACAAAATATTTTCTTGCATGGGAGAACCTTAGGTAGATGGCTAATTTTGATCCTCTCCTAATATTATTATTTAATAAGAATAAATATATTTTATTAGCTCTGCAATCCTATTCTTTCAAAACCATTATGCAAGTGCACATATATGCATTCATACTGGAAGACATGGACAAGATTGAAATTTTAATGACTTGTTTTATTTTTTTAACATTTCTTTCATCTTTTTCTTAGCCTAAAATATCTCAAGTATTTAGAATTTTAAATATATATATACATATATATGTATATATATACATATATAGACAGATTCTAGACTCTAGACATTGGATTCACATTATATATATAATTTAAGTTATATATATATGTATGTATATATATAACAAATACTTGTATAAATAATTTCATTGCAAATAATTTTGACTTTTTAAATTTTCAGCAATTCTTTTAAAATCAATAATTAAAATTACAAGTATGCACAGTAAGTCATAGGTTATATGATTTGTGTCAATTTGAAAACTATTATATTTAATTCAAATGTTTTCTATGTAAGAGCATTCATTAAATATATTTAATTTAAATTAAACCTAAAATAAGCAAAATTCTACAATAATTTCAACACGATTGAATTTATAAATGTTCACTTATATTCAAGAAAATGTAGTGTGCAAGAGAGAATCAAGCCATGCACTTTTAGATCTGGGTGAACTGTCAGATACATGAGAACCTTTTTTTTAATTATTGTTAATACGGTATACCTACACTAAGAATGTAGAAATAAAATTTTAAGTTATAAATGATTTTTGTGATTCAAGATGGATATTTATATCACTAATATAATAACTCAGTATGTTTTTCTCTAGCTTTCAAGAATAGTTAGCTGCTTTTTTGTATAATATTCTTAGTTTATAGAAGTTTATTAATAAATATCTCTAGTCATGTAAAATTATCTGAAAATTTTAACCTCTTTGATTTTGGTTATATTAGCAGCATTAAGAACTTTAAATAATATATTATGATACTACCTAAATTAAATGTTAGCATTTATAATTTTCTGTAGCCCTATGTATTATGATTCCACTTGAATAAAGCTAAAGAATCATTAAGGTCATACCTAATTAAATCATTTTATTCATCTTATTAAGATTCAAATCTGGGGCATAACATATCTTTTAAACAACATTTGAGTGAATACAAATTAAGTAGGACCTCTTATTTTGGTCTATTTCCTTTTATTCTCCTTCCTTCTTATTTTTTCTTTCTAATATCCCCCTCTTATCACCCTCCTTTTTCCCCTCTAAGTAACTGGACAATAATAAATAGGATGTATTTAATTTTTTAAATCTTTATTGTAGTTGTGTTTCTTCTATTCCTTTTCTGTTAGTCATGGGTAAATTTTAAAGTCCCTGCATATGTCATGAAATTTCACCAAAGCTAATGCATTGAATGGGCAGCTCAAATTTATATATGTAAAGTGATTGTAGATACAGGTATTTTAGAAATAGCGCTTGAAATGATTTTAATATAAACTTAACTTGGTAAAAAGACTATTTCCAAATCAGCTATGTGATTAAGAAATAAAGACCATTACTTAATCACTATTAATATTTGATAGTCAATCTTAGAATTCAGAAGATATCAGTAAATTTTAGGTCTTCACTAAAATAAAGTCTTTCTAACATCTCATTAAATTATTCTCTTTCTAATTATCTTCAGAATTTGAGTATTATTCTAGAGTTAACAATTTTTAACTTAAATATAAAGTTGTATTTTCTCTCTTTACTTCATTGTACTTAAGAACTTGATAATACACATAAAGATATAAAAGTAGATAAGCAGCATCTCAACTTTTACGTAAGGCAAATAATTCAATAAGTTTAAATCTAACTGCTCTAAAATAAAAGAGATGGGAGTTTAGTATCAATGCTTTGTTTTCCAAATACCTTTGACATTGTTACCTTTTCTAAGATTATGAACCAGATGAACTCTAGTACTGTCCTCCCTTCCAAGTGGCTATTAACTATTTTTAAAGTTTAAAATATCTGCCCCTAAATAGTACCAGAAGAGTGGAGTGTTCTATTACATCAGTTTTAGCTACTATGAATCAAAATTGGTATATATTAAAAAAAAAACACCCAAGGAAAACATATATTCAAGAGTTCTATTGGTATATCTGAGATGATCTGAACTGCAGCTGATGTCCTCATGTCTTTGTTGGTCAACTATTATTTTATTTACTTTTTAAAGACTTGTTTGTTCAAGTAGAGCTGAATTTTATATTAAATGTGAACTTATATAATGTTGGTTGTATTAAGCCTAGGTATATTGCAAAATTTCTTAATTGTATATGTTCAAGTTAAGTAATTATTATTCCATTTTAAGTACTAAAATATAAAGTTACATATCTCAAACATTTCATAATATTAAGAGGTAGCATCATTTTTTAAAGTACACCATATTTTTAAAAATTCTATGTGTGTACTAAGTGGCCACTATGAAATAATTTTTCTAGCCTTTTTTTTTCCTAAAAGCAAGCAACTACAACTCACTCTTTTAAATAATATTCACAATTCATGAACTTTTTTCAAGAATATTTTTATCTCACATCTTACATTGATTTTATGTATAACACTTCTGATCTGATTATTTTAATTGCATTTGTTTTCATCATAGGTTGTTTTCATGAAAAATGTACATTATAAATGTATTGTCTTCAGTATCATCTCTTATTTGAAACCCTCAACATAATAATCAACACTATATGTATTCTTATGCATGTGTTTCATAGTATATTAAATGTCATTTTATTTTCTGTATTTTTGTGTCTCCATTGTTGTAATAAAGAAAACTGAGGAAAAGCTTTGTTATATGTGTTTTCTTTATTACTGGTACAAACTCTTTCTGTCCTTGTTGTGTGTTTTCATTTCTAACTTGGTCAACTCCTATATTTCAGTGTAATAAACATATAATAATTGATTTCTCTTTTGGAAGAAATAATACATCATCAACAGACATTGTAAAATAATTTGGAAACAATAACAAATACTGTTACTTTCATAGTAAACTAATTCTAGAGTCTTCTTAGAAACTTTCATTGCTAGTGGGAAGCCAAAATAACCAGATGATAACAGTAAAACATATGAATATGCGTAATAATGTCAATAATTGTTGAGTAGTCTGCATTGCTACAATGTTTGTAAGAGCAGACATAAATGCTTAAAGTGGTTTCCTCCAATTACTTTAATTAATATAGCATTGTAATTCAGTTTGAACACCATGAAAATAAAGTCGTAGAAAATCATTAAGGTTCTTAGCTTATCCACAACCAAGATATGAAGCATAAATGACTCTGGAAGTTTACAGATCATAATAAAAATAATACAAAACAGAGCGCCTCTTTTTTTTTTTTTACATGTACTGTGTCATACACTGTGCAGAATGCCTAAGGGCAATATCTTATTCACTCTTCATACAATCCCTCTGAAGTATCATTTCTCCCATATTTTAGATGAGAAAAGTGAGAACTAAAGAAATTAAACAATTTATATAGTAAAGAGTCACAATTAGAACCCAGATCCAGTGCTCTTAATAAAACATATTACTGTCTGGCCAGCATGGCTTAGTGGTTGAGCATTGACCTATGAGCCAGGAGGTCAAGGTTCAATTCCAGGTTAGGGCACATACTCGGGTTGCCAGCTTGATCCCCAATAGGGGGCGTGCATGAGGCAGCCAATCAATGATTCTCTCTCATCATTGATGTTTCTATCTCTCTCTCTCCCTCTCCCTTCCTCTCTAAAATCAATAAAAATATATTTTAAAAATAATGTCTACATTTTGTTGCAATATTTAAACTTCTCTCAATACAATAGTTATAGAAATTTTGTATCTTGTTTTTGTTTTATTGTTTTTTCTTGAAGTCTCATGACAATGAGATGATATGAAATGGGAAGTATCTGTCATTGTTTGACATTTTTCTAATGACAGCCACATTACCTTTATATTACTTTATTGTTTTGAGCCATTGTGAAGAAGCTAAAGAGATTTGAGGAAACCTAATCTAATCAAACACTGTTATTTTATTATTTATTATAATAAGAAACTGAGGATCAGAGAACCCAAGTAATTAGTCATGGACATAGTCAAGCAACTTGAAATCTCAGTTTTCTTCTTATATTTCTATTATTAAATTACACTGAACCAATTCTATTCTATACATATATGGTCTTATGTCTTCAACCTAGCTCCATTAATTTCCGCTTGATTGGCCAAACTAAAGGCCATGTATTTACCCACCACAGTTTCTGCCAGGAGTCATGGTACTTCTATTAGCTGTTATCTTTCTCACTTCAAGTTGTAAATGTGGCTGCTTTGCCATGATCAAGGGAATAAACTTACACCGAGTTTATAGTCTTAAACGAATAACAAATTAAACTGTATTACTTTATGATTTTTACACATTTTCTGAAAATACTTTTTAAAATGGCATTTACATGGTTGGTAGAAATAGGTATTTTAATATTATATAAATAGTATTTTTACTTGCTGTCTAATAATAACTAAAATATATATTTTCATCTCAGCATCTATCCTTTTCATTTTAAGAAATCAAAATAAACAGTTTTAACTCATCATTTGGATAGTGGCTATGTGCTTGCCTCTCTTCTGATTTCTCATTTATTATTACAAACATAAATATTAAAATATTGGGAAAAATCACAGTAAAATGTAGTTATTTTTTTCTATTTAAATAGGATTTAAAATCATCTCTTCAAACTAGCATTTCTGTTTTGAAGAATTCATGAGCAACAAGCTTCAATTTGCTATTGTTTGCTGTTGTTGCTATATAATTTCAAAAAGACTAAACTGGGTATGGTTGTTATAAAGAAGGTTACATGCAAAACTCCCTAATGCTTTTGAAAACAAGAAAATATTAATTATAAATGGCCTGTTTACAATGTTTAGACATATTTAGAATGTTTAGTTTTAATACTATAACTTGATTTTTTAAAATATATACCCATAATGAAGAAATTGAAGTCTCTAAGATATATAGTGAGTGTCTAAAACTGGAAGTTTCACAAAACCCAATATGTTATAAATTACTGGCAAACTCATAATTCCATTCACATATTTGTTTATATTTTTCATCTATTGTCTTATACATTTAGAAAATTCAAAATGTGTATATTTGAGAGTTTTATAATAGATTACACAGTCTGGGATGGCAACCAACAAGCAAATTGTAAAATATGAATTTTAGTTTAATCTTATATGGATGTGATTCAATATAGTCTTTTTAAATGTATTTTTTGTTTATGCAAAGAAAGCTTTTCTATTTTCTATATATGGTCAATCTATTAATATTAACAGGAAAATGAAAATGGGCAGGTAATGGATGAATACAGAACTGAAATTTAAATTATTAAATTCTTTATCACTGGTCAATATCATAATTCCAATTTAAGAAGTTTCTTTTGATCATAATTCCAATTTAAGAAGTTTCTTTTCTAGCTAGCCAATAGACACCTTCATTACCCAATGGGAAGTAACTGAATCACCTCCACCAAAGCAAACTGAGTAACCTGCAAATGGAGAATGTACAGAAATTATGGAAGTCAAAATTCCCATACAAGTATAATAACTATACATTGGATTGTTTACTTTTTACAGGGCATTGTTTAAAAATATCTTTTTATTTATTTTTAGAGAGGAAGGGAGAGGGATAGAGAGAGAGAAACATCAATGAGAGAGGAACATCATCAATTGGCTGCCTCCTGCACGGCCCCTACTGGGGATTGAGCCTGCAACTGAGGTACATGCCCTTGACCAGAATTGAACCCAGGACCCTTCAGTCCACAGACTGATGCTCTATCCACTGAGCCAAGCTGGCTAGGGCAACAGGGCATTATTTAGAAAAGATAAATGTTAAAACTTTAAGGGGGATTGAGTAGGTATTTAAAAAACTGGGTGGCCCTAGACGGTTTGGCTCAGTGGATAGAGTGTCCACCTGCGGACTAAAGGGTCCCAGGTTAGATTCTGGTCATGGACACATGGTTGTGGGTTAGATCCCCAGTGGGGAGTGTGCAGGAGGCAACCAATCAATGATTCTCTCTCATATTGATGTTTCTATCTATCTCTCCCTCCCTCTTTCTTCCTCTCTGAAATTAATAAAAATATATTAATATAATAATAAATAGAGTGAAAGTGATGGGACATTTGAAATGTCATTCCATTTATAAGGATATAGAATAGTTATACACAATTATAAATGTATATTATAAAATTTACAGTATTTTATCTCACACAATGTCTATTTTTAAAACATTTGAATAGACACTAATGATCTAGTGTTAATTCAATCACTAACCACATGTAAAGGCTGAGTGTAAGTACTCTCTTCTTCAATGTGAACATCAAACTGGGTTGGCATGCCTGCATGCATTATGGAAATGAACATGAAATAGGAGAGAAAGAAGACTGGCTAGAAATTCCACAGCGTAGCCCAGACCTCTACTATCTCCTTATAACCATTAAACAGGTTCTACTTCCCTGGGTGTGTATCTCTAATAACTCCCTGCCATCTTTTGGGAAAAGATCACTCTTTGTAGGTTTTGAGGGTGGTGGTGTTTGTGTCTATTTTTATTTTTGGTTCACTTACTTGTTTGTTTATTCAGTTGAGAGGTCCATCCTCTTTAACATCATTTATCACTTAATAAACCCCATCCCCCTAATCAACCCAAAATCTTATCTCTAATATCCATGTATGTCTTCTAATTTCAGAATATCATATATTTTCTTTCATACATCTCCATCTTTGCTCATGCCATGTTCTGACTGAAATACACTCCTCTCATCATATGGAAAACTTCTTCAACACCATCTCAAACATTATCTTCTCTATCATGCCTTCTTTGACCACTAACCACTAACTTCTATGCTTCTTCCACCTATCTGCTCAGGACACAGTGTTGTTAACTATTAGGAAAGCATCGATTACACTGAATTTCAGTTTTTAAATTACACCTCACTCAGCCCTCCCAATATATTATGAGCCTCCAGAGAAGAAAACACTTGGTCTTTTTCTTATTTTATCCTAATAACTGCTTGATAGAGTTGTTTAATAACATTATGATAAATTAAAGGATGATCACATATTTTTTTACCAATTTATTCCTGAACAAAAAAAAAACCCCAACATTTTTGTAATATCAAAGGACCAGAAGATCTTTTGAAAAGGTATTTAATGTGTAATTATGCCTTTGTTAACAAACATATATAGGAAAACACATTCAGAAAGAAGTATAGTTTTAAAAATTATAAATGCTATTTATACTAAATGTACTAGTACATATTTACAACTCCATTTTAATTATTAAGCCAAATGTCTTCAATTACTACTTTTCTTTCCACAAGTCATACATTAAAAAAATGTCTGGCCCTGGCCAGTGTGCCTCAGTGGTCAGAGCCTTGGCCTGTGCCCAAAGGGTCGAGGGTTAAATTCCTGTTCAAAGGTATGGACCTGGTTGCAGGTTTGCTCCCCAGGGGCATGTGCAGGAGGCAATCAGTTGATATGCCTCCCTCACATCGATGATCTCTCTCTCTCTCTCTCTCTCTCTCTCTCTCTCTCTCTCTCTCCTTTCCCCTTCCTCCCTTCCTCTCTCTCTGAAAAGCAATGATGGAGAAAATATCCTCAGGTGAGGATTTACAACAACCAAGATGTCTGGTTGATCAACACTTCATTGATACCCTACCGTCTCCCCAAAAATACCTCTTAATAGCGAGAAGTGATTTGAAAGAAATTTTTGGATTTCCACTGAGATTATATTTTTTAAAAAAAACTGTATAGTTATACATGTAACAGAACATTTTGATAGATTGGAGTGACTAAAAATGGAGACAGTAATAAGGAACAGGTGACATAAAATACAGTTTTCATCTCTCAAAAAAGGAAGGTTGTCTGAAAACAAATTTGGTAGTAAGCAATGAAGTGTCTATATCAATATTGTTTAACTGAGCATACATAGGAAAGACATGACCACCTTGTTAAAATGTACTGAGAATTTAAAACACATACAATAACAACACTAGGCTTTATTGATATATTTGAGTAATGTTGAAATATTATTGGTAAATTCTGCTTATAATTTTTAAAATCTCAAAATTTATAATTCCTAAATTAATATGTGAATACTACAAATGGTATCATCAAGGGATAAAAAAGCTAGACAATTATATAAAATGAACTTCCACATAATATTATTCTCTAACATGAACTTTTATAAAGAGCTCCATAGAACTCAATACATGTTCATTTAAAACACAGCAAATTACTGATCCTAAAATCTAAAAATGCCTCCTACTCACAAAGCTCTTATTAACCAGTATAATTTTATATAATTATGTACTTTTTTCATGATTAGAACTCAATTTTGATTTTTAATATACAAAAGTGGGCAAAAGTAGGGTTTCTTTTTGCCATTGTGATATTCTTTTGAGTTAATAAAGCTACTATCATAATTATAACCTGCATGTGTTTCTCTATATAAACAAGTGTAAACCTACTTTTGCCAACCCTTGTATTTTTAAAGATTTTTTATTTTAACATTCCAAGAAATCTTTTCTGAAATGCAGTCCCTTATAAAAGACTCTGAGGTTTTCTCTTCACTTATAAAGTGCTCATTTCACAGCCATCACAGACTACTAGCATCACATACTTTTTTCTTTAAATTGTTCATTATAAAATGCATGAGATTACATGTTATAACCACACAATTTTCATTCAGCTAGTTCAGGCAACAGTCAAATATCTGAATAATATGAAATCAGGTGAACTTAAAATGTCACTAATAAGTGTATTTTGTCAGGAAGTTGAATGATGTAAATGCTTTTTTTTTTTAATCTCCTGAACTCTATGAGCTGAACATAAGGGAACCAATATATAACAGAATAAGAGATTAGAACACAAAAGATGCAGTTTTATTGTTTTGTAGGGAGGAGCCTTTGATCCATTTTGTGAAAATCTGTGAGAGTATTAATTTTATTTTTATTTTAATAAAGATGAATGTGTCTAAAGTAGAGTACAAAATAGCAATAAAAGTAGCTATAATCACAATAATAGTGAACTACATAAGACAAAATTAATTACAGAAATGAGAATACCAAATAAAGAATATGTATATTCTTTTCCCCAAACTGAGCAAAAGTTAATGTCACCTATCAGAGACAATTAGAGCATTATTAATAATTAGCTTGTGTTCGTTCATTTCAGCATCAGTCAAGAAAGATTTTAATTTGACTTATAGAGTAAGGATGTGACCAAAAAGATAATTTACTATATGAATAATAAATAAATAAATAATAAAATTAAATTTAAAAATGTGTTGAGTTCTGGTTACAGTAAAATGTACAGATAAAACTAGAAGAATTAAAATGATCTTTAAAAAATTATCTCAATCTGAGGCCTTAAAGAGGTAATTTATCAACAAACAGCAATAATAAAAAACACTTTTAAAACATAAATATGTATTTACAATTATTTTGTGCATCATAGTTCATGAATATTAGCGATATTCAAATCAATACTTAGTAAGTAAACATACTTGCTAAAATCTAGGAAGTTTTAAGCTAAAAGTAGAGATCTAATTTTTTAACAAATGATACTATAAACAAATAATGAACAATAAGTTACTATTTTGATTACCAAAGAATATTTTGGCTAGAATACATAGGAATTGTACATGCATTTAATAAAAAACCGAAACAATAAAATTATAATGATTTAAGTATATCTAATAGCTGTATGGCCAGTTGGACACAAAACAAGTGAACAATACCACTGTGACTATTTTAAAAATTAGAATTTTCATTAATATTTATTTTATATCATCTTTCTAATTTTTTTCTGTTTTAGTTGTACATTAAATTTTTCAAAGTATAAATATGATGTATTATTAAAGCTTATGATTTTTCAAAAACACCTATCTTAGGAGGATATACTCAATATTTCTCTAGTTATATGGGGAAATAGTAAAGAAAAAAAAGAGGCTTAAAGGAGAGAAAGAATATAAAATCTAATCATACTTACACTGAGTTTGCTGTTTGAATTTTGCTTCTTTTAAGAAAGACTTTTTATTTTATTACTAGAGACCTGGTGCATGAATTTGTGCATGGGTCGGGTCCCTCCCAGCCAATCGGGGAGGCCGGGGGGAAGAACTGTGGGAGGTTGACCAGCTGCAGGAGGTTGGCTTTGGGAGAGCACTGACCACCAGGGGGCAGCTCCTGTATTAAGCATCTGCCCCTGGTAGTCAGTGTGCATCATAGTGACCGTCTGGTCGTCCAGTCATCTGTCCAGTGATAACAGTCACTTAGGCTTTTATATATATAGACTAGTGGCCCGGTGTATGAAATTCATGCATGGGAGGGGGGTGTCCCTCAGCCCAGCCTGCACTCTCTCCAATCTGGGACCCCTTGAGGGATGTGCCTCTCACAATCTGGGACCGCTGGTTCCTAACTGCTCGCCTGCCTGCCTGATCACCCCTAACCACTTTGCCTGCTGACCTGCTTGCCCCCAACTGCCCCCCCACCAGCCTTCTCACCCCCAACTGACTCCCCTGCCAGCCTGATTGCCCCCAACTGCCCCCACCAGCCTGCTTGCCCCCAACTGCCCCCTACCAGCCTGCTTGCCCCCAACTGCCCCCCCGAGCCAACCTGCTTGCCCCCAACTGCCCCCCTGAGGTTTAATCACACCCCCCAACTGCCCCCACCAGCCTGCTTGCCCCCAACTGCCCCCTACCGGCCTGCTTGCCCCCAACTTCCCCCCCCCCTGAGGCCTGATTGTCCCCAACTACCCCCAACTGATGGGCTGCTCACCCCCAACTGCCCTCCCCCGCTGGCCTGATCACGCCCAACTGCCCTCCCCTCCTGGGCTGATCTCCCCTAACCGCCTCTTTCCTGGCCCCGCCACCATGGCTTTGTCCGGAAGGTCTCCCAGAAGGTCTCTTGGTCTAATTAGCATATTACCCTTTTATTAGTATAGATATTTATGTATTTATTTATTTATTTTGTCATGTAGGGGTGGGTGGAGGTGGAAGAGAGCATATATGGGATACATGGTGCTATTTGTTTTTTTAATTTTTTAAATTAATGCAAAATGGTATTTTTAATCATTTTTGCTGATACAACTTGCAATGATTTTGCCATTTCTAATTAATACAGTTAAAGAGTATTGATCAGCCTTCACCAATTTGGCTCAGTGGATAGAGCATCAGCCTGTGGACTATAGGGTCCTGGGTTCAATTTTGGTCAAGGGCGCATACCTTGGTTGCAGCCTCCTCCTGGCTGGACCCTGGTCAGGGCAAATGCAGGCGGCAACCAATTGATGTGTTTCTCTCACATTGATATTTCTCTGTCTTTCCCTCTCTAAAAAAATCAATGGAAAAATATCCTCCAGTAAGGATTTAAAAAAAAAAGAGTATTGACCAGACATTGGAAACCTCAGAAGTTCAAACATTTGTTTCAAACAGCAAAATGAAATATGAATCAAAATTGCATGCATCTATCAATTCAGGAATGAGCACCAGGCACCATAAATTCCAGAGGCTCCTAGTCATGACACAGAAGAGAAATGTGGTATTTAAAGCGATGGAAATAGCATGACATTGTGCACAGATTACTAATATCAATGGTTTTAACATTTCTGTCTTTAATAGAGAATTTTATTACACATTAATAAAAGGTTTTATTTTATTTTTCTATTTTTAATTACACCTGCAAAGGTGATATGAAAATCATGTTGTTTCAAACATATAAAAAACAGATATTTGGAATTATTTTTAAAAATATCTAAAAAACATATAAATATGGCCTTCATACATGTATGCCTAATTTCCCTTTAGTTTAACTGAGAAAAGACAAGTCCAAAGACAAATCTTAATCTGATTTAGGTTCTGTTTAGGAGATTCAGTATGCCCTGTTGGAAATAGAAAGCTTCATAAATGCACTAGAGGCCCAGTACACGAAATGCATGCACCAGAAGGGTGCCCAGGCTTGGCCAGCAATCAGGGCCAATCTGTGAGCAACAGGCGGGGTGATCGGAAGGCATCCCGCGGGCACCAACCTTGGCCGGCCTGGCCCCGCCCACTCACCAGCTCCACCCCCATCACTGCCGCCACCAGTAGCCTCCCTCTGCAGGGTGACCAGCAAGGTGATTGGGGGGCCCCCGCTTGCACCTGTCTTAGCTGGCTGGGGGCAGCTCCTGAATTGAGCGTCTACTCCCTAGTGGTCAGTGCACATCATAGTGACCAGTCATTCTGCCGTTTGGTCAATTTGCATATTAGGCTTTTATTATATAGGATAATAAGGCATTTCTCTATACACCTCTACAGGGTCAGAGACTACTATTTATTTTCTTGACAAGTGGATATATCAAGAAATTCAAAGGCTACACCTTGGGCATATGTCCTGACCAGGAATCAAACTGTGACCTCCTGGTTCATGGGTCAGCTCAACCACTAAGCAACACTGGCCAGTCATCTCTACTATTTTTAAATTTGGGAAGCTTATTAAAAGTTTTAAATCTTTTTTTAAAATATTTTGTTGGCCTAATTTATACCCTAGCCTCATTTTCTATATTTTGGTTCTTTTATTGCACTTTCCTATTTTTTGTTGACTTGGGGGATCCTAGGAAAAATATCACAGAAAATAATTTAATTTATAAATTTAAGATAATTTCTAAATCTAGAATGACAGGTGATTTAGAAAAGCAGCTTGTTTGACATAATACAAGAAACTGTGAAATTCTTAGGGATGATTATTGGTTATTAAATTAGCACAATGTGTTTTCTTTTCAACGTATGCTTTACCCTACAATGTGCCTTCTGTAATGCAAGGATATTTCCATACTCTAGTAAAAATTCTCACTGTTAACTGTTTGTCCTTGTTAATATAAAAACCTTATCCTACAAACGAGTAAAACCACATGGATCTTAGCTTTTTCGACTGACTTATTTTGCATATGTGGGATATAAAACTGAAACTCATAGACAAAGATTTAAACAGTATGGTGGTTACCAGAGAGAAGAGGTTAGGGGAACGGTAAAGGATAAAGGAGGCCAAATATATGGTGACAGAAGATAATGCGACTTTGGGTGGTCGTGGTCGGCACACAATACAATATACAGATCATATATCATAGAAATGTATACTTGAAACCTATATAATCTTATTAACCAGTGCTACCCCAATACATTTAATAAGTAAATAAATAAAACAAAAATATTATTCTTTTTTTTCCTTTATTGTGTGTGTTAGAATCTAGTGATGTAATTTTGTTTATGGTTCTTTGTTGTTTTTTTCAGATTTTTTAAATAAAAAATCCAAAGAGAAATAAGTACTTTCACACCAAAGTAAATTGGTTGCAGAAAAAAAAAAGAAAATTTAGCTCTCATAGTTATTGTGTCTAACCTCATTGGATATGAGAATAGATATTTAAATATGTCCATAAGCTGACTTGTTAAAAAACATAAAACATTATCTTGAACAATACTTATAACATAAACATAATTAATGACCATCCCACCCTTTTCAATGACAGAAATACATTTGGTTTTTCATAAAAATAACTTCAAGTAACCTTTAAGTTTTTTAATTTTAAGTTAAAAATATATAATTTTGTTTCTCTAGAAAGAAATAATAGCTATTTAGCATCAATATTCCTTTCCTATAAGGTAATTTACAAATAAAATATTTCTAAGAGTTTTTTACAAAGATGCAAGTGAAGCAGATCAATATACTGTTTAATTCTTTTTAAAAGTCACAAAATATTTATCATTTAAAAGCTAGCAGCTAAATCTAAAATAGTGATTATATTTTCAAGAGACTAATCAGTGCTTAATAAGAGATACTGTTGGTTGCCAATGAAAGAAATATTACAGATAAATTAAATTTTAGATTGTCTATTTTTTCACCAAAATTGCATTTTCTAGAATTTTATAATAGTAAAATAATAAAAATAACTTTAAATATTTGTTAAATTTTTACCTAGTGATGGGCAGTAAGTGCTAGAAGTGTTAAATAGCCCATTCACAACAATCTTTTCATAACCCATGACCCAGTTTGTGGTGGTGGTTGTTTTATAACTGTCCCTGTTTTAACAAGGAGGCATCCCAGCCTTAAGTGATGGAACCAGGATTTTCTGACACCACATCCAGTGCATTTAAGTACAAAGCCAGATTTCATACTTTAAAAAATGAAATGGGGATGTATATAATGGACCAGATAAATCATCATTGATCTGTAAGATTTATTGCTTACGAATGACTACTTGAAAGCAGGAAGGTCATAGAGTGAATATATCCACTGGAGCAAAAGCCCCATTGAACATGTATTTTCAAGTATTCTCTTTTGAGCTTTAGTTGTTGAATCAGGTGCAGTACAGCCAAAATAACTACCAATAAAGTGAATGTTGATAAGAGACTTAGTCATTCTGCACAAAAATATACTAGCATTCAAAAGGTGTGACGTATTAAAGATCGACCCAGGAGGTAAATTCAAAGTTAGAATAATTATGTTGATTCTTTTGGATACAAATGTCTTTGAGTCATTATTAAAATGTTTGACCTAATTTTTAAAATCGTACTTAGAAAAACATTGTTTTTCATGTAATTATTCAGAAGTGGTTTTCTCAAACCTCAAATTCATATCTGTTTCTGTATCTTTCACTCGTGTCCAACATCAGTTACTTAGTAAGCATGACATATGATCTGGGCAATAAATTTCTTTACCATCATTAAGAAGGAAATTATAATTTTATAATGTTATGCAAACAAATTTGAATATAATCATATTAAGAATCATTTTGGACAATTCTATAAAATTGTCGTATATAACCCTCTTTTTTCCCCTTGGATAACACAATATCACCAATTTATTCTAGTTTCTTCCCACTGTGCTTATTTTCCTATCTATATGGTTATAGTTGTGTAGTTACCCTCGTATTCAATCACAGACTTGCAACACTAGGTTTATTTTTGCTATACTCATCCCTTTGCCATTTCTACTTTGTCAGTTAGCATATTCCATCCCATTTTCAATCACCTTTTTCGTGGATACTCTCGGTGTAGCTTCTGAGATTTCTTGCAAATATATGCCAACGAAGAGTGGCTCCCATCATGCCCTACGTTCAGAAAGGTCATAAGTACCATAACTCTGTTAACGTTTGCCTCTAGTCTAATATGATCTGTTAAAATATTAACTACAAAAATACAAGTACACATTTATTCCAAAAGAATGATTTTTAAAATATTCATGCACAGATATTTTTAAAAGTGTTCTCTGTCAACGCAAAGTGCTTGGAGCCATCATTTGCAAACTTAAATCTTAACACTAAAATAATTCTATAAAGAACATTTATTTAACACTTTTTTACAGGAGTTTTGACTACATTTTCCTTTTTAAAAAGTGATGCTCTATTAATTACTATGACTTTCTGATAGAGTACAGCTACAGATATGATAATACTCATTATCTTTCCCACAGGGAATCAAGAAGGCTTTTGGAGAAGAGAGTTACTTAAGAGTTTTTAATCTAAAATAAATTGGTAAAAAGTAGTTCAAATCACTACCATGTCAGTTGCTTAAAACATTGTTCAAAAACCAGAGACTACCTCTCAACAGCCATGACACTGAACTCTTCTACAGACTATCCCTTTTTTTTCTTTTTTTTAAAATATATTTTTTATTGATTTCAGAAAGAGAGGAAGCGAGTGGGAGAAAGAGCTAGAAACATCAATGATGAGAGAGAATCATTGATTGGCTGCCTCCTGCACACCCCACATTGGGGATTGAGCCCACAACCTGGGCATGTGCCCGGACCAGGAATTGAACCATGACCACTTGGTTCATAGGTCAATGCTCAACCACTGAGCCAAGCTGGCTGGATTATCCCTTCTTTCTTGTTTTTAGTTGACTATTTGTCCAATAAAATTTATTTTTGAAGTAACTTTCTAATCTTTTCTAGTGTGAACTTTAATAAAATTCTTCTTATTATTTTTTCAAGACACACTTTTTAATGGCCTTGGGCTTGGAGCAGTCATTGGCCTGGGAGTTGCCGCACTCTTGCTCATCCTTGTGGTAACAGATGTCAGCTGCTTCTTTATTCGACAATGTGGGTTATTAATGTGCATCACCAGGAGAATGTGTGGGAAGAAAAGTGGCTCCAGTGGCAAAAGTAAAGAACTGGAAGAAGGAAAAGCTGCCTACCTGTGAGTATCAGACACCTGCATCACAGCACATTAAAGGAATGGCAAGGTCAAGCTGGAGTGCTTTATTCAGGGCTTTGTTCTTTCAGCATAGGAGAGTTTAACTATAAAACTATTGGGCACCAATCTGGCTTCTTTCTGGATCTTAAATCTATATGATTTTAAATATAACATCTTAGAGCCAAATGACTTTGCAAACAGACTACTGTATTAAAATATAAACCTGCCCTGGTGCAGGCTTGATCCCCAGTAGGGGGCATGCAGGAGGCAGCAAATCAATGATTCTCTCTCATTGTTGATGTTTCTATCTCTCCCTCCCGCTCCCTTCCTCTCTGAAATCAATACAAAAATATATATTGAAAAATAAATAAACCTTAAAATGGAATCCATGGTAAAAAATTACTGTCAAGATTTAAATTTAAAAAAAAAAAGTTTGATTGATTGATTTGAGATCCAGAAAGAGAGAGTGGGAAATATCGATTTGTTGTTCCACTTATTTATGCATTCATCGTGCCCTGTATGGGTAGTGAAACTGCAATCTTGTATGTGCCCTGAATGGGTATCGAAACTGCAACCTTGAAATATCAGGATGACACTCTAACCAACTGAACTACCTGGCCAGGGTGTCATGAATTAAATATTGAGAGGTAGATAAACAAGTAGGTAGGTAGGTAGATAGATAGATAGATAGATAGATAGATAGATAGATAGACAGATAGATATAGGGAATCATACAATTATATTTGGTTACGCTTTTTCCCACCATTTCTCAGTTTATATTGAATAAAAAACAGACATCAACAGTAATCTGAGTTAAAAACTAAGTTAAACTGAGTTAACATAAATTGTACCAATGCCTACAATTTTAAGAAGTGACTACATACAAGTTTCAAGATTGCCTACATAGAAAATGTATGCTCTATGCAATGCATTATTACACATTCTGAATTTACTCCTCCAAATTATAATTAAAAGATGACTATATATTAGAATTTGGAGTTCTCTGTGGCATTTCATTTATTTAGAAAAAATATGAATTCTGAGAAAATATGCAGAGCTGAATTTTATAGAAAATGCCATGTAAGAGTAATTAAGAGGTTTTAATACTTATTTCTGCTTTGTGGTTTTTAGATAAATTTGTATCAAAACTCAAAATATAACAGTAATTCATTCATTTTTATTATTGAGTCCTTTATGTTGGTTTTTCTATGCATACATTTAGGCATATATGGTTTCATACATTATGGTCTAGGCTTAGGGATATAGAAAAACTCATTATGCATGGCTATATCATTTTTTATCTCCATGCCTATTTCAGTATTCCTAGGTAATTTGTCTGTAACCATTTCCCATGGATACACTGTCTAGATTTTTTTCACTTCAAGAGATGCTAAATTAGAAAGCTTACATTTTCAATTCAAATAAAATAGATTCAATTTGCAATCAAAATGCCACCTGCTTAATTGTTGGACACAGAACATAGCAAAGAACAAACAGTAATTAGGCTCTATTTCACATTTGAATTGGATATTAATGTGTGTTTTATAGTGGGATCAATTCTCCAGTATCTTTTGCTTTCTTCATAAGAACATGCTGTGCTTTTACAATGTCTTATTAACTAAATAAGTATCACCAAACTTAGTTTTAGTTTTCTTTTTACATGTTGAGGAAATCATATATTACATAATTATACATATTTACATAAGATATATACAAATATAACCCATGATGCTTCATTTTTTACAATACATGGGTAAGATTTGTTTTCTTCTTCTTCTTTTTTTTTTGTAGGAAAGATGGATCAAAAGAGCCAATAGTGGAGATGAGAACAGAGGATGAAAGAATTACTAATCATGAAGATGGAAGCCCAGTAAATGAGCCAAATGAAACCACACCACTAACAGAACCTGAGTATGTAGATTGAAATGCTTAATGATTTTTGGATAAGTATTTGTAAATTTATAACATGGTATTATTTTTTAGTAAATATTTACAAATGTGAAAAATTGTTGTTTTTCTATGAAACTTCATGTGAATGTCTAAAATCCATTTCTTCTTCACAAATTTCATATGAAATAGTTGTATCAATGTCAGGGGAAATGTACTATTGATACATATGCTTATAGTTTTATATAAGAATGTCAAAAAAGACATTTTTTTGCACTAACCTCACTCTCTAAGAAAGTTATGCTTTGAAAATGTGATTGATTTTACTGAAATAAATACGTGTCTGGAAATTAGTCATTGTTTTGAATATAAATATGATAGTTTATAATAGCAATAAATAGTGTGACATATACAGAAGACTCTTTTAAAAAGAATATTTGTAAAGAGCAGGAAGAAATACTGTTAATATTAATATAGTAAATGGTGCTTGGTCTCTATTCAAGATTATGTTCTTTACTTCTTTTTGCATCCATCATAAATCCACTAAACCCATAGCAGGTATTTTAACTGAACCTTTAAAGATTATGAACATGAGTCTAGGTTCATGTACATAAAAATTAAAATGATTCAAACCAAAGGCAGTATTAAGATGTAACAAGAGTAACATTTTATAACAAAACCATGACTGTCATACTATTCTTGAAATACTGCTCACCAAAATGACTCTTAAATTTCATTGTTTTACAAAACAAAAATTCCTTTTTCTTTACCAGGTAACATTCCCTTGCAGAAAAACTTGATTTAGGCTTCTCATCCTAAATCAAATTCTGAGTGTTGTCAGAGCTGATGAAAACATTTTGTTTCAGAAATCCCCTCTATCTGGTCTCAAGGGATTGTAATGAGTAATATATTAGCAAATACAATGTATTATTCTGTAGTTAAATTTTTCATATGAATAATCAGGATGTTTTTAGTGATTGTATTTAGAAGTATTACATTCTGATTTGAAGTTAACTCTAGTAGAAGCAGCGGGCACAAAGTGAGTTCGATTGTCTCTTCTTCAAACGTTATAAATCTTTTCAATGAAGCAAAATATTTCCCCAAAAACAAATTCCTGTGTATTCATTATCACAATATTATATGGATGGGCATGAAAATGAGTTAAGAAAATACCCTTGCATATGACAGACATATATTTTAAAATAATCCAGCAAACAGAAACAAAAACAAAAATATGATTTAATAACTACTCTCAGACTCAATCATAGAAAAAATACTCAACAAAAAAATGTATATCGTTAAGAGTAATCTTTTTAAAAATTACCATAAATATAAGTAGTAGATCTTTATATATGCAAAAATACACCATTCAAGAATTAGTTGAAAACTCTGGTTAATTACAAACTCAATAACATAGTTCTTTGAATTAGAGATATATTAAGCCTATCCTAACTTCCATGGAAGCTCTAAATTTCTCTATGTTTTGATGCTAAAGTAACCCCTTGTTTTTACAATATTTTATTGTCAATGTTTTCAGTACTTGGGGATGGGAGAAAAGAAGAACTGTGACTGCACTGTTTATAATGTACCTGGTACAAAGTAGATGCTACTTCATTTCCAGAAATAGATCTTACTAGATTTTGCCTATGAATTATTTTTGACCGATTAGTTTTCACATGGTAGCTTTTATCTTCAGAATGAAATGGATTATCTATTCATTCCAAAATATAAAATAATTGCAAATACATCCCAGAGGAACTATTATAGTAGCTTTCACTCTCCCATAAATCAGTGAATTTAAAGTCATAACAGTGAATTGGAATTCTATTTGTAACTTAATTCTTTAGATGTAGAAAAATATTTTGGGAAGAAAAATTACTCCCAAAGCTATATACACAAAATGTAATAGTAAACCACTGAATTTAAGAGAAACATGCAAATTAACTGTCCCTCCGCTACACTCAAGCCATGCCCAAAGCCACGCCCACCAGCCCATCAGGAGTAAGTATGCAAATTAGCCCAACTAAGATGGCGGCAGCCACAGAGCTGGAGTGAGCAGGAGGCCTGGGTTGCCCCCGGCGATGGAGGAAGCCAAGCTTTCTGCCTGCCCTGGCTGGCCCTCGGCTCCGCTCAAAGATACAAAGTTTCAACTATAGAAGATAAATAAATCCCAGATAAAAAAGGAGAGGTTGGGAGCTTGGGTTGCCAGAGGGTGTGGCCAGTCTGAAAACGGCCCTTAGACCCTCACCCAGGCTGGTCAGGCACCCCAGTGGGGACCCCCACCCTGAAGGGCTGTGGCTAGCCTGCAAACAGCCATCACCCCCTCACCCAGACTGGCCACACCCCCATGGGGTAAGGGTTCCTGCTGGGGGGCTTGGCCAGCCTGCAAACAGCCATCAGCCCCTCACCCAGGCTGGCAAGGCACTCCAGAAGGACCCCCACCCTGATCCGAGACACCCTTCAGGGCAAAACAGCCGGCCCCCACCCATGCACCAGGCCTCTATCCTATATAATAAAAGGGTGATATGCAAACTGACTCTAACAGCAGAACGACTGGAAATGACTGGTCACTATGACACACACTGACCACCAGGGGGCAGACGCTCAATGCAGGAGCTGCCCCCTGGTGGTCAGTGCGCTCCCACAGGGGGAGCTCTGCTCAGCCACAAGCCAGGCTGCCAGCTGCCAGCACAGCGGTGGTGGCGGGAGCCTCTCCCGCTTCCTCAGCAGCACTAAGGATGTCCGACTGCAGCTTAGGCCTGGTCCCCGCTGGCAAGTGGACATCCCCCAAGGGCTCCCAGGCTGCCAGAGGGATGTCTGACTGCCAGCTTAGGCCTCATCCCCCAGGGAGTGGGTTTAAGCCAGTAGGTGGACATCCCCTGAGGGGTCCCTAACTGCGAGAGGGCTCAGGCTGGGCTGAGGGACCCCCCCCACCATGTGCACAAATTTTTGTGCACCGGGCCTCTAATATATAGATAGATATAGATATAGATAGATAGAGATATAGATAGATAGAGATAGAGATAGATAGAGATAGATATAGAGATAGAGATAGAGATAGAGATAGAGATAGAGATAGAGATAGAGATAGAGATATATTTAATTACTGGTTACATTCAATATTATTTTGTATTAGTTTCAGATGTACAATATAGTGGTTGGAAAATTATGTACTTTATGGAGTACTAAATCATTCTGTGTGAACTTTAACACTGAGAAAATTGATAAATATGTTAATGTTGTAAAAAAGTTTGTTATTGCTTCATAGGTAACAATTGGAAACAACTCTGCAAAAAGTTTATAAATGACACACAAATAAAAATAAAATAATAATAGTGAATAGAGATCAAGTAAAGAAAACAGTAAATATAAAAAAGTAAGAAAGCCCTGAAATATATTTATTTGCATTAAGTTGCGAAGAATATTGCCTATTCATCCAGTTTCTGAAATTAATGTAACAGAATATGGCTGCAACTATTGATTGTTTTTACTAGAAAAACTTTTAAGTCCTAGTAAATCATCTAGTGGACATATGAAAATGTTTTGACTTTTTTACATTCCAAAACACTTAATTATATTTTAATATTATCAACTCATTATCAAATTTAAGCCTCCCTATAATGAATGATTTGGTGCATATAAATTTACAAATATATTATTTCCTTTATCATTGTTCATCACACCACATTTTTACGGTGGACAATATTGCTTCATTCTCTTTTAGATTATATTTTTTCAATTTAATAATACTTTAACAAGATCTCATCATTTTATTCTAGTAATTGTAACATATTTCCTTCTACAAAACAGCAACTTAAATGTTAAGGCATCCTACTTAAAGTGCCTCAACACATGAAGTTTATTTTTTCTACATTTTCTTCCAGAAAACTGCCTTTAAAAGAAGAGAATGGGAAAGAAGTCCTAAATCCAGAAACTATAGAAATTAAGGTTTCTAATGACATCCAATCAAAAGAAGACGACAGCAAAGCATAACACCGAGCTTGCAGAGGCGGGAACAATGCTACAAAGAGCATTTGGATTGCAGTGACCCTATGACCAAAACTATTCCATTGACCTTAATTTCTTGGGAAACTTCTAGCTTGGAATAGCTTGTACACATATACATATGATCAAATACTCCTGCCCATGGTCCATTTCCTTCGTTGTTGTTGTTGTTGTTGTTGTTATTGTTGTTGTTTATTTTGTTAAGAAATTCTATATAGAGACCTGACTGGCACCAACTCTTGGGTATCAATTTGACTCTATGATTGAAGAAATGCAATTATTAGATGGCTAACGTGCTCTACTAGTACTTCTTCAGAACTATATCTCATACCACAACCTCTCCAAAAAATAGGAGTTTAAACAAAACAAACAAAAAACTTTGTGAGCTAGTTGTAAGAGAACCCTGCATGTTTTCAATCCTATATTGGGCAAATAGATTATTAAAGTGGATTTCAGTTGAAGATGAAAACACTTAATAAAGGTTACACTTTTTAGGAGAATTTCAGGGAACCCGGGCTTGAATAAGCCAGCTATCTTTAGCAGATATTAGAAATGGAGAGAGACTTTGGAAAACTGTTTTTAAGTTACAGTTATAGACTGACGTGCCAGATCAAAATTGTTACCCACTTGAATGAATATTAGTTGTATGTAAAATTAGAGTAGAAAGATTCCGTAAATCTCTTTCTATATGCCATATTCACTCACAGTGGATTACACATACACACACACACACACACACACACACACAAATGTATTGCAAGTGAAAATAATATTGACTTCTGCCCTCAGCTTCAAGTAATAAAGTAAATTGAAATGGGAATAATATCAATGTTGTCTTGATATATTTATAAAGATGTGATTATCTTTTACTTTTAAATAAATTTAACAGAAAACAGGTCTTTAGCATTTCAATACTTTAAACCATATCTACAGATACATTTACCCCCATTGTTTTAGATAATCTTTGTTTAAAAATTCATTTTTAAGGGTTATAGGTCAATCATAAATGTAATTGGCTAATGGAAGTTAAAATCCTTAGTTTGGTTGAATTAGGAGAAGTTAAACATTTAAACATGCCATGAAAGTGTCAGTGCTAAACAATTGAATTACTACCATCTTTTTATTCTGGATGTTGTAGCTAGAAGTCATTTTAAGATTTTGATAAACAACTTTGGTTGAAGAAATCCCTAAACTATACAACACAAACTTTCTAATATTTCTCAGTCAGGCCTATATCTGAATAAAATACTTATCAACTTCCAAGCTATGCAAGCTCCCAGAGGTAAAAGACTGAAACATAAATTTCAGTTATATGTAAGGTAAGAGGGAAAAAGTATTTATAACTAGAGGCCCGATGCACGAAATTCGTGCAAGAGTAGGCCTTCCTTCCCCCGGCTGCCGAATCCAGCTTCCCTCTGGCACCAGGGACCCGGGCTTCCCTCTCAGCCCCGGCTTCATCAGGAAGGTCGTCCAGAAGGATGTCTGGTCCAATTAGCATATTATGCTTTTATTATTATAGATTATAAATATACATACCATTGGGAGCAGGTTTTAGATTATTTCTTACCCTAGAGAGCCAAAGTTTTCTTTGGGCTCCATCATATTCATAATCTTTAGTATTCCAGGGGGATCATGGCTCAAATATTGACTGGTTGGGGGATGCATGCCATTCTTTACTGTTGATAAGACATTGGAGGAAAGTTCTAACACTGCAGAGCGACCTGCTTTAGGGTGCCTCTATTGAAATAACCTGATGGATATTAAATGTAATGTTAATGCCACTTATGGACACTTTTATATACACAAAGTGCTGAAAACTATCAGCCAGGGAGAGACAGCAACCAATTTTCCAAAATGTTGGTTATCAGCAAGACAGGATCTGCCCATCTGCACGTTCAGGTACTAAATCGCCAGTGTCACCTCCCTAATGTACAGGTTACGATGCAGGAATCTCTCCTTGCTGTCCTTTCTGGCATATTCTGAAGAAAAAGAAAAGACTTCCGTGCCTACCTAAGAACTTTAGTAGGAATTATCCAACTGGTCTTTTTGCTGGATTTGTTGCTGTTTAAATTATGCTTCCGCTTATCATCCTTTTGCTTTATTTTACTGTTTGTTCACCCTTTTGTATCGATGTGCTAAAACCAGTCAACATACTTGTGCAAGGTAAATGGGCTTAGTAAAATGTCAAGGAAGCAATAGCCATGAATGCTAATTCTTCCTGGATAGGGCTACCCGATTTTAAGCTAATGATGGTGAAAGAATTAGGAAAACTTAGAAAGCATCTTAGCATGTTTACTACTGTTATATCCGTGCTATACTTCAAGACCAGAGAAATCATAATAAAGAACAAATATTGTTGTGGGCTTTTTTTTTTTTTTTGAAAGTTCGGTTTGAAAGTTCAAACCAAACAGTTTGAAAGTTCGGTTCTCTCTTTTCTTTGGACTTTCCTTGTAAAGCAACTTACCTAAATGTTACTTTTATATATATTTGCTGTTGAGTTTCTTGCCACTAATGTGGAGTGAGGATCGGAGTTTAAGAGGTCATTGGGAACTAATCATAGACTTTGTTTCAAGTGCACTGTTTCAATGGTCTGAGTGGTCCTTATCTCTTGTCCTTGAAATGTATGCCCTGCAGGAGCAAGGCAATACTGTGATAAACTTTTTTTTTTAACATTTTTATGTAATGCTCCAAATTACTCTATTTGTAAAAGTTTCCATCTAAGAGATGGATTTTAGTAAATTGTAAAGTATGAACAGAGTTGAAGTCATGTTTCCTGTTTTTCATTCTTATTCTAGACTAAACATATCCATGTAACTGAAAAAATGTTATTTTTACTATCAGAGACTACTCTTAAGTGTTAGTATCAAATGTCAAAAGAGTTGACTGATTATGTTAAATAATCAGGACCTGTGGTACTTTAAACAAAGAAGCAAAGATATCACTAAAAAGATATTGGTATACAGGTTATGTGCAATTAGGCAATGACAATCTATATTCAACAACATAAGAGGAAACAATAATGTCAGCATTTTAGCACATATATTGTTTTTAAAACTGGCACAAAGTAATGTGTTAATGTATTTTACAATAATTTGCAGAGAAAGTTAATTAAGAGTTGTAATTTCTAAAGATTTATTTGTTATTTTTATGCATCAACAGATTACCATTCTATTGATACTAATGTCTAACATTAATGTAATGCTGTTCAAGTTTTCCTTTATTTTTAATACTAATACTTATAGAAGCATTTTCAAAGACTATTTCATCCAGGAAAGTTTACATGAGTCTTAGTCTTTGAATTAAACATTTATATAAATAGAAGGATTTTATTAATCAATTATTTATTTGAGTGCCAATAATTAATTATAATTTTATAATCATTCCTTTATTTTATGCTTCTTATTTTAAATAATTAAAATGTATTTGTGCCTTTAGATTAGCATGACAGTCTGCTTTTTAAAAGAAAAAACACAACTGCAATTTTTATTGACATATTTTGCTCCTATCGGTGACAATTGAATGATACCATTTTAATTACATTCAGTGAATAAGTGCAGTTCAAACTGCTTTACCCTGAATACAAAATCTAAATATAACAAATTATACTGTACTATTTCCACTTATGACAAAAAGTTCTTTCAATGCACAAAAAATATACTTCATTTGTCCTGCATTGTTCTAAACGATAATATATTCTAGATATTGTTGAAATTGAGTATTACCAGTTGTAAAACAAAGCAACAGATGACTTTTTAAAATAGGGCACATTATTATGGTGTCACTTGGTTCAACATTATTCCTGTTATATATTGATTTGGGAGCACAAATCATTCTTTATTGTTGATAAGATAATCACTGGTGAAAATATCTAAACTGAAGTGGTAAAAAGAATAATCTCCATTCTTAATTTTAAAAATATTAGAATAATATATTGCAATTATTTATTAAAATTGCAATGTTCTTTTTCATGGAGAATAATCTAAACACTCAATTTCAATTCATATAAAGATATTTTTTATAAGCATATCCAGAGTGCTTATTCAACAAACTTATGAGTAGGGGAAGATTTTTTTAATGAGATTGTTTGCATTATTTATCTTTAGAGATAAAAGATTTGCATTCTATTAACCCTTTGAAGCATTATTACAATTTCTCTCACATTGAAATTGCATATGGATGTATTAGCATATGCTAAAATTAAACTGTGGAAGGTCACAGAAACGAAATACTTAAATCCTAAAAAAACATTTCAAGAAAGTATTCAACTCTTGGGCTTAATAATATTCTGAGATGAAATAAATATATGTGTAAATGAGAAAGTTATAAAAGGGCCTATATATAATAGTTGCTGAACAAATATAATTTCCTTCCAGGTCCCTTCTCTTCTTTTTTTAAAAATTTCATTTACCCATATAAGTGCAGCTATTTTACAGCATTATACAGGAATATTAATTGATTAATTATTCCCCCCATACTTTTATATTCTATATATAACATTTAATATTCTTAGAAAAATAGTTCGTTATTCACTATACAATTTTATCAATGGCTTAAAAACATTAGTTGGTACCTTCTTTTTAATTTTTAAAAATAATTTTTAGGATTTAGGACACACGATGTTTATAAGTTTTATAAGTATTAACATAAAATCTTCCCATATACATTTAATATTTCCAATTTTTTTTCTGAAATGAAAATATCTTTTTGCATCTGCTTTTAGCTTCCCTTAGAAAAGAATTAGCAAAACACTGACTGTTGGAGCATTTTAAATCACAACCAGGCATAGAAAAATAGAGGAACTAAGAACCCCAGAGAGTGCAGACTGAACTCCTACCTTATGAAGAGGTCAGGACTTAGCGTGAGAAGAGCGTGAGCAGGGACTAGGAACATTGCTTAGTTAACAATGAAAGCCAACGCTCCTGATGCAAAGGAGAAAACGAAGTGAAATCCAAAGGAGAAAGTTAACATTAGAACCTATGATTCCATTTTGCAAATAGGATTTTTTTTTTAGCAAACAACATGCATTATATAAAATAAATGGTAATGTTGAGAACAAACATATTTGTTTCAATTCTTAAAGGAATGTTCATGGTTTTGCATTTGCCTCTAAACTCTGTTAGGAATACGTGAACTTCTTAGAAATAAAAGTTTCAAACAACTTTTTTTTTTATGGTATGTGAATTCTATGCTGTGTTCAGTATGCATTAAAACATAGTGTTATTTTCTTTAACTTATATATTCCATTCAAATTCTATATTCTTACGTTAGTTAGCTACCACAAAGTTTTCTTATTGTTTCAATATAATATGTCCCTCTGAAATGCTGTATATATATGTCTAAACTGTAAAAATTATAATGCAAATGTTGAAGTTTTGTATTTATGAGAGACATTGAAAGTATGGCTTACAGTAAGTATATCAAAATTGTCACTTCACCATTTGTATATTAATAGTAAATATAATTTTACTTTAATAAAGTGTTGCATTTTATGTTTATTTTGAATAATATCTTTGTGATGAGTGAGCTTATGACTTGATAAATACTTTTTTATTTTTTTATTTTTGCTAAAAGTATTACAAAGGGTATTACATAAGTGCCCTTTTTATCCCCCCCACCCTTGACAAACCCCTGCCCTCCCTTACCCCCCAGTGTCTTATGTCCATTAGTTATGCTTATATAGATGCATACAAGTCCTTCGGTTGATCTCTTACTCCCCTCCCTCCTGTCCCCCAACCCTCCCTGGCCTTCCCACTGCAGTTTGACAATCAGTTTGAGGCAGCTCTGCCTCTGTATCTATTATTGTTCAAAAGTTTGTAATGGTCTTTATTATCCATGAATGAGTGAGATCATGTGGTATTTTTCCTTCATTGACTGGCTTGTTTCACTTAGCATAATGCTCTCCAGTTCCATCCATGCTGTTGCAAATGGTATGAGTTCCTTCTTTTTTACAGCAGCATAGTATTCCATCGTGTAGATGTACCACAGTTTTCTAATCCACTCATCTACTGATGGGCACTTAGGCTGTTTCCAGATCTTAGCTATGGTCAATTGTGCTGCTATAAACATAGGGGTGCATATATCCTTTCTAATTGGTGTTTCTGGATCCTTGGGATATATTCCTAGAAGTGGGATCACAGGGTCAAATGGGAGTTCCATTTCCAATTTTTTGAGGAAACTCCATACTGTCTTCCATAGTGGCTGCACCAGTCTGCATTCCCACCAGCAGTGCAGGAGGGTTCCCTTCTCTCCACATCCTCTCCAGCACTTGTCGTTTGTTGATTTGTTGATGATGGCCATTCTGACAGGTGTGAGATGGTACCTCATTGTTGTTTTGATTTGCATCTCTCGGATGATTAGTGACTTTGAGCATGTTTTCATATGTCTCTTGGCTTTCTGAATGTCCTCTTTTGAAAGGTGTCTATTTAGCTCCTTTGCCCATTTTTTGATTGGATTGTTTATCTTCTTTTTGTTAAGTTGTATGAGTTCCCTATAAATTTTGGAGATTAGGCCCTTATCAGATATGACGTTGGCAAATATGTTTTCCCAGACCCCGAATAGCTGCAGCGATCCTGAGAAAGAACAAAGTAGGTGGGATCTCAATGCCAGATATCAAGCTGTATTACAAAGCCACTGTTCTCAAAACTGCCTGGTACTGGCACAAGAACAGACATATAGATCAGTGGAATAGAATAGAGAGTCCAGAAATTAGCCCAAACCAATATGCTCAATTAATTTTTGACAAAGGAGGCATGAACATACAATGGAGTCAAGATAGTCTCTTCAATAAATGGTGTTGGGAAAATTGGACAGATACATGCAAGAAAATGAAACTAGACCACCAACTTACACCATACACAAGAATAAACTCAAAATGGATAAAGGACTTAAATGTACGACAGGAAACCATAAAAATTCTAGAAGAATACAAAGGCAACAAAATCTCAGACATATGCCAAAGCAATTTCTTCACTGATACAGCTCCTAGGGCAGTTGAAACTAAAGAGAAAATGAACAAATGGGACTACATCAAAATAAAAAGCTTCTGCACAGCAAAAGAAACCATCAACAAAACAACAAGAAAACCCACTTCATGGGAAAACATATTTGATAAATACTTTTAAACATTTCCGAACATATCTCTATATATTCAAAAGAAGAGAACGCTTTCTGGCATCCTGCCTCGCCTCCAGTCACCATCCTTTGGCTTCTACACTGTGCTCAAGTGAGAGTTTAATGAGTAAACAGTTGGTAAGAGCAACAGTTCTCAAAATGTGGTCCCAGAGCGGCAGTTCAGACACTTCCGGGGAACTTGTTAAAAATGTACATTTCCGGACTACAGCACAGACCTACTAAATCGAAAGAATCTGGGAAGGGGCTCAGGAGTGTGTGTTTTAACAAGCCTTTTTGGTACCTCTAGGGCACACAGAAGTTTGAGATCCAATGGGTTGAACACACATGGTGAGTGGCAACTTTAGATTAGCATCTAGTACATGATGACATTTTATTTCTCCTTATTATATAGAATATCATCTTGTAGAACTTAATGAGTTATAAATGAAGGGAAGCTAATCATTCCTCACCTGCTTTTTACTAGTTGGTGTCACTTCTTTTTCGCCAGTGTAAAGTTTAACTTATTCGTAAAATGAAAAAAACAAAAAAAACAAATAATAACAATAGTGAATGCCAAATTTTCACAAGGGGGGGCAACTTTCAATACAAGCCTTCCAAATCCCATAAAATAAATACACAATGGGGATCGAACCCACAACCCAGGTATGTGCCCTGACCGAGAATCGAACCCGGGACCTCTTAGTTCATAGGTCGATGCTCAACCATTGAGCCACACTTAAGAGACAGACAATAAGTAAAGTCCAATGATTTCATAATCCATTGAATTACTTATTAGTAAGCTAAATTCGAGGTCTCAAAAAAGTTGAAAGCATTGTTTTCCGTTTTTTTATTTCCTTTTCTTCTTCTCAGCTTTTACTGGAAAGCAAATTAAACCAACATTTAGTAGCTTAATATATCAACAATATGTATTTTTTTACTATTGACAATTATTTTACTTCATATGGTGTAGGTGAGCTCATTTACGAGGCTCCTGGCTGAAGAGGGACCTTACGAATGGAAGCCCCAATGTGCAATTTTTAACAAGGTTCTGTTTGCATCTCACTTGCAATGTCCAAGTGATCAAATACAGTCATGTGAATAAACACATAGCCAATGTGCCTGCAGAGGGCCTGGAAGGAAAAGGATGATTTATTGAGCACAACCAATGTTTTAGTACAGCAACCCCGTTCTTCCCTTTCCTAATGTTTCACATCCCTTTTCACATGCAAAATCCACCCACCCCAAGGGGACACCAAGACTTCCAAAATCTTGTGTTACCAGGATCAACCTTAAATTTCAGAATTTATTCAACAAAATAAATTTCAGGAGCCAGTAACTCTCCTCTGGTGTTACACCTTGGGTGTAGCTCCTCAGTGCAAATGCATGGGCATTAAAAAGATGTTTTAACTGCCCCAAGAAACCGTTACAGACAATTGAGAGACAGGGGCAGGACAATAGCAATAGAGACTGCTATTCAAAAAAAAAAGAAAGAAAAGAAAAGAATGAAAGAAAGAAAAAAGGAAGAAAGGAAGGGAAGGAAGGAGGGAATAAAGGAAAGGAAGGAAGGAAGGAAGGAAGGAAGGAAGGAAGGAAGGAAGGAAGGAAGGAAGGAAGGAAGGAAAGAAGGAAGGAAGGAAGGAAGGAAGGAAGGAAGGGAGTCAGACAAATGAAAGTTACTAGGCAGGGAGGGAGGAAGGAAGGAAGGATAGGTAGGGAGGTATGAAGGAAGGTAAGGACGGAAGGAAGGAAGGAAGGAAGGAAGGAAGAACAGGGGCATTAGACAGTTACATTTTTGTAGAAATTATAAAATTCAGACAAATAAAAGTTACTAGGGCCCATCTGCCTCCAGGGTCTAGGATTTTCCTTGAGTAGGATCTCATTCTATTCCCCGGGAGAGATGACTAAATCTATTGCTCTCAGTGGCTCTCTGAAACAGTCTTCCTTTACTGTAGGAGATGGTGTATGACTGTAGCTGAGTACATTTCTTGTCCCTCTTCCTGGCCAGATATAGTGCCTAGAAATCTATTTTCAATGAAATGAAATCCTATTAAGTTCAAGCTGTTACAAATCTTTAAAAAACAGTGTTGTGAGTTTTTTAATGTATCAAATTATAATAGCTATATTAGACAAAATCCACACTCAATCTCAGGACAGTTCCCTCTCTCTGTTGGGTGGCAAAATGCGGTGCTATTTAATAATACCTCCAAGTCTTTTTTTTTTATATTTTTTTAATTGATTTCAGAGGAAGTGAGGAGAGAGGGATAGCAACATTAATGATGAGAGAGAATCATTGATCGGCTGCCTCCTCCTGCACGCCCCACACGGGATCGAGCCAGAAACCTGGGCATGTGCCATGACCTCCAGGTTCATAGGTCGATGCTCACCACTGAGCCACACCGGCCAGGCTCTAAGAGTCTGAAAAGCCCATTCTTTTCATTAAGAGGGTCTACAGGGGTCCTCAAACTACGGCCCGCGGGCCACATGCGGCCCTCCAAAAACACTTATCGGGCCAGCCGGGTGTTTTTGCCGCTACTGTGTGCATAGGAATTTGTTCATAGTTTTTTTTAAAACTATAGTCCGGCCCTCCAATGGTCTGAGGGAGAGTGAACTGGCCCCCTGTTTAAAAAGTTTGAGGACCCCTGGTACTTCCTTAAAGTTCTGTCACCTAAATAAAGGACAACTTGATTCGATTTTGATCTTGTCTCTGTTTTACTGGCAATACCCTAATTTAATATATATCCTTATGCCATTTATTACTTTGAGAAACTTTTGACAGCTGGAACGTATGGTAATGAGAAAATGAGTCTTGGGTGGAAAATAATTCTCTAAATTCTGCTTGAAATTGAGCATATGTCTTGTTAGCACATCTCTCTCTTGCAACACTTTATCTTACCTGAGGGAGGAAAAAAAAAAGACAATTACCACTTTAAATTTGCTGCCTGGAACTCTACTTAGTCAGATTCAGGAACTCATTTACCTCTTTTTTGTTTCCTAATTTGTCAGAGGCAACAATTTTCCTAAGTGTTCTGCCAGTACAAAGCATGGTTTGTCTCCAGTTTCTGCAAGCAATTCCTTCTCTAGTCTAGGGATCCCCACAATCTTCTCCTTACCTACCCTCAAGCCTCCATCTCCTGATGGCAGAACTTGTAGAGTTTTGTTACAATAACAGCCCACATGTGTTATCAGTTCCTGTTTCACTTATCTGTATCATTGTATTACTTCCCTATTGTTGCTGTGAGCAAGTGTAATAAAATGACTTTAAAAAGCAAAACAAAATATTGATCTTTTTGCAGTTCTAGAGGGCACACTCTGATATGGGCTTCATTGGTCCAAAATTAAGCTGTCCATGGATTGTGTTAGTTTGAAGGCTTCTAGAATGTATGTCAGTTCAGGCTGCTATAGCAAGTTACTGTAGATGGGTGGCTCAAACAACAAGCATTTATTTCTCACAATTCTGGAGGCTGGAAGTCTGAGATTAGGTGCCAGTATTGTTTGGGCTCTTGGTGGGAGCCCTCTACCTGGTTACGTCCCCGCATGGCCTTTTCTTGGTGTGTGTAAGAGAAAGAGAGAGCGGTAGAGAGACAGAGACGCACAGATGGAGAATCTTGTTTCTTATCCTCTTTTGATAAGGGCATTAACTCCATGAGGGCCCGCTCTCATGACCTAATCTAACCCTAATTACCTCCCAAAGGCCCCCTCTCCAAATACCTTCACATTGGGGATTAGAGTTTCAAATATTAAATGGGAGGGAACTGCAAGCATTCAGTTCATAGTCCAAATGCTGTGCACATTCCTTGACACATGACCCTTTTCCATCTGAAAAGCCAGCCGTTGCATTGCTTGGCTCTCTGTTCTATCAACGTAGCTCCTTCTCTGGTTCACACTACTTGCTTCCCTATTTCTCTTTAAGAAGCTTTGAGATAAATGTTAGGTCTACCTGGATTATTCAAAATAATCTCTCCTTCTCATGGTTCTTAATTTACCCTCCCCCCACCCCCAGGTAAGGCAATTTATATGCAGGTTTAGGCATTAGGACCTGTACATCCATGATTCTGCCCACCAGTCTATGTAACAAACTATTGCAAAACATAGTGCCACACTTTAGCATATTATGATTATGTTTGTGACTTTGTTCAATTTGATGTGTGTGTGTGTGTGTGTGTGTGTGTGTTGTGTTTTGTTTTTCCTCTATGGATGCATTGAGGCCATTACTAGTATATAGTTCATGCAACTGAAAGCTAAAAGAAGCTCTATTGTGGAAATGGCCTCTCACCCTTTAGGTCTGTCTCCACACAGCCTCACAGCATTCTATAGTCTCATATAAAGATCTTCAGAGTATGTGGATGGCATTTAAAAGGGAGTTTTTCAGGAGCACAGCTCTTAAAGTGCCATCACTTATCAGGCCTCTGCTGGCACCCCTCTTGTCACTGTGACAACAGCTTCCAAACTTTGTGGCCACCTGGCAACTGACAGAGGACTTCAACAATAAGTTATCACAACAACATAACAAAACATATCCTACCCATGCCGAGAAGCGGCTCAGAACATTCAAATTACAATAGATAGACAGATGTTCTACACTTAGGAAGTAGATACTAGCTACCTTATTGGTGATTCCCATAATTTTTATAACTAAAATTCTGATAAGCAGAAAGATGAAATGATGTTTCTTCTTTTATATGTCAAGAAAGTGGTAGAACCAAGATCTAAATTCAAGTCAATTAGCTTCTACTTAGTTTTTTTTTAATATTAAGTATCACATATCAAGAGACTATATGTTAAAAATGTTTTTAAAATGTATCTTAGAATAGAACTGGCTTAGTAACCCAAGATCTTCAGTTGTATTCTCCATATATCCTGTAGATTTGGCCATAAAGCAGTATCCTTAGAATATTTAAAAAATATACTTAATTATGACATATTTAAGTGTATGATATAATACATATAGTCTAAAACATAAGAAAAATTATAGAACATATTTTAAAGTATTGTTATTAAAACTCAGAAAAAATATAAATGAATAAAATAAAATTGATTTAGATGATCACCTACTTTGTTTTCACTCCAGTGAGGCAAGTAACCTTCAAAGTCTAAAACTTTAGCCTAGAATGTATGAAAACTAATCACTTTTAGAAAGAAAATCAGTAATTAAAAAAAAAGGGAGAGAGAAAATTGGCCACTTTTTTACAATCTCTGTTTTCTTCTATTGATAAGAGGTTATTCTAGGTCACTGATTGAAATGCACATATCTATAATAATCCTTGTTTCTTGGTGATTTCAAATTAACTACTTTATTATTTATGAAGATCTTAACATATTCTCTATCTTATATTTTAATAATATTTTTTTCAGTTGCACATCAATAGGTGAATAAACAAATGATGCTTAAAGACCACACTTTATATGGCTTGAACTTCTAAATTTACTGAGACTTGTTTTATAACCCAGAATATCATCTATCTTGACAAATGTTGCATTTGAACTTATAAAGTGTTTGTTGCCACAGTTTTGTGGAGTGTTCTATGAATGTCAATTATGTCAATTTGGTTGATAATGCTATTTAAGTGTTCTATACTAGTATTCCTACTGATTTTCTGTCTCCTGGTTCTATCAATTATTCAGCGGCTGGTGTTAAAATCTGCAGCTACAGTTCTTAATTTGTCTATTCCTCCTTACAGTGCTGTCAGTTTTTGCTGTTTTTGTTTAGAAGCTCATTATTAGATATAGAAATGTTTAGGATTGTTATGTCCTCCTGATGAATTGGTTCCTTTATCACTTGGAAAAGATCCTATTATCCCGGTAAAATTCTATGAACTGAAATCTACTTTTGCTGATATTAAGACAGCCATTATTTTAGCTACCGATAAAAAGAAAGAACTACTAGGAATAGTGCTGCAATAAACATGGAGTGTAGATATCTTTTCAGTATCCTGCTTTCATTTCCTTTGGATATATACCCAGAAGTGGAATTGATAGATCATATGGTAGTTCTATTTTTAAATTTTAGAGCAACCTCCACATTGGTTTCCATAGTGTCCACACCAGTTCATATTCTCACCAACAGTGCACAAAGGTTCCTTTTTCTCCACATGTTTGTCAACACTTAAAATCTCTTGTCTTCTTGATGATAGCCATTCTCACTTGTATGAGGCAATGCCTCAATGTGGTTTTGATTTGCATTTCCCTGATGATTAGTGTTATTGAGCATCTTTTCATGTGTCTGTTGGCCATTTGTATATCTTCTTTGGCGAAATGTCTGTTCAAGTCCTTTGCCCATTTTTAAGTCAGATTGTTTTATATTATTATTATTATTATTATTATTATTATTATTGAGTTGTAAAAGCCAAGACAGAAACAATGTAAGAGTCCATCAGTGAATGAATTGATAGAGAAAATGTGATATATATATATATATATATATATATATATATATATTTCACATATTTAATTTATATAAAATTCAAGAAGGCAAATTAACATATGGTAATAGAAATGAAAACAAAGGTTGGTTATTGGCTTGTCTGAAAGGAGGCATAAGAGTTCTTTCTAAAATTATGCAAATGATTTATTTGGGTAATGTTACACTTGTCAATACTCATCAATTTTACACTTAACAGATATGTGTGTGCTGTATATAAAGTTTACCTCATAAACTCATATCTATATCTATCTATCTATCTATCTATCTATATATAAATATAATATTAAAATTTAAATTAAGAAAGAAGGGAAGAAAGAACATCAAAAATATTATAAAAATGATATTTAACAGATTCTCATCAATTATTCGATTATTTCTGAACATAAATAGAAATGGTTGCACAAAGCAGAAACTGAAGGAATTTAGGCAATTATGTCCAACACAGTTACATCTGATTCTGATGCACTAGGTTTTTCAAGGTAATTTTATTTTTAAGGTTCATTTTCATCTTATAGATTAATTTTATTCTTAATGTTCATGATTAAAATACTGATGGCTGAGAGGTAACAGCCATTTGGGAAATGATCAAATGACAAAAATTAAATCTCCAATATTTAGAAATGCCCATTCTTAAAATAAACGATGACCTGCATTATTGACCATTTGTCATTTCTTCTTATATGTTTACTAGAGGTCTGGTGCATGAAATTAGTTCATGGGTAGGGTCCGTAGGCCTGGCAGGTGATCAGGGCCAATTGGGGCCTTCTGGCTGCCAGCCAGGGCCTCCCTTCCCTGGCTTCCAGATGCTGACCAGGGCCTCCCTTCATTCCATGCCACCCCTTGGTGGTCAGCGCACATCATAGTGAGCAATACAACTCCTGGTCTCTTGGTTGAACTCCCAAGGGGACAATTTGCATATTAGGCATATATGTCTATCCTCCTCTAGTTCCAAATGTCCCTATGTTAAGTAATATGCATAATTCTTCAACAACAGGTTCCTGAAGGTTGTGAGCCCTTGGATCACTGATTTTCAAACCTGAGTGCTCTTTAGAACCACCTGGATAAACTTAAATGAAGCAATGTCTACTGCTCACCTGAATTGCATCTCCAGAAATTCTGACTTAATTGGTATGGGGAATGCCTGAGGCTCATTCACTTAAAAGCAAGATTAAAATCATTGATTGAGAGCTATAGTAGGTTTGGAAAAGGAACCATTAGGGCCTGAAACATACCCATAATCTCTGAAAAAGGTATGTTTTCAGCAATGAATTCTAATGTGGGCAATGGCACAGTGAAATTTTAAAAAAATGTTCATATTAAAACATGTGGATCACCACCGATAACACTTTGATGACTAAACTGAACACTACTATTGCCAATTATATCATGGTTATCTATTAATTGTATTTTATTACTGCTGTGGTGATCTGTTGCTTTCTCTAAATCTACTCTCTTTTCCATTTCTCTTCTTTTAGCACATACACACTGTGTGAGCCCGGAAGAAAACAATCATTTTTTACACTAAGAACACAACTCTAGGTTCGTGACTGGGCATGCGATACAATCCCACTTAAAGAGATATGCTTGGATTTTGGCAGAGAGTACCTGGGTAAACACTCTTTACCATTGAATGAAGATGTAATGCCAAAAGTCGGGTAGCAATCTCGCAACTATGTGAAATTTCCTGTCTAAAAATAAGTAACCTAGAGAAACAGAGACAAGTGATGAGAGAAACCAAATGTCATGGCATTGGAACCTCCAGAGGAGGCTGTGCTGACGCCATCCCTTTCCGTAGAGTCTTCAGTCATAGAAGTGAATGCACTCACTAGATTATCCCAGTTTGAGTACGGTCTTTTTACCATCTGTCTCCTAAATATTTAAAGTTATGCAACAATTGCAGTGTGCTTTCACATTTATTTAACTCATTATCTTTATCTACATTTTCCCTGGTAGGTTAATGTTGAAAGAGTCTGTGTCCAGTTTAATTGCACAGGTTTCCTTCCGAGGTATGGTCAGTTGATAATAACTCTTCAAATGTAATTTATCTCTTTCCACTCGCTGTTTACTTACAGATAGGGTACCCCAGGAGGACCCATAAAAATAATGATCACTCTTCATTAAGTGGTTGGGAAAGAAATTGGGCCATCTGTGATGTTCCCCCTGGTAAATAGTAAGTGGATGTCAAGCAAATAACACGAGAAGCCCCAGCAGGGTTTTTAATGTTCTGATAATAACAGAAGCTGTGAGTGACCTATACTGTAATGGCCATAAATGATCATGGACATGAATGAGTCATTAAGGTTTTACAATTTAAAATTTAACTCTAAATGAAGGACATTCTTAGGATGGGAATGAGGTTGAGGGAGAATATAGTTATATTGTAAACCATAGAAATTGTTGCCTCGACAACAGATATCATATCAAAATGTGTTTAAAATATAAGTATGCTGTTTAAGTTCTTAACCTTCCCAGATTTGTAATTCTAAAATAACTAAAAGATGGTTTTAAAACGATCATATCGCTTTTCTCTGGCTCTAGTAATAGGATTTTAAATTGATAATGCTTATAGATTATTAGATAGGTCACCAATAAAATCAAATACCTGACGTGTTCTCACACTTTATGTGTCTCCATACTGTCACACAGCCAGAGCAGTGTCAAACCCAGTGACAGGCTTTTATTCCATTGAGAAATTAAATGATCACACTCACATTTTCCATAGTGGTTCTCCTGCAGATGTGCTCAATAGCGAACCATGTACATTATTTCTATTGCCAGCAGTGAGCTCATTTTGGAAGAGATTCAACTGCCTGCCAAGGACAATAACCTTCTTTGTTCCCTCCGTTCATTTCAGTGTTATTTTGTGGTGGCCTCCATAATCAGTTCCATACTGATACATACAAAGCTGTTAAAACCTACCCCCAACCCCCACCCCAGCCTCTTCTCTATCCATTATCCTAGTTTGGTCATAAGGAAATTTCTATTCTCATTGTCTACATCACAGACCCTCTACCACCTTGCTTGCCCTGGTTCTCCTGGCCAAAATGTTCTTCCTCTCTTGTCCTTTCTATTCTTTATGATCTGGTGCTGGAGGCTAAGTCCAGCCCATCATAATAAATGCAAAAAGTCCTCAAAAGGTTGAATGAACTCTTTCAGCAGGGCTGAAAATCTGCATATTGTTACCTGCTGCTGGAACAGCCAAAGGCAATTCCCCTAACCTGATAATCCTTTACTGTTTACAAGACCTTACCTTTGATATGTATATCTGCTTTGCTAAAGGACAAAATGGGTTAAAAGAAGCCATGGGTCTTCAGAGAGCTTAGTCACTAGAGCTAAGCCTCCCTTGGCTCCCCCCAAATGCCTTCCAAATTTATATTTCTTTTCTAGTTTATTCATTTATATGCAGCCCCTTCTCCAGATTCCTGAACCCTAGAAGCGGAAAGACCCTAAAATCTGGTTCATATTTTTTAGCTTCTGTATATTTCCTATCCTGACTCAGTTACTCCCTCCCTTCTGAAAGGGCGAGGGCTAGGCCCTCAGTCTTGCCCCAGGGTAAGGGCTATGTCCTCCATCTTACCTTGGCCACATACTTGGCAAGGAGCTTCTTCCCGGAAGTCTAAGACTCTGCTAGTCACACCCAGGAACAAGACACAGACTTGCACCTGGCCAATCGGCAGAGCACAGTCCTTTCTCCTCCCCTTACTCCAACCCCCCCTATAAAACCCGTCTCTACGCGGGGTTCTGTCTCTTGGCCACTTGGCTTGCCATTGTGTTGGTGAGTCTGGTGGACAGGGAGCTCAAGCTAGCTTGAAATATAAAGGACTCTTTGCTTTTGCATCGGACTGCTGGCTCCCTGTTGATTTCTTGGGGATCCTGAAATCTGGGCATAACACCTTCTACTTCCACAGTAACCTATCCATGCCTTTATTGTATTTATTTGGTTCTGATTCTTTAATAAATGGAGCTGGGCAAGAAAAGGAATTTTGTTCATTTTGAATGGCATAGTTTTTTTGTTTTCTGTTTGATTGTTTTTCACAAGAAATCATTCTCTAAAGATTCAATGAATTAAAGTGATTCCAAGATTATTCTAGGGGACAATCTCCTTTCTACGTCTTAAAGGTAGGCTAAAGGATGACTATAAAACCTGTGAAATTATTCAAAATATTACATATGTTTGCTCATGTGCACAAAGAAACCTTCACTTGATTAGAGAGAATCTCAAATGTGTCCCATACACAATAGAGGTTGACCATGGTCCTCAGGGATTAGGGAAAAAAGGCTGAAAATCAAGGAACAGTAGAAAACTTCTTTGTTATTTTTTTCTTAGGATTTTCTTTTTGTCCTTTTTAAATATCACAGTAACACAGACACAACACTAAATTTACCATTTTAAGTGTATGGTTCTGTAGCATCAAGTATACTCACATTGTTGTGCCTCTTAAGTTTTTATTAGATACCATATCCACAAACATCAAATCAGACCATAACACTTTACTTAATTTGATAAGTAAATGACCAATGGGAACACTGTAGTAAAGGCAGAAGAAAGTTATAGCATATGACTTGATCTAAAGAGCAGCCAATTTGAAATATCTGGTATTTAATGGAAAAAATGAAACATTACTACTTCTGACCTTTTCCCTTTAAGGTGAATTACAGTTACTGTATATATTTTACAACACTTGTTTTTCTCCTAATCTATTTTTATAGGATAATAATTGCTTGAATAAAAGTCCATCTTTTCTGAATCCCGGCATATATTCTGTTGGAATATGGGTATGTTTAATATATATATATTTCAAAGAGGAATGGAGAAAGAGAGAGAGAGAGAGAGAGAGAGAAACATCAATGATGAGAGAGAGAGAGAGAGAGAAACATCAATGATGAGAGAGAATCATTGATTGGTTGCCCCCTGCATGCCATCCTCCCCCGCCTCTGGAGACCAAGCCCACAACCTGACCAGGAACCATGACCTCCTGGTTCATAGGTTGACACTCAACCACTGAGCCACGCCGGCCAGGCAAATTTGTTTGACTTTTGATTGTCATTGTGTACTGACAATTCCAAACAATGTCAATGATAAAAATGCTCCTCAAGACAGGCAGATTGCTTCCAAGGCCTATCTGGCTCTATATGTCACCGATCAGGGTTCAAGAATGGAGCCTGTCATGTGTGGTTCCAGAGTGTATTTAGCCCTGGCTGGTGTTGTTCAGTGGTTAGAGTGTTGGCTTTCACACTGAAGAGTCCAGGTCAAATATCTGAATTGCAGGTTTGAGCCCGGCCTGGTGGGGCATGTGCTGGAGGCAACCAATTGATGTGTCTCTCTCACATGGATGTTTTTCTTTCTCTCTCTCTTTCTCTCTTCCACTCTCTCAAAAAATCAATGGAAAAAATCTCCTGGAGTGAGGATTAACACCAACAAAAGAGTGCTTTTAATCATAGAACAAAAACTGGATCCAGTGAGCCCTATGCTCATGTTTTTCTCCTTTTCACTCTCATGTGTTAAGGAGGATAGAGCTACTGGCATTTCCCCAATGGATTTCATAATAGTGCCCTTTTTCTTAACAAGGATAGTTAGGGGAAAACATGAAGCAAAACTGGAACATTGAGAAATTTGGTCCAGGGAATTTCTTAAGACATTAATTTTTTGAAGTTTATTCTTATTTATTACTGAAATGGAGAGTTCGGTGAAAAAAATTAAAGCTTGAATCTTTGCTGAGTTAACTTCTCAAAGTGCTGCCATGTTACAAATATAATTATGCCTTAGTTAGCTTTGGCTTTAGCTCATAAAGTTTCTCATTCTTCATTTATGTTTATTAACTCCTTTCTCCTGTTCAACTTTTCTCCCCCTTTTCTTGCACAACAGAAGAAAGTCAGACACTTAGATTTGGGAGCAATAATAAAAATGAGTCTTCAGAGATTTTACTTTAATTAAAAAGAGCTATGTTTGCTTACCATCTCCCTACATGCAGTGAAATTCCTGGATGCTGGTGGACAGAGAGTGGAGTATGTGCATCTGAGCGTGTGCATGAACAAGAACAAATAGTAATTCAGTAGCTTTGTATTACTTGGGAGTCTCTACAATTCTAATATTTTCCTGCACAATTAGACATCATATAGGGCTATTAATTTTTTAAATGTTTATTTATATTTTCACAAACTCAATGATTTTTTTGGAATAAAGAACAGAGAAAACCCATGATTTGTTTTTCCTATTATTTTCCTAAAGAACATTGTTTTAAATGATTGTCTGTAGTCTTTTTTTTTAATATGTTTTTATTGATTTCAGAGAGGAAGGGAGAGGAGAGTGAGATAGAAACATCAATGATGAGAATCATTGATTGGTTGCCTCCTGCACACCTCCTACTGGGGATCAAGACCACAACCTGGACATGTGCCCTGGACCGGAATTGAACCTGGGACTTCAGTCCACAGGATGATGCTCTATCCAATGAGCCAAACCAACTAGGGCTATAGTCTTTTTTTATAAGAGTTCATGACTCAAAATAATCTCCGAAACCAACTTCTTCAATGTCCACTAATAATATTGGTGTCACAGCCAATATCTAGAATGCAGAGTAAAGAGGGAATTGGCATCTCCTATTTCATATTGTCCATGATCCTGGAAATATTCTCTGCTGTCCAGTATAAGAACCCCTGGCCATATGTGACTATTGAACACTTGTGACAAAACTGGCTAAGTAAAAATTTAAATTTTATAATTGTAATGAATTTAAATGAATTGCCACAGGAAGCTAGTTGCTACCCTAGTCAGTGCAGCATGTGATATCACATTTAAAATATACTTGCTCCGTATGATCTCCCTCCTTGCTATTTTATACCAGGAAAAGGTACTACTTTCCTTTTAATATCAAGATAGATGAGGCTGTTCAATTAACCAGAATACCCTGAGGTTTAACAAAGAAGTCCCAGTGGTTTAACAAAGCAAGTGTTCAATCTCTCATTCTAAGTCCAGTGCTACTGGGGATGTGTTATAGTGTGCTGTTATGCCTCGGGGAGAGAGGTGACTTCCATCTGATCATTCTGCTGACGTCATCTTATGGCCTCAATGGCTGCAGCATCCGTGAAAGAGAAAACGTGGATAACTCCTCAGGACACCTAACTGACTAGCACGTAGCTACTCCATCCCACAGCCCATAAGTCAGCCCCAGTGAGACTCTAGGAAGGCATGGGTGGCTTCCCAGAACCCAAGAAGCAGAGAGAGCACACAGTGTGAGCAGAAAAACCTTACTGCTCTGTATTTTAGCTGTATGATCATGGACACATCAGTTAGACTATCCAGGTTCCAATTTCTTCATCCCCTTAAAACAGGGGTATTAGAGCTAATCTCATAGAAGTACTGTGAGGATTAAATAGGATAATCTTATAATCGTATAAAAATTGCATAGCACAGAATCTGACTCATAGCAAATGCTCAATAAAGGTTCATTCTATTGCTCTTTTAGGTCATTGTTCATTTTTGATGCTTATTTTTCTCCTTTGGCTATCACTTTAAATGCATGCACCATGATATTATCTACTTTACATTTCACTTGCTGCTGTGTTTGCAAATAGTTCCTAATAGAAAAGATTATCCAGTGAAAAAATTAAAGAAAAAATAGAAATATATTGTTTTTTAGATTTGTTGACCCAACATATTTATTACCTATTTATGGTATATATACTTGCTAGCTGAATATAGAATTCATATGGAAACTGAAATATACAAAATTCTAATCACTTTACTCTCTTTCAGTAGTAAACATTTCATAAGTCTCAAATACCCTGAAATATAGAACCACTCTGTGTTCTCTGGCATGGTGTGGGAAATTGCAGGGAGCAATGACATGGGGCATTGACCATGTATAAGGACTACTTGAGTAAATATTGAAATAAAAAATGGTTTTATAGCTAGAGGGCAAGTTCCAGCTGCTCCCAGGAAGATTTAAATTATGCATTCCTATTTTAGAGGATATGTGACCTTTATATTTGCATTATTTTGGAAATAGCTTCTTTAGTAAGAAATATGTCTTGTGTGCTTCTATTTAATTGGGTATAATCTGATTTGAACTGGTATTCAATATACCAAGACTGCTTAATGATGGTTCCACTGCAAGCAGGTTACATTCTTTTACATGGATTCGCTAGGAATACAAAAACAGACGCTCATTTTAGTTCTTAAGACCAAGACTGCTTGACCAATGTTACATCTCATTAAGGAGCTGTGGGAGCTCAGAAGAGTTTTATTCCCACTATGGTGAGGAGACCTAGTGCCTTTGATGAGTTTTGAGTGCAATAGCATACTGTGGAGTCTCTCTGACATTCTTCCCTTTTCCACCCACCCAAGTCTCCTTTATACCCACTGTCCTCAAATACACCCCCCCACAAACCCCCACATACCCCAATTGGTATTGATATATATTTGAAATATATTATTAAAATATTAAATTAATATATAATATATATTAAATATAATATATTTCTAATATATAAAATATATTAAATATAATATATTTCTAAATATATTATTTATATATTTTTTGAATTATATTCCAGGTATATTTAATATAGTTGTCTGGTGTGATTCCTAGGGTGGAGGCAGTTGCAATTCTGGTTTGCAATTGCCTCCATCCTAAAAGGACATTCTAAAAGGATCTATGATATTATGACATCATTTCGGCCATCATTCTTTCACTCATAAATAGTTTGAGGCTGAGACAGTTAGTGTAAAAAATAAGCCAAGTCTAATGCAGAAAGATCACCTTTCAGTTGAAGCATTCCATCTTTAGCCATCTCATTTCTAATAGGCTAGCTCCTACTCTGCTCCCCTACATGTCATAGCTCTTACCAAAGCTAAACTTGAGAAAGAAAGACATTTAAATTTTTAAAAATGTGGCTCAAGTAATCCGAAACAGACTTTACAATATCTTTGCCTGCTAAGTTGTATATCTCTTGCATATAAGTATTCTTTTTTGAAGCAATATTTTCCCAACATATAATTAGGGATTGGAATTTCATAAAACTTAAACGTATTGTTAATATCAAGGGCTTAATTTATATTTAGACAGAAAATTGAGCCTCCTACATGCCACTTTATTGTGTGTGTTTGCATGTGTGTGTACATGTGTTTCACTCGCTAATCAGCCCTATTTAATGGCCTTGCTATGCCAAATCTCCAGTGGGAAGCACTGAGCACCAGAGATCATCACTAACAAGAATTAGCTTGCATCCCAAGTTTACTTGAAATTCATTATGTCCCTAGTTCTCTTTTAACTATTTCTGAAACTCATTAGGATACATTGTTGTGTCTACCTCAAAATTAACATAAAGTGTGAAGTTATGTACAACTCAAGGAATCTCTCATTTGTCTCTTTTCCAACTGGTAACATTTTCATATTGAATTATAATCCCTAAACCTGAATCTCATGTTGGCAAAAGCAGGAGAAAAAAAATAAATTGACCATAGAATGGAATCGACCATAGAATGGATGATGCTTTTGTAAGAATGGCAATGACGATAGCTAGTGAAACATTAGCAATGTATGCCTTTCAAACCAGTGTATTCTGATATAAGTTTCCAGGAAGAATTACTCATTAGCATTTAATCAAGGCTGTCCTGAGCCTTGCATATGCCTACAGCAACTGTCAAGATACTGCATTTAAATGATGACTAAAGTGACAATGGAAGCACAGGTTCTTCAATAGTCTGAAATGTCAAAGTTAGAACAGAGTATACACCATTAGCTCCAGACTATGTGTGTATGAGATTAATATTTCCCTGTCAAATTCTAGTATAACTTTAACATCTATTTCATAGGGAAAGATATAGAAAACCCAATCTTAAAAAAGTCCTTATATTTAAGTCCTTTTAACACAAAAGATAAATAAAAGTAAGGTATAACTATCCATAATGCTATAATAATATGTATGTTTTTATCCCTGTGTTTTATAGATAATAATTAAAAATCACAAAGATTTATAGGTTAGATATCAGGCTAAGTACAGGTATTGCTTACTTTACTTCTCAAGATCTCATTAAATGTCAGAATTTCTAAAGTTTCATAGAGATAAATGAAAATTATTTCCACTAAATAATTTAAACTATTTAAAATATATTCATATTTAAATCAATTTATGTAAATATATTTGCATATTATTAATTTATTAAAAACTAAGGAATATGTGTCAGACAAAAGTTAACTTCAGGTAACAAAAATCATGTTATATACTTTCAACAGAAAGTATTTAATACAGGAAATTTGGTAACTACAAAAATGTTGGAAGGCCTAGGAAAGCAGGCTTCAGGTAGGCCTTCAGTAAGGACTTGGGAACTGTCATTGATTCCAGCAACACAACTGTTGCATGCTGTTCCCAGGCACACGCTTCCTTGCTGTGATCCAAGGATTTGGAGACCACCACCAGTACCGTGGGCTTCACGGGAAGTTTGTCCTTCTCACACTTCTCACCAGCAAAACGAATGGGTTGAGCACCCAGCCTGTCATGTCCAATCAACTCACTTTTGAGTTGATTTTTCGAACCCAACTTGCAAGGGGATTTAGGAAGTTTTTGTTGACTTTGATTTGTTTTGAGCGATGCAGTTTCTGTAGCATCGGAAGGTGCAGTAGATGACCATAGGCTTGTGTGCTTAGTGAGCCCATTCTACATGCCTGTCACACGATGCTGAGCCAGGTATTTGGGAAATTGGGGAAAAATGGAAATTAAAAAAGCAAGATTGGTAGATCTGCTATGTCATGGAACACCAAATGAAAGAATACTTATTTTCCAGGTTGCAGTAGGAAACATATCACTTCAGAGTAAATATTTAAAAGCAGGAGAATGTAATGAATTACAATTGAATTGATCATTCTGATTTGTCTCACCCCATCCCTAACTCATAAAATGAAGCTGGCTCTATTTTTTTAAAATATATTTTTATTTATTTCAGAGAGGAAGGGAGAGGGAAAGAGAGATAGAAACATCAATGATGAGAGAGAATCATTGATCGGCTGCCTCCTGAATGGCCCCCTACTGGGGATAGGCTCGCAACCTGGGCATGTGCCCTTGACTGGAATCAAACCTGGGACCCTTCAGTCCACAGGCTGATGCTCTATCCACTGAGCCAAACCAGCTAGGGCTAGCTGGCTCTGTTTTTACATATGTTTGTAATATTTTCCTCTAAGTGACACAGACATAAGTTCAGAGTTTTCATTTTCTTTACTATGGATCCAATCCTACTGTTTGATTCTAAAGTAATAAATATTGATAAAATTCCAGTATTATAAATGCCAGTAATATGTTTTTAACGTTAGAAACTATCTGCAGATAAGAATAGAAGCTTATTATGGTTTTAGAACAGGACATAAATACTTTACTTTTTGAGAACATAAAGTATAACCGTTAGAAGTATAAAAACAGAAAAAAGATCTGAAAGAATGACCCAGATGGTAATTTAATCATCTTTTATAGAAGGGTGTTAGTACATCCTGACTAAAGGTTATATATTAACCTTTAAAAAATAGAAGCGTAACCATAAAATTATCTCCCAGAATTAATAAAAACCAATGGCATTAAAATAAGTTCTACAAATTGGGATAAAAGATAGACGGAAGACTTTTAATTTTCATGCTAATGGCATGCATTTTTTATAAACTATGATAATCCCCAAACCCTCTTTTTGCCACTTTCAATTATTCCATATTTTTTGAACAAAAGTTTGAGACCTAGCTTTACCCTTTATACTGACTCTATCCATAAGGAGGAACTGTGTGGATAATTCAACATTCCCTGGATCCTATTCTTGGATTGTTGCTGCTTTTTGTTTTACCCATTTAGGCCGGTGGTTGTACACATTGCTTGAGTTCACTAACTATTTTCAGCTGGGTGAGCCCCAGGTCTCTATGTCTAGTTTAGTATGTCCCCTACACTTCAAACTCAGACAAAGAACTTCCTACTGGTCATCTCTAACCTGGGTACTCACATGCACCTCAAACTAATCATTTGCAACACTGGCTCTCTCAATTGTTGTAATCACCAGAGACCTAATATGACATGTGATCATAGTCTATCCTTTTCTCGCACAACCAATCCTTCATCGAATCTTTTTAACTTTGATTCCTTGCCAATATTTATTTTTTCTCCTTTATAGCCCTCTATTCACTGTGTTATTTTAGGCTTTCCTATTCTTTTTATCTAGAATCCTTATCCCCTGCCATTACTCTTCTGTGTCTTGAGCCATTTGTGACATGGCCACCAGTGAGAACTATCTAAAGGTCAAATCAATGTTTCCTTTCTGCTATGAAAGCTTTCAGTGGCTCCTAGAAAATATGGGTTAAGAGTCACCATGTAACGACTGTGTGACCCTCCACATTACCTCTACTGTAGGCATTTTTAAAACTTCCTCTGGTATTTCCTATTTACACCACCCCCACAAATGTACCACATCCTACATATATCCAGACACCAAATTGTTTCTCTTCGCCTTGCTTTGCTTGTCCTCTCACTTCCTTGCTCCTTAGGCTCATAACCTGCTCCGGAGAGGGCTCCACGACCTTCCTCCTCCATGTGCGCTAATGAACACCTTCTGCTTATCCACATCCACAAGTTACCCTGTATACTTAGTACTGATTGCAATTTGCAGATTGTCTTAGATTGATTTTTTTATGTAGGTCTGTTTCCAACTAGATTGCTAGATTCTTCAGGTTGGCATCTGTGCCTTAACTTATCTCTTGTCTTATTAGCACATGAAATCCCCACTTGCCAAATAAATTAATTAGTGAACCAAGGACCCATTGGTGATTTTTTAATCAGTGAGCATGACACACCTCATGTCAGAAGACATGTTCTTAAGCTACCAATACTGCTAAGCACTTGAATGAACATTTTTTAAAAATCATAGCGAAGCATATTCCAAATAAATCATTAAGTATTGGAAATGTTAAACGGCATAGCTAATGCAGAGGAAGGTAAATATAAAACTTTATTTCCCCCTCATTTTGTGTGTTGCTCCAGGCCTAAGAAAGATGTTTGTTTGAGCAGGTGCCTCCAGGTGTCAGCCTGCGGGAAGTCATTTAAAACTGGGGCACACCAGGGTAGTTTCCATGGAAGCAGGAATTAACCCCCAGGAACCTCGTATGTTTTAAGAACCTTTAGCATATCTGGTACAGCCACCATGAGAGACAACAATTGAGGTGAAGTCTTATTATAAAAAGCAAGCAGAAGATCAGTCACTTTCATTGGCATTTCCTGGGCTACTATAAAGCTTTCACGTGATATATGATTTTATATAAATTTAACAGTCACAATTTAACATGATTTTCAGTGTTTCCCTGAAATCGTCAATTATCTAAATTTAAATTATCACAGCTAGTAATAGATATTTAAGACTGATAAGCACGTTTTCGTCAAATGTTTTATCCATGCTTTTGCTTTATGCATAAGTTTCTCTTTTTTAATATTTATAAATGTCTTCAGTCATATTTTCTCAGGAAAGGTTTCAAAGGGTTGGAAAAAGATTCAATAAAATTTGCACACTCATCATGATGAAAAATACTATGGTCTAATAGTTCTCACTGTTAGAAGTAATTTAAGAATTTTTTAAGGATAATATTGGCTTTATTTAACAACTAGAGGCCCGGTGCATGAAAATTCATGCACTGAAGGGGGGTCCCTCAGCAGGGCCTGCCCCCTCTCACAGTCTGGGAGCCCTCAGGGGCGGGAGGTGACCTGGTGATCAGGGGAAGGCGATGCCCCATCACACCTCTGCTGCTGCCACTGCTGGCAGCGCAAGCCTCGGCCGGCCCTGGTTACCTGAGCCTCAGGCGGCCCTGGGAGGCTGGGCAGCCGCCATCCGAGGCTTGCCTGTGCCTCTGGCTGGCCCTGGGCGGCTGGGGGGCTCAGGGGACTGGGCACCGCCATCTTGTGGCTATGGGCATCACCATCTTTGAGGGCGTGGCAGTCAATTAGCATATTCCCTCCTTATTGGCTGTGGGTGCCGCCACCTTTGTGGTTGGGTGAGGGTCAATTAGCATATTCCCTCTTTATTAAATAGGATTTGTACCAGAAACTGTCATAAGTGCTTTTTAAATACTAACTCATTAAATAGTATATGTTTGCAAACATTAATTCATTTCATGTTCACAGCAACCCTCTGAACCAGGAAGATTTATCATCTATCCCCTTTTACAAAACAATACAAACTTAAAAAAAGAAACTCTGACAAAGAGTGCTTAAGAAATTTGAGTAGGTCGCTCAGTTGAAAGGTAGCAAAGAATGGCCTGGGTAAGTCTGGAACCAGATTTCTGCCCCTAACTGCCACATCATCTAACCTTCTTACCTTCTCTGCCTGTGAAAGACAGGGTGGAGGGAGGTCCCCAAAAGCAAAGACTTAAGGAGGTCTGTTTGCATCTCATTTTATGCGAAGGTTTTAGATTTGGAAAGAATGAAACAACCGAATTAGATCATTGTAACAGATTCTTCCGCTTGTGTGCTTTCTTTGTTCTCATCTGAAATCTGCAATTGATCAAGCACCTCTGTCAGCCTTTTATTTCTCTGACTTTTGCTGAAATAATATTGCATCGTGAACTTCTGCAACATGAAGAAATTATTTGCCTTATTAAGCAGATTCAGACCAAAACTGCCCCTTGGTTTCCCACATCTGTTTTATTTTTTAAACTGACTCTGAGGAAGACAATTAAAGCATCAATAATCTAAGTAGAACTATGGTGTTTTTTTTTTAACCTGTATTGTAAATGTCAATATATTACAAACTTAAATAAAATACAAAACCATCTTTTTTAGGTTATATCCATTGAAATGTTCTAGGAGCAATTTCAAGCCCATGGGTCCCCCAAGCACCCACCCACCTTCTTGTTCTTCGATGCTATTTTTCCTCTAAGCAGAATCATGACCCCTTGGAGAAAAGAAGTCATATTTGGAATTGAAAAGTAAAAAATAAGCTTGGAGTACATTGCTATGGCAGAAAGCAAGACAGTGTTCATGTTTAATTGGTTCAAGTGGAAAGTCCAGAGACCAAATTGAGAAAGGATCATATGAGCCGAATGGAGACGATTTTAGATTACAAAATATTGATTGAAATCGTCTAACTTACAGTGAATATCAAAAAACCAGGGAGGCGAGGCGACAGGAGAAAGGCCAGATGGAAGACTAGCAGGCTGCAAGAGACTGCTCTTGTTGATGAAGGGAGAGCCACGTTGTAAAAGCCGCTCTAGAAAGTGCAATGGTGGCCGCACCTATCAGCACAGCAAAGCGAATCCGGGGAGCACAGATGTGGTAGAACAAACTTCAAGCCAACTCATCGAGCTGGGAAAGCATTTAAATACATTGTGACCCGCGCAATTATGCAGAAGAGTGGAGCAGGATCGCACAGGGCAAGGTCTTGCTTCTGGGACAGCTCCACCGACTGGAGCTGCTCTATGGCATGGGCGAACAAGACCAGGGACCATGGACACACGAGCAAGGCCAGCAGCTAGCTGCTTTGTGACCTTAAGAGTTAAATAAAGGCTTCCTGTTTTAAGCCACTACATTTTGGGGTGATTAGCTTCACAGCAATATCCAGGTCACACATTTTAATTCCCTGTTACAGATTTATTCCCTCTGGTGTGTCAACAGCGCGGGCACTCCCTCGCTTGCCACTTGTCACATTATTCTTTGATCTGATGCTGTCCTTCTCACTCTGTTAACCAAGATCCCACAGGGACGGGGCCATTTTGTGGTCATCATTGTAACCTTATAACTAGGGTAAATGCCGGACGCAGAATAGATACGCAGTAGATGCTGCGAACCGGTGAAACCAGTTAAAATGCTCAGGCTACCTGTAACACGTTGGCAAATTTTAAGATTCCTCTTGTTTCCTTAGCTCATCCGGGTAGTGCGGCTACGGCTTGCTTTGTGTTTTCTCATGGCTGCAGAGGCTTGAAACATCCTGAGAGATTCAGTGACATTTGCTATTCAAACGTTTTTATTCCAATTAATGGTGGAGCTTCTCAAGGGTAGCGCAGCACAAATGACTGGTCCCAGAGACAGTCTCTCCCCGGGAAAACTGAAGTGGAAAATCAAAATATGCCATGGTTTTAATGAAAAGCGGTCCGCAGAACTCTCCGCAGAAGTGGGAAGCTGGGAATTATATTGTGAAATAGAGCGTGTCAGACACAATATGGCCATTGCTCTCAGCTACTGTCTCTGGAAGAATGCAACTGCACAACCAATGAGTTGACCTATTTATCTTTTCACCAACCTGTAAGGATTCCATTGTTGGACATTGTTATTCTTTTAAAAATCAAAATGTGTGCATTCTTTCATTAAGCTTCCTAGCTGTGAACCATAGAGCAATTATGATTTAAAGACATTATATGTTGTACTTGTTCACTCAACACTTAACCACATCCACGCAGACATATGACCATAGTATATTTATTAGGCACTTTAAAGTGTATAAAATGTTATTCTTGTTTTATAATGTAAACAATACAGGAAGGTAGCTTCAATAAGAAACTGCCAATTTATTTTAATATTAGAGGCAGCAAAATCACAAAATTTAATGCATTAAATTTTTGAAAAGTAGGTAAGAGTCATAGTTAGAATCAAATCAATACTTCAAAATCATTGCTCCTTTTTGAGTAAAACAAATGCGAATCTATACTAAACCCTCCTTCTTTCTTTCACCATTGAGTACCAGGTTACTTATTTGACTCAGAGTTTTATTTTAGGGCACCAACAAGAATTATGGAAATGTCTAAACCTGATTTCCAATGAAATCAACTTCAAGCACAGTAAGGAAATCATTACCAATGACTGTAAACAACTTCAAGGAGAGTCTCATGACAAATGCATGCCTCTTGGTTTCTCAAGTGAGTAAGTTAAAGGGGTTTCCAGCCAGAGGTGACACTAGACTTCTCATAACTACATGAGATTTACTCACTTATTGTCAGATCTATGTGCTACAGAAAAATTATTCTTCAAGTTTATAGCATAACATCACTCATTCATCCATTTAGTCAATACGCACAGAGTGTTGGCTATCTTCCAGGTGCATTGCTAGGTCCTGGCTACATTATAATAAATAAAACAAACATGGGGCCTGGTCTCATGCAGGTTACAATCCAGCAGGAGACGTATTTTTTAAATATATTTTTATTGATTTCAGAGAGGAAGGGAGAGGAAGAGAGAGAAACATCAATGATGAGAGAGAATCATCGATCAGTTGCCTTCTGAAACACCACATACTGGGGATTGAACCCACAGCCTGGGTAGGTTGAAATTGAACAGTTGTGGGGAAGCATGGGACTTGGTTGGGAAGTTTGTAAGGAAGAATCTCTGAAAGGTCGGAACCTCCGGCGGGGGGAGGGGGGGGGGCGGTGCTGGCTGAAGGTGGCTACCCCTGCCTTGACTTTTTCAAACAAGTCTGAGCCACCAGGTGTTTTACTGGTATCTTTATGTTTAGTTTTTAAACATCCTTGCTTAAAGGACAGATGTCCTACTGATAGTATCTAGAAGTTAATTTTAGTTCAAGCTGTTGCTACAATAAAAGCCTAAGGAGACAGGTGAATGGGGCTGTTTGGTTCCTATAGCCAAGCAGTCCCTTAGCCCTCTCTTTTACAGAAATGTGTGTCAGAGTAATCATTCATCTGTTGCTCAGGGTTTGTCGGTCAGCCCTGGCAAACAGTGACCCCCTGGTTCAACCACTGAGCCACGCCGTTTGGTCCAGGAGATATATTTTTAACAAACAAACATACAACTCTAAAATTTGAAATTGTAGTAAAAGTTATGTTGGAAAAGAAAAACCCAGCACTTGGTAAGAAAGCAAAAAGTACTATCGACTTAGTCAGATTGGAAAGATGGTCATGCCAAGGAAATCATAGAGCAAAGTCTGATTGATGGGTAGGTGTCCTGAGGGGGTACTGGAGGGAAGTGAGTGAATCTAAGAGTGTCAGGAGGTAAATATGAAGCAGGTGAGAGAAGCTAGCTCTTATAGAATCTTGAAGACCAGTGGAAGGAGCCCAGTTTGAACTAAGAACATTGAGAATCAGACAGATTTTAAGTTGAGGAATGACATGACCTAACTTGTTTTTCAAAGATGGACATAACTGCTATGTGAAGATGATTCAGGATAATGGAAATGGGGAAAAGGCTAGAAAAATTATTGTAATAGCACCAACAAGAGTTTTTGTTGGCTGGTACTAATGTGGGACCAATGAAGATGCAGTGAACTACATGCATTTTCTCATTATTCGTGTGCAGAATGATACAAGGTTATGTGATTGCCAATGGGAGTTTAGAAAACATATGTATGTCCAGCATGACTTGCAGCTTTTTTTTGTGGAAAATAAAGCATGTATCTTATTTGGAGTATTTCTGGGATTCTTGGGAAACAAATGAGATTTAGTGAGAATTCAACTCAGGACATGTGCTACAACATGGATGAACCTTGAAGACATGATGCTCAATGACCAAAGTCAGTCACAATAATGGAAATTTTTGTATGATTCCACTTACATGGGGTATCTAAGCAATCAAACTCGTAGAGATGGAAAGTAGATTGGTGGTTGCCAAGGCTCAGGAAGGGAGGGAAATGAGTAGTGTTTAATGGGCACAGTTTCAGTTGGAGAAGATAAAAAAGTTCTGGAGATGGATGGTGGTGATAATTGCACAGCAATGTGACTATTCAATGCCATTGAGCTTTATACTTAAAAATGCTTAAAATGGTACATTTTATGTTATTTTACTCCAGTAAAAATATAGAAAAATATTTAACTCAGAAACAGACAATGAATCTTATTACCTGGATGGATTCATAAAACCTGACATGGATATTTAGAAATATATTCTACACCAATTTAATGTATAGCATGTGTATGGGAACTAAGATCTAATGTAAATAGCATATAACCATGCATCTTTTCTGTGGCTGCATTTTGAATTTTATTCAGAAATGCTCTGAGAATGTTTTGCATGTTCTGTGTGTCAGGTTGGAGGCATTTTTTTTTGTCCTTGGTAAGATCTGGTATTTCACTTTTCCTCATTTTAAATAACTTTCACCTGACTTTCATTTCCATATCAATAAGTTCATTCTAGCAATAAAATTTTACTGTCAGTCTTTCCAAGTTTTTATTTTCACCTTTTTATGAATAGTATCAGGAGACAAGAATGAGCTTTACCCTTATATGCCCACGTGCCACTCAAATTTATGTCCTAAAGTTAATCCAAAAGTTTTGGAGGATTTCTTTACTCTTGATTATCCAAATGTGTCAATTCAGTTACATATAGGTGTTCTAAAATCTCAGCATCATGAAAACCATATTAAAGCCACTGCAGTCATTGAAGTGAGTGGATACTGAGCCTTTTGAATTTAAAGAGAAGCCTCTCCATCCAGCTTAGTCTGGCGTAATGTCATACACATAATAAGTGGAGAAGTACTTGACCAACATAGTGAAATTGTGTCATCTGTCTATCACTATTTCAATTAGCCTTCTTATGTTTGGTTAAGCTCTCATATTCTTCAGCATAGGAAAGAAATAACTAAAAGTCCAAGCCTTCCTTATAGCCAGAATATGGGGATGCAACCTATGTTTCCCCAATCAGTTTCACCTGTGTGAGACTTTGATTTAAATGAGCAACATGAGAACACATGTGCATCAAGCATGCTTTTGTCTGAGCAAGTGAGGATAAAGATGTCCGGTGTTGGGGGATGACAGTTGTTAAACATCAAGTTCTTGACTCAGAGGTAGCATCTGTGTGGGGCAGTAGCGGTTACAGAGCAGTCAAGTTTATTGCAAAGTTCTAGGTGGTAGCAGTATCAACATCGGCAGTGTTGTCATAGAAACTTTTTGTTGCATTCCTTCACACCTGTTTCCTGAAACAGAGACTCAGTCCTGTTTTTCAAGGCTTTGCAATGATTCCATATGCCATCTTATATGTTTTTAATTAATTATGCTTCTGCTTCACCCAGTGAAACTTCATTCTATTGTTTGAAATAAAAAACCTGACTGAGAAACTTGATAGAAACATTCATTCAATCCATCTCAGCCAGTCATTTATCAGTGGCTTTTGTAAATGGCATTTATCATTCGTTCAGTCATTCATCCAACCACTCATTCAGCATCTACTGTATATCAAGATCTGGGTTGATTGCAGGATAAGCAGAGATTAATAACATAAATGAAGAATCCTCGCCTAGCCAGTGTGGCTCAGTGGTTGTGTGCCAACCTATGAACCAGGAGGTCATGATTTGATTCCTGATCAGAGCACATTCCCAGGTTGAGGGCTTGGACCCCCCAGTGTGGGGCATACATTAGGCAGTCGATCAATGATTCTCTTTCATTATTGATGTTTCTATCTCTCTCTTCCTCTCTAAAATCAATAAAAACATATTTTTTTAAAAAGAATCATGCTTCAAGAATACTTAAATCTAGTCAAGGGGCCTGATAAAATAAATTGGCAATCACAGTAATAGTGTGGTGAGCATTATAAAGCAACTAGAGGCCTGGTGCATGAAATCTGTGCATGGAGTGTTGGTCTCTCAGCCTGGTCTGCACCCTCTCCAATCCGGGACCCCTCGGGGGATGTCCGACTGCCCACAGGGATCGAGCCTAAACCGGCAGTTGGACACCTCTCGAGCAATATGGGACCACTGGCTCAAAACCGCTCACCTGTTTGCCTGCCTGACATTCATATGAGTACTCCCTTATAGGTAACTGTTTTTCTCTTGCTGCTTTTAATATTCTCTCTTTCTCTTTTACCCTTGGCATTTTAATTATGATGTGTCTTGGTGTGGTTCTCTTTGAATTTTTTTTGTTTGGGGTTTTCTGTGATTCCTGGACTTGTAAGTCTATTTCTTTCACCAGGTAGGGGAAGTTTTCTGCCATTATTTCTTCAAATCGGTTTTCAATATCTTGCTCTCTCTCTTCTTCTGGCAACCCCATAATTCGGATGTTGCTACACTTGAAGTTGTCCCAGAAGCTTCTTACACTATCTTCATATTTTTGGATTCTTTTTTCTTTTTGCTCTTCTGGTTGGGTGTTTTTTTGCTTCCTTGTATTTCAAATCATAGACTTGATTCTTGGGATCCTCTAGCCTACTGTTGAATCCCTGTATATTATTCTTTATTTCAGTCAGTGTATGCTTAATTTCTGACTGGTCCTTTTCCATTATTTTGGCATTTTCACTAAGATCCTTGAAGGTCTCACTAAGTTCCTCAGAGGTTTCTAGAAGATTCTTGAGTAACCTTATAACTGATTTTGAACTCTATATCCAATAGTTTGCTTTCTTCCATTTCTTTCATTTGTGACATGTTTCTTTGTTTCTGCATTTGGCTGCTTCCCTGTGTTTGTTTCTATGTATTGGGTAGCTGATAAGTCTCCTTGAGTTGATAGAGTGGCCTTGTATAGTAAGTATCCTATAGGGCCCAGAGGCTCAGCCTCCACATCACCTGAGGTGGACACTCTTAGTGCACCCCTTTGTGGGCTGTGTGCACAGTCTTGTTGTAGTTGAGCCTTGATTGCTGTTGGTGTCACTGGGAGGAATTGGCCTCCAGGTCAATTGGCTGTGGAGACCAGCTGTGACTACAGTGGGAGAGCTGCTGTGCAGGAGACATCCTTATGAGGCAGGATTTGCTTCAGTGGGGCTTTGATGCTCACTGAGTCTGCCCCTTGAGTGTGTCACTTATGGATGTGAGGAGTTGTAATCTGGTATGGTCTGACACTGATCACTGGGTATACTGGCTTTGGATCTCCAAGGAGGTACAAAGTCAGCCACTGTCTGGGGCCACCCAGCAGGAGCTACAGAGAGATTTGCAGATTCCTCCTCTTTGTATCAAGTTTGGAAGTGCCCAGATGAGGCCCAGCTGTGAAACAAGGCAGGCTGCTGCTGGTGCTGACCTTAGGCCTTTTATTGATAGCTTTGGTGCTTCCTGACCCAACTGCTGCTTGTTTAACAGGTTTTAGGCTGAGAAAGGACAGGCCATTCATATGCAAAAGCCGCTATGCACAACTTGGGTGAGGTTGTAAATTGGGTGGGGCGGGGTCTCAGGGAATCTTGGGGGGGGGGGAGGGAACAGATATGTCTGCCAGTCAGCCCTGCACTGGGGAGGTCTCAGCATGGGAACAATGACCTCTGCAAGCACCTCCGCATTCCTGACCCGATGCCAGACAGTCCAGTTTCTCCCCGTATCTGTCTGGGTCCCCCAGAACCTCGCCTGACAATGGAGCTCAGAGCAAGCGGAAACTTGTAAATTCAGTTCCCAGTGCCGGCCTTTTAAGAGGAGCAGCTGGGTCTCTAGCAGCCTGTGTGTCACTCAGCCCCAATCGGCATGCTTTTTACAGTCCGTAGTTCTTACTGCCTGTAGGGACTTCTTTTCCCCAGCTCTGGGACCCTGGCCTGTTGTGGGGCTTGGACTTCTTGCTCCACCAGGTGGCCTCCAAAGAGGCGATCTCCTTCCCAATTAAAAAAGCAGCCCACCCGGGTGCCAGATCAGCCCTTTTCGCACCTCCGCACTTCCTACCAGTCTCAATGTGCTTTCTTGTTTACCTCTCTAATTGTAGTACTTCCACTCAGCCAGCTTTCCTGTGGTTCTGGATGATAGTTGTTCTGTATTTTAGTTGTAATTTTGATGTGGTTGTGGGAGGCAGCAAGTACAGGCATTTACCTATGCCATCATCCGGGAATGTATTTTTTAATTATAAAATATTGGCTCTGGTCTAGTTTGCAAAAAGTTAGCAAATGAGAGAAAGACATATTTGGCTAAATGTGAAAGAAAATATTTTAAAACATATTGGGAATATGTTAGCAGATCTTTCCCAATGTTTAATTACTATTTTTGGGGGGTGAAGATTAGTGTTGGCATAATATTGTCATTCAGATCTAAACTTTGTTCCTAAGAAAATAACTGTAACCACCTCTCCTTTTGTTATTTATTTGTATAAAAGAGAGAGGACTGGAACAATTATGCTTGAAATCATTCTTTATTGAGGCTTTCCATTTGGTATTTCATGCTGTCCTTGTTTTCTTGATTTCCCATGAAATCAGATATTATTTTCTAATTATTGCGGCACAATAACAGCTGAGCTACAGCAGGCTTTTCCTGTTACTGAGTTTGGTAAACAAGGTATTTATTATTTCAGCAGATGTCTCTGATTTGAGGCCCTTTACTTTTTTCTAAGCAGGGGATGATCAAGCCATAGACACAAGTCCATCCAATGAGGAACAATGTGCTAACCATAGGGTCAGTAGCCATTACCTTCTGAGATCTCATCTGCTCATGACTGTGCTGGCCATGTGAAACTTCAAACATTTTTCCTGTCTTCTACTGTGTAGATCACTGCATAAAGCTTGCAATACAATTTAGCTGTTAATACCGATTCCTCCTTGGTTTTATACTATTGCTCTTAATGTGACACTGTATTGCAAACATAATTATTCACTAACATTTGTATGGCTCTTCTTGCTTTAAGGCATGAATGAATATATATATATATATATATATATATATATATATATATATATATAATCTTCTTACTGTCTGTGATTGCTTCTGGACTCACTGTTTTTATTATCCACTGTCCATAGAAAAAAAAGATGCAAATCTTGCCATGTTATGCAAAGCCTTTCATGATGTGATGTAAATCAGCCTTTTATAGCTACAACACATATTATATCCTCTACTGATCTCCCATTCTAGCTGCTGTAAACTCTTTCCAGGACAGGTTTGCATTTTTGTAGCTTTGTGCCTTTGCTTACTCTGTCTTCTCCCTGTGAGATATACCATATGCCCATCCTATATAATAAAAGCCTAATATGCTAAGTGTCTGGTTGTCTGGTCGGCTGTTCAACCAATCAAAGTGTAATATGCTAATGATATGCTAAGGTCGCTCAACCACTCACTATGACGTGCACTGACCACCAGGGAGCAGAGTCTCTGACTGGTAGGTTAGCTTGCAGCTGAGGTCCAGCCGATTGGGACTGAGTGAAATGGGCTGGACATGCCCTGGAGCCCTCCTGTGGTCCCTCCCCAGGTGGCCAACCTCCCGCATTCCTCCCTCGCCCCGATTGTGCACTGGTGGGGTCCCTCAGCTTTGCCTGAGCCCTCTCACAATACAGGATCCCTCAGGGGATGTCAGAGAGCCAGGCCAGGCCGAGGGACCCCACTGGTGCATGAATTCGTGCACTGGGCCTTTAGTATATTCATAAGTTCCATCTTTAAGTCCACTATAAATGGAGTCCTCTGTTGATGGACATTGAGGAGACTCTAATATTTTGCTGTAACAAATAAGCTGCAGTGGGCACTCTTGTCTGTATCTTTAAGTGAGTACTAGAGGCCCAGTGCACAAAAATTCTGCACTGGGTTTGGGGGGGGTCCATCAGCCTGGCCTGCACCCTCTCACAGTCTGGAACCCCTTAGGGGATGTCTGCCTTCCCAGGATAGACCTGAGGGATTGGGCCTAAACTCACAGTTAGACATCCCTCTCGCAGTCTGGGGCTTTCGCAGTCCAGGACCCCTCACTCCTTACCACCGCCACTGTGCTCGCCAGCCATGAGCCCGGCTTCTGGCTGAGCAGTGCTCCCCCTGTGGGAATGCACTGTGCACCAGGGAGCAGCTCCTGCGATGAACATCTGCCGCTTGGCGGTCAGTGAGCATCATAGTAACTGGTTGTTCTGCAGTTTGGTCGATTTGCATATTAGGGTTTTATTATATAGGATGTGCAAGAGTTTCTTTGGGAATGTGTATATACAATGCTTTGCGACTGCCTATCTCCTCCTGGCTTTCCAGGGGCCTTGGTGGAAAGTGTGATACCCTCAACAGGTCTGCCCTGTGCCAGAAGGTGGATGTGGCAGTACCTTTACCTGGCTGCTCTCTGCTACTACTCAGTGGAAACAGGTGAACTATAGCAGACAGGTTGAGGCCCACAGTGTGTGCACCACCCTCAGGGAGCTGTCAGCTGAGTTCCATCCCAGTGGGAAGCAACAAGAACCTACGCAGGAACTCTTGCTACTCTCTCTCTTCTTTCAAGAGAGAGCTATATGAGTCACTCGCTGGGGTCTGGCCAGGGCCTCTGGCTGCTGAGTTGACCATTCACCAGGGTTGAAGGGGGAAAGCCCAGTGCAAGGGTCATTTTTCCCTAGCTCATTAGTTTTTAAGAGAAACCCCTGGGCATTCTGACACCACTACAGTGTGAGGTCAGCCCAGGAGCTGGTTTTGATAAGAACGTGCCTCAGGTCAGTCCCCTTGGACCTGCACTGTGGACACTGGTTTAGGTTATTTAATTTGTCACAGTTTGAGGGCAGTTGGACCATTTGAGCTTGACAATGTTGGTTTTATATATATACAATTTTATAATTTATATCTCGGTATGGAATTATAGTATGTAAGCCATTAATTTTACAAACTATGTCAAATTTGGTCTTTAATTGTTGTGCCAATTTATATTTCCACCCAATAGCAATGATAGTTACCATAGCTTAATATTCAATGCTAAGTATTGATAGATTTTAATTATTGCTAAATTTTTGACATCCTTTTTTTTAAAAATCTTTACTGTTGAAAGACTTACATATGTCCACTTTTGCCCCCCATTGACCCTTTCTAGCCTGCCCCCACTCCCCACCCCAGGCCTTCAGCACCCTATTGTCTGTGTCCATGGGTTATGCATATACTCGTATGCATACAAGTTCTTTGGTTGATCTCTTCCCTCCCACCTATCCACTCCTGCCTTCCCTCTGAGATTTGACAGAACATTTCACAAAATGTGATACCAAGGAATTCATTGTGGTTTTCATTTTAATTTCCCTGAATACCACTGACATGTCCTAAAATTCCACGGTCACAAGAACAGAGGCACTTTATTTATAGAATGGAATAAAACTAATTAAAAAAGGAAGTAGAGCTAAGTTATCAACATGGATAATGCTTAAAAATTAACAATTGATTAAGAAGGTGTGTATATTTACATATACTACCCTATATATACCAAAATAGCACATATAAAATCTTAAAGCAGGCCAATCAAGATTACAAATGATTTATGAGTGCATGTATAAATAGCAAAAACGGTTACTTCAGGTACAGTGGTATGGGACTGTCATTGGGTATACACGACTTCATTTGATTCTAGATATTTTACCTTGCAGGTGGGCTCACAGGTGTTTTATTTTTCTCTATAGCTTTCCACCTCAGAAACATATTTAAGGTGAAAAAGTATCAATTGCATATGCATGATTGCTATTTTATCCTCTGATCTTTCATTGTTTCTTACAAAACATAGGAGAAAGTGAGCTGTGCCTAACTCCATTTCACCTCTCCCTTCCTGGCTTAAGCCATCACAATCTTTTGTTTGTATTACTGCCATTTCATGACAAATGGTCTTCCTCCTCTTATCCTCCCCATGTACGGTCTATTTTATTTTGAAATGCTCTGTTAGTTCTTCAAATATTTAAGCCAGCTCATGCTATTTTTCTGTTCTAAAGCTTGCAATCGATTTCCATTTTAATCACAAATGCATTTCATACAGTGGCCATAAGACCCCCTGTTAATTCTCTGACCTTATCTCTTATTAAAGTTCTGATCAGAAATTCAGGGGAATACTGTGGGGTATTTGTTTAACATATCCATTCTGCTTGGAACAAGATTTCTGAAGATATGCTTAGCTAATTCCCTCACCTCCTTCCTGTCTCTCCTCCGATTGTACTTTCTCAATGGAGTCCTCCTAAACCACTAATTGAATGCTGCAACGTGCTCTCCAACTACCCCACCATGCTACTCCCCCCCTCATTCTGCTCCACTTTCGCATTTTCAATAGCACTTACCAATGTTAACATGCTGCATAATTTATGTATTTATTAGGTTTGCTATTTATTATGTGTCTCCCTCCACTAGAACATAAGCTCCCTGAAGCAGGGAATCTTTATTCAGTTCAGTAATGATCCCAGGAAACTAGAATATATGACACTCAATAATTATTTGTGGAATGGATGCATAAATAAATAAGAGAAGAAATTTCCATATTTTATTTCATACTTACACTGGGAACTTTCTCATGGAGGACAAAAGTTGGCAGAGCTGGTGGCCCTGTATAAATAATTTCCCTGTGAGTATGTTTGTGTATTTTTCTGAATCCCTTTAGATAAATTTGCTAAACATTAATATATGCATGATGATGCAAGGTCATTGAGGTATTACCCGGCACAGTGCTATAGATGAGAGGCCCCAAAATTCTGAACTTACACAGAAAAGTTTTTTTTTCTAGAGAAGTCCACAGTTGCTATATAAGTTAATAACAGCAGGAAGTATTAGCTATACCCTCTTTCTGATTAGAATGAAAAAGAATGCTGATTCTTAAATCTGAAGCCCAGAGAAAACACACACACACATACATACACACACACTTCTGATTACATAGTCCAAATCATGTGGCCCTACCTAAGTTTATGAGGGTAGAAAATGCAATTCTTTTATGTTTCAGGAGGACCAGAAATGTTTAGAACCATAATAATGACCACCTAATTTTCCTCACATCAATTTGTTCAAGGTATTCTTTTCTTCCATCTCTGCAACCTTCAATCTCTCTTCTATAAATAGAAGAAAAAGAGGAGTATCAAGCTATGAACATCTGGTGTTAGCTCAGTTCAACCATTACAAAAAGTTATTCATATGAGAGCTTCACCTGTATTTACTAAAGGCAAATGCCACTCCAAAACCCAGCCATTAGTACTCTGGGAATTATCTTTCCATGATGGTAACTAGGAAGACATCAAACCCAGTGATTTCCATTCTTGACTTCCTCTTGGAATTACTTGGAGCATTTCTTAAAAATAAATCCTTTGGTATTACTTTAGGAGATCAAGACTGAGTAGGTCTAAAGTGAATATCACTAACATATGTTTAAAATGGTCAACTCTTCCAATGGGATTCTGATGTCACTATGCAGTTACTACAATTTATATCCAAAGAAAATGTTGAAGGTCTCAAGCTCTCCTGCCTTTCAGAATACTGACTAGATGTAGCCTAAGGGCAACTAATCAGTATTCTAAATAGTATCTCAAGTGAATCTGGTGGTCTGTCAGGTTTGATAACTCTTTTTAAAATATATTTTATTGATTTCAGAGAGGAAGGGAGAGGGAGAGAGAGAGATAGAAACATCAATGATGGTAGAGAACCATTGATCGGCTGCCTCCTGCACCATTGATTGAGCCCCCAATCCAGGCATGTGCCCTGATGGGGAATTGAACTGTGACCTCCTGGTTCATAGGTCAATGCTCAATCACTGAGCCATGCCAGCCAGGCAGGCTTGATAACTCTTACCTGAACCCACTATTATAGAGGATATAATTGACATCCAAAATGGGTTAATCTCTGTCTCTGAGGCTGGCAGGAGAGGTCAGTTGTGGGCGATCAGGCTGGCAAGGGAGGACAGTTGGGGGTGATCAGGCTGGCAGGGGAGCAGTTAGGTGTCAATCAGGCTGGTAGGGGAGCGGTTAGGGAGCAATCAGGCTGGCAGGCAGAAGCGGTTAGGGACAATCAGGCAAACAGGCAGGCGAGCAATTAAGAGCCAGCAGTCCTGGATTGTGAGAGGGATGTCCCTGATTGGAGAGGGTTCAGGCGGGACTGAGGAGCACCCCGCCTCCCGTGCACAAATTTCATGCACTGGGCCTCTAGTTTAAAAAAAAAAAAAAGAGTTACTTAGGGCAAGGAGTTTCAACTTCTGAGTCCAAACACATTGCATGCAACAGGACATTGGTGACTAATTATGACATTGGTGCCTTCTTTTGTCTCTCCCACCCTCTGTCTCTCCCTCCCTCTCTTCCTTCCACAGTTTTCTATACTATGAAACTCTTCTCAATCATTACCTTGCTAGATAGGGAGAGGGAGAGTTTGAATCCAAGCGTGTGAATGCCTCTATCATGAGTGGCAGAGACTGTTCACATGGGCTAGAGCATATTTTGGGCCCACGCTGCTGATTCACTCCATCATTGAAGCAGACCGCTGAGTCTCAGTTGTTTCCAATTTCCCCTTGAGAGCTGCTGTTGTCCAGTTCTCTCCATGCCCTTTATGGCCCAAGACTTCCAGCTGCTGTTTGCTGCTATTAAAGGAGAGAAATCTCCAGATGATTTAGTTTAGAGTATTTCTGTTAATCAGCATGGAAAAGCCGGGAATAAAAAATCATTGGTGATAAAATTTAAGATATAAGAAAATTTATGAAGTTGTTAAAGTCATCTTTTCTGATCCATACTTGCTGTTCTGTATCCTGCAGAAGTATATTGCTATTTCTTCAAGATTTTGTACCAAGTAGTTATTTACAATAAAGAGACTCACGAGCCTCATATCCCAGTTTCTCCAGCAAGATTAGAAGGCATCACGTGCTTGGCAATACATATCCCCTCCTCAGTTATTTCTATGCATTTTTGAAAAAGTGGATTTCAGGTTGCACTTACCTCAAATCAGCTACCTCTGTCATATCCCAACATGTACCTATTGTCATACAAGATGTAGCAAAACCTCTAGAATGACAAATTCCTGTGCATTGTTCAGTTTTTACCTCCTAAAAGCCATAAGAAAGCACTATAGTGAATACTAGTGTCTTTTCAAAATTAAATTACAGAAAAAGGAACAAGATATTCAAAAAGTTAATCAACTTCTTTAGTTACATCTCAAATTCTTTTTACTACTGCTCGCTTTTAGCTTTATAGAATAAGCAAAATATAAGTGAAACCAAAGGTCCTGGCCACTAAGTCCTTTCCGAAAGATCAGAGCTGTGCTGTAACCTACATACATGCCCTGAGTTCTTTGCCTTTGTTTCTGCATTTCACTGGCAACAACTTATTTTAATTGAAATTTTTTTTTTTTAGAGAGAGAGAGAGAAAAGGGAGAGACAAGGAGATTCAATTCATTCTTTCCCTTATTTATGCATTCATTGGTTGTTTCTTCTTATTTTAATATATTTTAAATTTATTTCAGAGAGAAAGGGAGAGGGAGAGAGAGATAGAAACATCAATGATGAGAGAGCCTGTAACCCAGCATGTGCCCTGACCAGGAATCAAACTGTGACCTCCTGGTTCATAGGTTAATGCTCAACAACTGAGTAACACCATCCGGGCATTGGTTGTTTCTTGTATGTGCCCTGACTGGAGATTGAACTTGCAACCTTAGCATATTGGGATGATGCTTTAACCAACTGTGCTACTTGGTCAGGATTTGGCCTTAACTTTCTGTTTCTAGAATTTCAGTAGACTCAGTCTTGGGAGCAGGACTTCAGTTAAGAGAAAAATTAGTTTCTCAGGAAAGATAAGAGTAAATGATATTTCACCTATTTATTAGTCCCATTACATTTTTGTACAAGAAAGTAGCCCCTTTAATTTCATATACATTATTTAATAAATAAATATTTTAGTTGGTATTTCTAATATGTGCACATAATGCCCATGGTGCCGTTACAGTGACAAGCCTAAAAATGATGCATAATAAAACTTTTATATCACATTTGACAATTACAAAAGATTTTCTGATAGCAAAAATTGCTATTTCAAGTGGAAAATAAATTAGAATGGCAATTATGAGGAAAGGGGTTACTCTTGATTTTTGTCTGAAAAGGGATGGAAACAAAAATTGATGGTCGTGTTTCACTGTAATTAACCAAACAGCAGAAACCATTATTTATAGTTGCCCCAAGGCTATACTGTAGGTTAACCCATTTTCTTAAGATTTTCTTTATACAACTTGTTCTTAATCATGTTGCCATTATTGTGGAAATGACTAATCCATGTATCCTAAATAGAAAAGAGTATCAGCACAATTATCTAATGACATTTTTAATCTTACCTACTGTTCCAAATCAAAAACACCTCATGTCTCTCTCAATTAGTATTATAATTTTATATTCAAAAAATCTTTTAGAGGGGTCAATTTAATTTCAACAAATTATTGAGCTATATTTCCCTTTCATGATGCAGGGGTGATTTATCTATAAAATATAAAAGCATGCAGATAAAAAGAGTATTTTTTTTCCTTACAAAGTTCCTAATATCCTTATACTAGTATTTTGGCCTAAACTGGACCAGCTGATCTCAACTAAAGCAATACTCTTTCTGAATGACTGACAACTTTTGTAGACACAGCTGCGGCATATTATTATGGTTGAATTGATGATTTCTCATTTAATTCTTATTAAAATTATAAATCTATTTGGAGAAAGGGAATTGTTCAAAAAGATAAATCTATGCATTCTGTCATTGATTTAATCAGTATTGTTTTATTTTAAGATACCAGTGATGCATTGATGTCAGCCAGCAAATATGTAGCACCAAACAAAAGCACTTTTTATGTACAGAGCTTTCCGAACGCTCTAACATTAATGTACAGTCACTCTACACTCAATGACCGGGATATGTTCTGAGCAACATGGTAGTAGGTGATTTCTTGTGTGTGAATATCATGGAGAGCACTTACACAAACCTAGACAGCATAGTCTACTATACACCTAGGCTACATGGTATGGCCCAGTGGTCGGCAAACTCATTAGTCAACAGAGCCAAATATCAACAGTACAACGATTGAAATTTCTTTTGAGAGCCAAATTTTTTAAACTTAAACTATATAGGTAGGTACACTGTCATTAACTTAATTAGGCTACTCCTAAGGCTTAGGAAGAGCCACACTCAAGGGGCCAAAGAGCCACATGTGGCTCCCGAGCCGCAGTTTGCCGACCACGGGATAGCCTATTGGTCTTTGGTACAGACCTGTATAGCATGTTACTATATTGAATACTGTGGGCAATTGTAACACAGTGGTAGTTTTGTATCTAAACATGGAAAAGGTACAATAAAAAATACGGTATAAAAGCTTAAAAATTGTATACATGTATAGGGCATTTACTGTGAATGGAGCTTGTAGGACTGGAGGTTGCCCTGTGTGAGTCAGTGAGCCAGTTGTGAGTGAACGTGGGGACCTAGGACATTGCTGTAGACTTTAGGGACACTGTAAACTTAGGGTACACTAAATTTAGAAAACACCACAAGATTACATCATGCACAAGAGAAGATGCCATCAAGAGACCTGGTAAATATTAGATGTATGAGGCTGCTGCCGGCTTAACATAGCATACTGTTTTACAGCAAATGATTTTATACATAGGAAGAACATACTCCAAAATAATGATAAAAAGTATAGTATAGCAAACACATAAATCAGTAACAGTCATTTATTATCATTACCAAGTATTAAGTACTGTATATAACTGTATGTACTATCCTATATAATAAAAGTCTAATATGCAAATTGACCAAATGGTGGAATGACCGGTCACTATAATGCACACTGACCACCAGGGGGCAGATGTTCAACACAGGAGCTGCCCCCAGCCCGGAGGCCCCAGGCTGGCCAAGACAGGTATCAGCTGGTGGCCCCCGATCACCCCACCGGTTGCCCCACAGATTGGCCCTGATCACCAGTCAGGCCTAGGGACCCTACCTGTGTACGAATTTCATGCACCAGGCCTCTAGTATTTTATATGACTGGAAGACTGCTAGTTTTGTTTATATCAGCATATTAAACATGGTTAAAATGTTTCATTATGATGTTAGGAGAGCTACAATGTCACTAGGCAGTATAAAATTTTTATCACCATTATAATATTATGGGACCTCTGTTTTCTATATGCAGTTTTTCATTGACCAAAACATCCTTACGATACCAAACCCAGTCTGGCTGCCTCTGGTTTGAAAGCCAATACTCAAGGAAAGGTGGTTTATTCAAGAGCTGGCAGCTTGAGAATATGGCAGACTCTTGTCACAGAGACCATAATTTATTTTTTATTTTTTATGCAGAAAAAGAGGAATGGGGAGAGAGAGAAAGAGAGAGAGAAAGAGAAACATCAATTTTTTTTCACTTATTTATGCATTCACTGGTTGTTTCTTGTATATGTCCTGATTGGGGATTGAACCTGCAACTTTGAGAGTCAGGACAATGCTCTAACCAAATGAGATACCTGGCCAGGGCTGTGAAGACCATCCTAACATCTCAGTCCAGGCAGCGGATTTAATAAGGAGGGAGAGGGAAAACAGAACAAAGATGGTCTGGGGAAAGGGTTGAAAAGTTCTCCATATTTAGACCAGCGCAGTCTATTCTGATAAAGACCTCAGTACCAGTCGGGTGTGTGTCATCTGGTTTTTTGTGATCCAGGTTTTACCATCGAAGTTCAGCAAATCCTCAGGAGCCAGAATGTCTGATGGTTGGAGCCAGCATCCTTTCAGCCCCTAGAATTCTTATACAAACGTGCTGTTTACCTATGAGTTACATATTAGTCATGTAACTCATCATTTACAGAAAAATTGTCAAAAGAATGGTGACGCAGTGTGTTAATTAAGCGTCACCAGAGTGCTCGCGAAATGAAGACCCAAGTTCCCAGCGTGAGAACGTTTTCTGCAGTAGGATGGAGGAGACTGAGCACCTGCACTCTCACTAATGCCCCCAGCTGATGGTTTTCGGAATTGCATTTACGGAAACGTAGTTTTTGAAACTCAGTGAAATGAAAGAAAACCGTTTCATTTATCAAAAGCTAAAGAAGCACCTCTTTCCTTATTGAAACCGATGCCAAATTTTCCCATGCTAAGCAACTTTGTAACCTACTATTTTTGAATAATTTCAATTGAAAGTGTTTATTACTTTGCAGTTCCAAATACAAATATTGAATTTCACAGATCTGTGAAAAATTGCTAATTATAGAATAGCATTTATGTAAATAAGATATTTAAAGTATAGGATTTTTAAGAAATTGATCTTTATTGTTGAAAGTACTAGTAAATAGAGAGTTTTTAAATGAGATATTTAAAATAGAAGGACCTTTTATAAATGTTCAATAAATGTGTTCCTACATCAAATTTGTGTATACTATACAATGTTGACTCTCATAATGCCTTCTAATAGTTCCCTGCTAGGAAAAATATTAACGAAAAATACATTTCCAATATATAATCTTAGGAGTAAGCAATCCTTACAATGGTTATATTGGGAATATTTAATTAGACGGAACAATTTCATTATTTCTTTATTTCCTACACTGGGGATTGGTTATAATGAACTAGAGTAGTTTATTCTTCAGTTTTTATTTATGTTCTAATGCTTAGGACTCATATTCCCATATAAGCCATTATGAACTTCTCTACACTCAAAGATAATGATAAATAGCAGAAAATTAGCATTAAAAATGTCAGATCTGGTCTTTTGTTTCTATCACTTCTAGTCTTGCCTCCTTTCTACTCCCACTTCCGCCAGCCTCGCAGCTCACCTGTAAAGTTTTGTTCTTTTGAACCTTTGCCTCACCATGCAAATCGCATGAGTAAGGTGAAGAACCTGGGAACTGAGTTGTCCTATCCACTGTGGCAGAATCTGTCCCCCAACAGCCTATTAATAGAGCTACAGTGAGAAGCAGAGGCCGATTAAGGTCACCTGAGGACCAGGCCAACTTGCAGGTACCTGAATGATAATCAATTGCTGCTTTAAAACCCAGAGTTCTATGTTAGTTATGCAGCAATAGCCTGCATGTACAGGGAAGGGGTATAGACACCAGAAGTAGAGATGACACACAGGAGATGCCACTGGGGACACAAAGAAAGAGTAATCAAAAGAAAAGAAAATGAAAGGCGAGGAGAGGAGAGGAGAGGAGAGGAGAGGAGAGGAGAGGAGAGGAGAGGAGAGGAGAGGAAAGGAGAGGAGAAAAGGAAAGAAAAAGGTACAAGAGAAGAAAGAAATAGATTTTTAGTTTAAGCAATGATGGAGTTAAAAAAAATTAGGAATAAGCCATAGAGATCTGAAAACTTTTATCCAAACACTTAGGACCAGATGTGTATGGAGCATAGAATTTCTCAGATCTTATAAAGTTATTAGAATGTATACATGGTATATTTTGTAGCATTCATCAACAGGTTCTAGGACAATGCCTCAGAATACATTTTTCTGTAATAAAACAATCTTCATATTATATTTCTATTAAGTACAGTAAGTAAAGGCTATACAATTTCATGTCAGTTCACTTCAGATTTTGTTTCCAAAGGAGTTTTTAAAATATTTCTGTTTTTAGAGTTTTTATGCATTTCAAAACTACAGGTGATGTCAACAATGCATAGAATTACAGAAGTATGAAAAAGTAGAAAAATCATTGAACTGAATGTTAAGACTAAAACCCAGTGAGACTACCAGCTAAGGTAAAAAATAAAAATAACTAAGAAATAGATATATTCATTGAACACTTCAAGCTGTTGAAGAAATATTCAAGAAAAGAAACTCATGCCCTAGCCATTTTGGCTCAGTGGATAGAGGGTTGGCCTGCGGATTGAAGGGTCCAGGGTTTGATTCCGGTCAAGGACACATGCCCGGATTGCAGGCTCGATCCTCAGTAGGGGGCATGCAGGAGGCAGCCAATTAATGATTCTCTCTCATCATTGATGTTCCTCTCTCTCTCCCTCTCCCTTCCTCTCTGAATCAATAAAAAAAACATTTTTAAAAAAGGATACTCACCCTCTCCTCTGTCAGTAGGAATTACCCTCTGCCCAATTCATACTCCTTGTGTTATCATTGCTGTTAACAATTAGATGGAAAAGGTAAATTACTACCTCTTTTCTGCACACAATAAAATAGGTCTGCAAAGCCCGAGCAGAGTATAATGTGGGGCAGGGAGGGCAGTTTGAAAGGCCCGCCTGAGTAATTTTTCTCCAAAGTCAATCGTATGGACACAGTCCTCGAGTGGCTTTTCAGCATGTTTAAAGGAGTATCTAGTTCTTGAAAGACACAAAAGTGTCATTATCTCCAGAAAGGTAACTAGAGCTGACAAAAAACACAGACTTTTGTGGAAACTGCAGGCTCACAATAAAGACTCTTATTCCAGCCTAAGTCAAATGCATCTGATAATTTAACAGCATGTTATAGGCTTAATTCACATCTTCACTGGTGATTTGTAAGCCAACAAGGGTGGTTCAGAATTAGTTTCTAGGCCCATATTTCATAACCTTTAAAATCATATTTTTAAAGTCCTGTGGATTTGATTTCCATATTGTTATAAAATGCCATTATCACTACTATTAATTTCTTTATAAGATTAAAAATTCGATAGAATTATTTTGGAGTGGCATCAAGTGGGATAATACATAATATTAGAAATGTTCAGGAGCTATAAGTAGTAATTTTTCAGTAAATAAATGAATGTGGAAAATTATGTCTCATCTTACTGTTATTTATTGGTTTAATAATGACATGTTTATTGACTAGATAAATGAGTAAAGAATATTTTTTAACCACCTACCAATACCAAACAATTGAAAATGTTTTCTTTACTATTTAAACAAGCTATGTGTATTTGAATGTCCATGCATTTCTATTCCTAATTTTCAGTTTGGTTCTTCAATATTTTTTGTTGATATGGTAGGATTGTCAAAAATTTTTTTGATTAGTAAAATTTCCATGGAAACCGAGAGAAAATTTTCAGTCCATAATTAGTGTCTATTATTTTCTTTTCATCAAATTAGTGTGAACACTTAAACCTGTGTTATATTTCCATGCATGCCTGACTTAAATACAATGCTTTTCTGCAATTTATTTCTATGTACAATTCTGTTTTTAAAGCACCCCCTTATCTACACTAATAAAAGAGAAACATGGTAATTAGCGTACGACCGCTACCCTTCCGATTGGCTAATCAGCGTATCCTTATGCAAATTAACTGTCAGCCAAGATGGCGGCTGGCAGCCAGGCAGCTGGAAGCGAATGTGAGGCTTGCTTGCTCCTGTGACTACAGACTCCAACGTTCCCCGCCTGACTTGCTGGACTCTGAGCTGGCAGTTTGAAACTTTGTAACAAATATAGGCCGGGATCTCAGAGCTGAAGTTATACATTGTTTCGATTATAGAATGGCAAACAAACCAGCAGCGGAAGCCTCAGAGCTAGAGCCAGAGCTAAAGCTGGCCCAGAAGAAAAAAAAAAAAGAAAAAAAGGAGTGGTTGGGAGCTTCAGTCAAAACCCCTAGCCTGAAAGCAGTCCTCAGCCCCTCACCCAGACTGGCCAGGCACCCCAGTGGGGACCCCCACCCTGAAGGGTGTGTGACCAGCTGCAAACAGCCATCATCCCCTCATCCAGGCAGGCCAGGCACCCCAGTGGGGACCCCCACCCTGATCCAGGACACCCTTCAGGGCAAACCAGCCGGCCCCCAGGCCTCTATCCTATATAGTAAAAGGGTAATATGCCTCCCAGCACCGGGATCAGCGGAGCCGTGAGGCCTCCTGGCACCAGATCAGCGTGACAGGGTGCAGCGCCCAAACCCCCTGATCGGCCCTGCTCTGTGTGTGACAGGGTGCGGTGCCCCAACCCCCCCGCCACGGGCCCTGCTCTGTGTGTGACAGGGTAGAGCCATAACCTCCCCATCGGCCCTGCCCTGAGTGTGACAGTGGTGGCGCCCCAACCCCCTGATTGGCCCTGCTCTGTGAGTGATAGAGGGCGGCACCTCAACCCCCTGATCCACCCTGCTCTGTGTGTGACAGGGGGCGGTGCCCTAACTCCCCTATCGGCCCTACTCTGTGCGTGACAGGGGGGAGCTCCCCAACCCCCTGATGGCCCTGCTCTGTGCGTGAAAGGGGGGAGCTCCCCAACCCCCTGATGGGCCCTGCTCTGTGCATGAGAGGGGGAGCTCCCCAACCCCCTGATGGGCCCTGCTCTGTGCATCACAGGGGGTGGCGCCACAACCTCCCCATTGAACCTGCCTTGAGTGTGACAGGGGGCGGTGACCCAACCCCCCAATCAGCCCTATCCTGAGCGTGACTGAGGGTGGCATCTCAACCTCCCAATCCGCCCTGCTCTGTGCATGACAGGGGGCGGTGCCCCAACTCCCCAATCAGCCCTGCTCTGAGCTCGACCAGGGCTGCACCTAGGGATTGGGCCTGCCCTCTGCCACTCAGGAGCAGGCCTAAGCCAGCAGGTCGTTATCTCCCGAGGGGTCCCTGTATGCCTGGCTTAAATACAATGCTTTTCTGCAATTTATTTCTCTGTACAATTCTGTTTTTAAAGCACCCCCCCTTTTTGAGTTATAATTGACAAACAAAATATTGTATATATATTATGTCTACAACTTAATGAATTTAGGCATAATTATATACCCATAAAACAAACATAACAATCAGTGCTATAAACATTTCCATCACCTAAAAAAGTTTCTGCCTTTCTTCTATATTTTATTTCATTGTGATAAAAACACAATGTAAGTTCTACCCTCTTAGTAAATTTGTAAGTATAAAATACAATATTGTTAACTATATGCATTATGCTGTATAGATTTTTAGAACTTATTCATCTATGTTCAGTGCTTTTTGTTATGTCTAGTCAGAGTTCTTAGTATATTAAAATCCAGAATAGATGTGATATCAGGTACAATGCTCACATATTAAAGGACTAAAAACACATCTTATGTTAAAATGTAAACATTGCATATTGACTCTTATAAAGTTAGCTATTCTTGCATATTGCTATTTCCCCCAAAGTTAGTAATGAATGAAGAGGATACCTAGTGTTTCTTTTTGAAAAAAAGTTTGAGCCTGTCTTGGGATTCCTTTAGATTATGAAGCCCTTTAATCGGTTAGCCATCCTGATGTGGTTTTATGAATGTCATTTTGGAGAGATGAAACATAATCTAGGAGTCTGTTAAAATGACTCTAGTTCAGAATAACAGGAAAAAAAACCAAAAGATATATCCATTAGGTTGTGAAAGGGTAAGAAAAAAATTAATGTTTGTAGGAAACTAATTATATGGAAAATGAATCATTCAAGATATCAAGTACTGAAATACAACAATCCTGATTTTTGAAATTCAAAGACAGACTTTCTAAAGAGTTAGAAAATATTAAAGGGTGACAATTATAAACCAAAGGAAAAAATAAATTAGAGCTTTATTTAACTTTTCAGTTGAGCAAAAGAACATAATAGGAATTATGGAAAAATACATTATTAAGAACATCTAAAGATTGCATAATCTTTTTAAAAACATAAAATTTTATCTTAAAAAGCAAAATTTTTCTTTTCAATGTGAACTTTGAAGTCAAATGGATATTTCCTTTAAAGATGTGAAAAATGAACTTTTCCATTGAGAACAGAACTTTTCTAAGAGATATCAAAACTGTATTTTGCATTTCATCATATATGATTATAACCCATTTAGACTCATAAGGTAACATTAAATGTTGACCTAATGGAAGCTCCTTCCTGATCAATAAATAAATGGAAACAGCAGAGAGCTCATCTGGTTGCCCTACTCCTGCTTGTGAGCCTAAAGTAGCTTGAGTTTTTCCCACTGTAACAACCCAATGCAGGCAGCACAGCTCATTGGAAGTAGTAGGCTAGAATTCTTTCCTTTCAGGAAAGCTGACCTCCTAAACCGCTTTGAGGCACATCAGGGCCTGTGAAGGAAGAGTCAAGAAAGCTTTTATCTGTGACTTCTGTGTGACTTACTAGTGCTGCTAAATCATAATGTATAAGAAAATAAAGTATGGTTCCATACAAATATGAAATTAGCATGTGCCAACTGTTTAACTTGTTAGTGTGGAAACAACGAGTAAGATGTGAAAACAAGTTTGAAGAAGATAAAATTGATTCATATCTTATAAGGAAATAAACTTTCTCTGAGCATCTTCTGGTTGTCTCCTAGTCTCAGGTTTTCTTGATCAGATAATTCCTGTTTCACTACCTACATGCTTCTTCATTCCCCAAATCAATCACCAACTAATTATAACATTATTCTAGAATTTCTCTCTACAAAATTTTAATGCACAAAATCAAAATATTGCTTCACAGCTTTGCTTTTACCTCAAATACACTGTGTATCTTAAATGTAAATGAAAACTTATTTTCAAAAAATATATACTTCCAAACAAATTAAACATCTTTTGGGAATGACCTTAGATCAGTGGTTCTCAACCTTCTGGCCCTTTAAATACAGTTCCTCATGTTGTGACCCTCAACCATAAAATTATTTTCGTTGCTACTTCATAACTGTAATGTTGCTACTGTTATGAATCGTAATGTAAATATCTGATATGCAGGATGGTCTTAGGCGACCCCTGTGAAAGGGTTGTTCGACCGCCAAATGGGTCGCGACCCACAGGTTGAGAACCGCTGCCTTAGAGGAATTCAAACATTTTCAAATACAGAACTGGAATTAAAAATGCCAATTTTAGCAATCTGAAGTTTGAACACTTAAGTAAGGACAAGAATTGACTGGGTAACTCAAAAAGAGAGCAGGAACATCATAATACACAAAACCGTGCCTAGAATTAATAGAAAATAAAGGTGTGCTTTTCAAACGCTAAGCACTTGTTGACTGCATACATTGGTTGGCACAAGTTTTGTCTTGATGGTTATTTGGGGAGATAAAGGCATGAATGCTCTGGGAAAATACAGAGATGTAGAAGTGAATATGCTTCATTCATTACAAACAGTTTTTGTTGTTTTTTTGAGGGGGAGGGGAAATGGTAGGTGATTATTTCAGCCCTAAGTCTCAATAACTAGAAGCCTAAAGATCTTTAGAGATAAAAGATATAAAAACATACACTGTTGTTTCATCATGAGTGGCAAGAGGAATGAAGGAGTTTGTGTGAGGGGCAAGCATTTCACTGTATAAATAGAGAGTGGGAGCAGAAGCAAAAGAAAAAACAATCACACTCAAGGGAAAGGCACAGAATCAACAGAATACATATAATAGTTACCAAATCAGAATGAAGTCTGTAGTTTACACCACTCTAAGCTTGAGCCCTTTCATAACCTCTCTAACTTCTGAGAATTCTCTAACTTTGTATCTTATCCATAATCTATTTAGTTATAGTGATTCAAAATAAAATCCTTTACTTCTAGAGTGAAATAGAGAGATGAAGAATTTGAGTGTCTCTCTTTAGTTGTCCTTGGGTTGGACCGTAAACATGGTGGAGTCAGGTAGAGGAATATATATCTATACTAATAAAAGGGTAATATGCTAATTAGACCAGGAGACCTTCCAGAGACCTTCTGGACATCTTTCTGGACAAAGCTGGGGGCTTGGCCGGCCTGCAAACAGCCCCCAAACGGCCCTCAGGCCCATGCCCCCCAGCGGGGACCCTCACCCCAATAGGGGCATGGCCAGCCTGCAAACGGCCATCAGCCCCTCTCCCAAGCTGGCCATGCCCCCCAGTGGGGACCCCCACCCTGATTAGGGACCCCCTTCAGGGCAGACCAGGCCTCTATCTATACTAATAATTGAATAATATCCTAATTAGACTGGGAGACCTCCAGGACATCTTTCCTGACAAAGCCATGGTGGCAGAGCCGAAGCAGAGGTGGTTAGGGGTGATCAGGCCGGGTGGGGGTGGGGCAGTTGGGAGTGACCAGGCCAGTGGAGGGGCAGTTGGGAGCGAGCAGGTGGCAAGCGGGGGCATTTGGGTGCAAGAAGGCTAGTGGGGGGCAGTTGGGGGCAAGCAGGCCAGCAGACAGAGTGATTAGGGGTGATCAGGCAGGTAGGCAGTTGAGCAGTTAGGAGCCAGCAGTCCCGGATTGTGAGAGGGATGTCCGACTGCTGGTTTAAACCTGCAGTCGGACATCCCCTGAGGGGTCCCAGATTGGAGAGGGTACAGGTTGGGCTGAGGGACACTCCCCCGAGCACAAATTTTGTGCCGGGCCACTAATATATATATCTTAAAAAGCTAAAAAGCTTATGGCAAATTAAAATGCACAAATGACAAAAAAAAAAAAAAAAAAAAAAAAAACCATTACATTCCCAGTCAGTATGGCTCAGTGGTTGAGTGTCAACCTATGAACCAGGATGTCACAATCCAATTCCCGGGATTCCGGGTCAGGGCACATGCTGGGTTGTGGGCTCGATCCCCAGTGTGTGGTGTGCAGGAGGCAGCCAATGATTCTCTTTCATAATTGATGTTTCTATCTCTCTATTTCTCTCCCTTCCTCTCTGAAACCAATAAAGATATATTTTAAAAAAGATATCATTACATGAAAGCCCACATATTTTGAATATTCTATTTTGACCGATTCACTATTTTGATCTATTTGTTTTCAACCAAACTGCTTTCTACAGGATGGTTGCAATTGAGTTATTTGAGTCATTTTATAATGAGAGAGAGAGAGAGAGAGAGAGAGAGAGAGAGAGAGAGAGAGAGGATTGGGGAGAGCAGGAGAGATATCCATGTGCTTGAAAAAAACTTGGAATTAAAAACCAGAGTATTTTTGACATGGCACACAGTAGATACAGGCTTATACCTAAGGTCATAGCCTCAGGTACATTTGAAGAAGGAGGAAGAGAAAGATTGTCAAAACCTGTGCACTTTGGGTGGTGGGTTTAGGTTATAAGAATTATAAAAATGTTCATAATATTACATGTGTGCTGCTACTAAATTGATGGTTTTAAACCTCAGTTGAATAAATCCTGTTTTTTTTTCTTCTTCTGTTCTGTCCTAACTTCAACTCTTTTTTACTAGTAAGTCCTTAAAACCACTTCCTTTGCTCCTAACTCCTCACAGCAGATAATCTTAGGGAAAAGTTCACTAAGAACAACTGAGTCGTAAAATAGCTTAATTGCAATCTTGCCAATACCACTAAACTACCTAGTCTCTTCTGCAGAAACCAAATTTGTAGAAAGCAATTTGGTTGAAAACAAATTGGTCAAAATAGTGAATTGGTCAAAATAGAATACTCAAAATATGTAGGTTTTCATGTGAAAATATCTTTTAGGGAATAGAGGACACTGTGTATTTTAATTTGCCATAAGCTTTTTAAACCATTTCTAATATATTCAAATTTATGTTATTAAAAATGTAATGTATTTTTTAGTCAGTTATATCTATTAAATGGAATGGCATTATTTTCTTGACATTATAAATACTACTTTCAGGTGTGTTGTTTTGAAAACAAGTTGTAGAAATGAATGTTCTAATCATAAAAATTTGTTTAAATAAATTTTGAGTGACCCATGGCATAACAACATTGTAAAACAAAAATGACATACTTAGTGACTACATAATTATATATTTTTGTTTCATATAATCCTATGAGGGCTGGTTCTTATTTGACCATGGCTATACTCTTAAAATTACATTAAGATATTTGAACAGTTTTTCAATTAACAAAATTTAAGTTTTATACAATTATTTGCAGTTATATTGGATTTCCATTGTTAAGAAAATGTATCAAAGACTTGGAAATAGGCAAAACATAAAAAAACATGCCAGGTTTACAAATATAATAATATTTCTAAGTTGAAATTTAAAATATTTGGAATGAACTAAGTTTTTGTGTTTTAATATTTAATGGATATTAATTTATTAAGCTGAAAATAACACTGAAATTGTATTTTCCAAATCCAAATTCACACTCTAGAGCATTAAAAATAAAACTCACATAGATACATTCCCATCCTTTTTTTTTTCTAACAGAATATTGTGAGAAATGGGAACTTCTTTTCAGAAGAAACAACTAATATCTATTCAGTGGATTCAGAATGATTGAATGCTTTTTCCTGCTGATTATTAATAAGATTACAAAAATAGTTCCTACAATTCTAGGAGGGGACACTAACACTTTTTAAAAAATTGTGCTAGAAAATGTTTTTATTGTGATAAAATATACATAACATTAAAGTTACCATTTTCACTTTTTGAGTGCACAATTCAGTCTCATTAAATCTCTCTACATCTCCACTATCCATCTCCAGAAAAATGTCAACATCCCAAACCAAAACTCTATACCCCTTACACAATGACTCCCCATTTTCTCCTCCCCTCAGGCTTTGGTAATCTCTATCGTACTTTCTGTCTCTATGTATCTGACTATTCTTGGCATCTCAGATGGGTGGGTGGGTGGGAAGAAATCAACCAAGTAACTTAAATGCATATTTGCATAACCCACGGACACAGACAATCGTGTGGTGAAGGCCTGGGGTGGGGGGAGGGTGCAGGCGGGCTAGAAAGGGTCAATGGGGAAAAAAGGGGGGACATTTGCAATATCTTCAACAATAAAGATAAATTTAAAAAATAAATAATATTTTTAGAAAAGATAAGTGAATTCAAACATATGTTATTTTGTTGTCTGGCTTATTTCAGTTCGCATAATGTTTTCAAGGTTTATCCATATTGTAGCATGTATCATAATTCCACTCCTTTTTAAAGCTAAATACTTCATTGTATGTATACACATTGGTTTGTCCATTTATCTGATGATGGATATCAGGGTTGTTTTCACAGAAATACAAATAAACTCGGGTCCAATGCACGAAGTAGTGCACTTTGAAAGGAACTGTGGGCCACAAGGCTGCGGTAGGCATGGGGCAGGTCTCGGCCCATCCTCTGCCCCTGCCCGGCCCCTCCCACCACAGCCCCTGGTCCCCTGTCTGCTGGCAGCCCCGCTCCTGCCATCACTCCCACGTGCTGATGGCGCCAGCCCTGCTCACACCTGCTGACACCATGGAGCGATTGGGGCTGGCGCCATCAGGGTGGGAGCAGCAGTTACTGCTCTGATCCCCCCTCAGGAGCAGGGGAAGGTGGAGAAGCTCTCAGAAGCGATCAGAGCCAGCAGCTGCCCCTCGCACCCCCTGATGGCGCCGAGTGATTGGGACTGGTGCCTGGCATCGGCAGTGGGTGGGAGCAGTGGCACCAGCTGCAGGTGCGAGCAGGGTTGGTGCTGGCAGCGGGTGCAAGCAGGGCCAGTGCCGGCAGCAGGTGCGAGCGCTGGGCGGGACCAAGGCATGCAGGAGCAAAGAATTTTCAGTAACCACCAGAGGCTCGCCCCTATGACAATGACTGGTACCCTGCCTTGGTCTGGCGCCCCCGCTCACCTGCTCCACCATTCCGCTGTGGCCAACACTCACCATGTTCCTCACACGCCCCCTGGTGGTCAGTGCATGTCATAGCAACTGGTTGTTCAGTTGTTCCGGTTGTTTTGCCATTCGGTCTATTTGTGTATTAGCCTTTTATTATATAGGATGTGCCTCAAGATAGGGTGCTCTATTATTTCCAATATTCTAAGGTTGCGATCAATTATGTATTTTATAAGGGCCAAACTCAGTGACCCTTATATTCTTACCTTATGTGATTCCTCTTCCCTTCTAAACCACCCTTTACTTTGATTCTCTCTCTCTCTCTCTCTCTCTCTCTCTCTCTCTCTCTCTCTCTCTCTCTTTTTCTGGCCCCTTATTCCCAGGATTAATTGCTGACTCTTATTCCTCTCAGACACCAGAATTTGATGATATTCTTCAGGTTCTGATTTGTTAGTTTTCTCATCTCTCTTTTCATGATCTGCCTGAGGATCTAATCCCATAGTCTTAACCATGATCTTCACACTGAAGTTTATATAGTATTTTCTGAGAATTTAAACTGTAATTGATCATTCACTTATTTCTTTGTTATATATATATATACACTAAATTTAAAAGTATTCATCAAGCATCCTTTTTAACTGCATTTCTTTAGTATTTCCAGCCTGATGTCACCAAGAAACTTAAACTCAATGTGTCCCATGGGGACCTTATTCTCTGTACTTTCAATCCAGTCCCCTTTCAGTTTTCCTTATCTCTATTACTGATATCCTCATGAGTGGCTCAAGCTAAAATCCTAAATCCCTCTTTTCTTCCCATCCTAATTGAATCAATGTTGATAGAGCTCAAGTCTGCATCTCAGGGAATCTTGTTCATGACTGGCCTTACTTGTTTAAAAAAATGAAGTAATCATTTGCTTTATAGAGAAGATATGCTTACAATAAGCAAGTGCTAAAATTAATTTATATTTCTAAGGCACAAACACGTTAAATCATGAAGATGTTACTGAAAATGTGTAAAATTTTAGCCCAGAATTCACATCTGAATAATTAGAAGTTGATTTACATCCACACATTTCATTAGTTATTTCAAATACCTTAGGCCTAAGAGCCTTTGTTCAGAAGTTCTTATAAAATATGTTAGGTTAAGTAAGTACAAACAAACTAATTAAATAAAAATCTATCTATCCAGAGGCAATGTATTTAAAATTCTGGGGGAAATATTCTCAGAGGATTCTTCCTGAGGTTCCATTATATTGTTTTAAAATTGCGCTGGAGAATGAATAAATGGAAACCATAAGATTTTATATGAGTGAAAGCATTTATGAAACCATATAGCTGCCAAAGAACATATTTTAAAGCATTTAAAATAGCTTGATTAATGAATAATTTAAAAACTCATTGGAGCTAACTACTTCATGTTAAATGACCTTTACCCCTTGGGTATCTGATAAAAAGAGGTTCAGCTTTGAACAATATAAGTTGAATTGGGAATTCACTGGCTCATCCCAAAGCCTTTCATTTTATGAACTGAATGCCTTTTTTCTTCCTTGGATTTCTTTATGTCTTTTCATACACAATATATCATATGATGACTATGAGAAATGAAGAAAAGAGTGACAAAGGAGGAATCTTGCAATGACCCATATATGCCTGTTAGTCAAACAGCCTGGGTCTTAAAGCTGTTGCTATAATTTCTACACGTCAACCTTTTTTTTTTTTTGTCATCACCTTTGCTCAGCTATTCTCTATGTTTAGAATATGCTTTCCTCTTCCATTTATAAATTATCTTTCAACAGTTAACTGACAGTTCACCAATATTATAAGACTTACCCTAATTTTCTTATTCACAATGAATACTTCATCACTCCCACATGTCTTTCCCATAACACTTTATAATGCTATTACATGTATCAATATTGATGCGCATTATAAATCATTATATGCACTGATATAAACCCCATAATTTCACCAATAGTCCTTTCCTTACCCAACACAGTGTTAGCTTGCTGAGGTCAGATATTATAACTTTAGCAGTTTTGTATCTCCTCAGAAATAGCAAAATGACTTGAATGTGACAATTCCATAAAATTATTGACTTAATTAAATCAGATGTTTCACAATGTTAATTACTGCTCAGAGAAAATGCCCTGAAAGTCCACAACTTTTACAATCTGAACTCAGTTTAGTTATAGCTATACTTTGATATTCATCCATACAGATACTATTTGATTTAATTTAAAAATAACAGCTAAGAAAAAGATGATTATACTTAACTATATTATATTTTATTATTTACTTCATAAAACTACATATGTCTTATAGAATTTCTTATTTATTATGACCACTATATTAGTAACAAGAACAGAAAACAAACCTATAAAAACTACCTATGCAGAAACAGGAAGAGCTTCCTTACTCTTTTCCCACATGTTCAACACATTCAGAATCTTCCTGTGACAATGATCTCTCTCTCCAGCTGGCCATCAACTGAAGTGGAAATGACTTTATTTTAATCAAAGTCCCTATTGACACAGTTGCTTCCCCCTTAAAATAGGGTGATCCTCGTGGAACAAGCAGTGGCCATGCTGCTTATTTTAATACCTTGGGTTTTATTTCTGATGGGCTAGCCACTGTTTTCCTTACTTTTACCAAAGAAATCACCTCCAATGGACCACAACTCTTTCTACAGTTCTTGAGATTAGAAACAGGGATATGTATTGCAGTCAAGGAACTACGAATTTTAAAGAGGCAATTTGCCAAAGCTGGCTGATAAATGACCTCATTCTCTTTCAAGTTTATTGTCAACGCCGTGCTGTGCTGGCACTCAGAGATGCGTGATGGGGTTGATGTCTTTGAGCATGTGTTTTAGGAGAACAACTCTCAGTAAGGATGTGCTTGAATGGCTGACTCTATTTGTTTACCAAAGATGATCTCTTTTAGAATTCACAAAAGTAGGAAAGGGCTACTTAAACCAGTTTCAAATAATTCTAATATAAAATAACTAGAGGCCTGGTGCACAAAAATTTGTGCACTCGGGGGGGAGAGGGGGTCCCTCAGCCCGGCCTGTGTCCTCTCGCAGTCTGGGACCCCTCAGGGGATGACCAACTGCTGGCTTAGGCCCGCTCCCTGGGGGATTGGGCCTAAGATGGCAATCAGACATCCCTCTGGCAACCCGGCAGCCCTCGGGGGATGTCCACTTGCCAGCGGGGAGCAGGCCTAAACTGCAGTCAGACATCCTTAGCGCTGCTGAGGAGGCAGGAGAGGCTCCCACCACCACCACTGTACTGGCAGCCATCATCCTGGCTTGTGGCTGAGCAGAGCTCCTCCCATGTGAGAGCGCCCTGACCACCAGAGGGCAGCTCCTGCATTGAGCGTCTGCCCCCTGGTGGTCAGTGTGTGTCATAGTGACCAGTCATTCCCAGTCCTTCTGCTGTTAGGGTCAGTTTGCATATTACCCTTTTACTATATAGGATAGAGGCCTGGAGCATGGGTGGGGGCCGGCTGGTTTGCCCTGAAGGGTGATCTGGATCAGGGTGGGGTCCCGCTTGGGTGCCTGGTCAGCCTGGATGAGGGGATGATGGCTGTTTGCAGCTGGCCACACCCCCTTCAGGGTGGGGGTCCCCACTGGAGTGCCTGGCCAGTCTGGGTGAGGGGCTGAGGGCCGTTTTCAGGCTGGCGGGTGACTGAAGCTCCCAACCTCTCCTTTTTTTCTTTTTTCTTTTTTTTTTATTCTGGGATTTATTTACCTTCTATAGCTGTCACTGGAGGTGAGAGCCAGCTCCAGCTCTGAGGCGGTGGCTGGCTGAAAGCAGGTATCTGGGTTTGTTTAGCTTCTATAATTAAAACTCTGTTACCATCACTGGCGCTCTAAGCTCTGAGCCCGCTGGTGGCTAAAATCAGGTACCTGGGGTTTGTTTAGCTTCTATAATTGCAACATTGTTGCATCCAGAGCTCAGAGCTGGGCCGCAGCAGGCGGGGAACCTTGGCTTCCTCCATCACTGGAGCAAGCAAGCCTTATGTTCGCTTCAGCTGCCTGGCTGCAGGCCGCCATCTTGGATGGCAGTTAATTTGCATATCTCACTGATTAGCCAATGGGAAGGGTAGCGAAGTTACGGTTAATTATCATGTTTCTCTATTATTAGATAGGATTCTAATTTAAAATACCAAACAAAGACTTTCTGTCTCTGTTAAAAGTGGGGTGGGCTTCATGGGTTTACAAGTGCTGCATGGTCTTATGTTCTGTTTTCATGGTCTTAAAATTTTTAGTAAAATTTGAACAAACATTATTACATTTGTATTTTTTCATGGTTTAGAATGAGTAAAGAGGTTGTGGCTCTGAAGGTGACAGATATTAACCAATTAAGTAAAATTCCTATATTTCTAAACGCCTGATTAGCAATTGATATACTATGATCTAGAACATTGTGTTACAAAGTTTTATTTAGCAGAACTCCATGTCGTTTTTTAATTTGTTTGTTTATTTTGTGTGTTTTTTTCCCTCCTAATGAAACATAATTCAGAAGCCCAACCTCTGAAACAATTAACAGTAGAGCCGATCTTGGTAAAATGTGAGTTGAAAGGAAAGAAGGACTCGCTGGTCCATTTTCCTCTGGGCATAGAGATGGGGAGGGTGGTTTGGGGGCAGTGAGGCCATATTAAAGAGCTCACATATGAGGCAAACACAGGTTGAAAATCATGAGAAAGACGTAAGCTATCAACAAAATTGCAGGTAAGTAAAAGCTTGTTAATATTCAGAACCAAGCATTTTATTTAAGGGACTACAGAAACACCTAAAGTGAACGGGTCTTAAAGACTGCACTGTTTCTGGGTACCTTATGTAAAAACATTTAAAAAACAACAGAGCAGGCTTTCCAGAAGAGTGTGAGACTTTTAAATCTCAGATAACCTTTACCTTTACTTCTCAATATAAATGATGACAGATGAAACTTATACAGTTATGTGATATACAGATTATAAAATCTATATATATAAAAGAGTAATATGCAAACAGACTGAAGGGCAGAATGACCAGGACGACGGCTTGACCAGTTGCCATGAGGCACACTGATCACCTCTTGGTCCCTCCCCACAGCCGGCAGGCTCTGATCGCTGATGGTGAATGGGGAACTGGGGGTGGGTGGCAGTGGGTGGTGGGGCTGGTTGCCAGCAGCTGGGGAAGATGACCCTGATCACAGGCCAAGCCTAGGGACCGTACCACGCATGAATTTTGTGCACTGGGCCTCCAGTATTGTTATAACAGTTTTGAATTTATTAAGAAAAAATGACACATTTCTTAATATCAGTGTCCAGGCTTTTGCAATGACCTCATGTTCGGTTATGTAAAATTGTTTGATTAGAACTGGGGATATAAAACAGACCTGTTCACTTTATTGGAATTAGAATTGGCTCAGACACAATGCCATTAACGGGAGCTCAACGAACTTTTCCATCATGAACGGTCTTAGAATATTGATAAACATTGCTCAGCATCCAAATTGAGCTTTAGACTCACTATCTCATTATATAAGAGCAAGGCATGAGTTTTATGTGCTGAATCCATGTCAAGCACTATTAAACTGACAAGGGTATAGAGAAGGAACAATACAGACCTCTGGGAAACTTGTTGTTGCTTTCATTCAGGAGGCGAAGGGTGCATTGTTTCAATAGGGAGAGACTGATAAATTTTTGAAAACTCACTGATCAGTATTCTAAACGCACCATTTCTAGGAAAACATAGCGTATTGTGATCCTTTTTCAATATGCTTATCAGCGTGGTTATCAAAGTCATATTTCAACAATGCCTATGCTCTTAAATTTGAACTTGAATATAAATGTTTGAATATGCAGGTTTATGTGGGAAAAATATCTTCAAAAGAATCTAAAGTAGATTCAAGGACACACTTTGGAGTTGACAATGCACTAACTAGAGATATGACATTTTTATAACCCTCAAGTCTGTTTCCCACAAGACCCATTATCCTTTTATAGTGATGATGGGTCCAGATGCCTCAGTCACACCCGGGCCAGCTGGCTGGACTTTGAGTGATAGAAATGATATGGTTTGCATCAGTTTCCCTAAAAGCCAACTTCAGGAACTGTGAAGACCTTAGCATCAATGAGAGCAACATGAAACAACAAAATTACTCCTTTCACAGAAAAATTGGGCCTGATAGAAGCATTTAGAAAAAATGCCAATTGACAACCAATAAGGTAGTTAGGGTTCACATCTTGATCTGAGAATTATTGGACTCTCATTTATCCCTTGACAGTAAGGAATCTATTCATTTTGGTGTCATGTCGACAATATAGTCCAGCATTTGATATTTCCTTTTTCTTTAAATACATAAGTATTGGGAGGGAAAGGTTATCTGGCCGGCTGTAAGTGCTTGGGATCAGCCAGGTGCAAAAGCCTGAACATCAGAAAGGTAAACAAGAATAATAGGCATCTCTAGACACATTCTAAGCAGAATGAAGGCCACCAGGAGGCAGAGTTAAGAATCAAAGTGTAGCCCTAGCTGGTTTGGCTCAGTGAATAGAGAGTCGGCCTGAGGACTGAAGGGTCCCAGGTTCGATTCTGGCCAAGGGCACAATGCCTGAGTTGCAGGCTTGATCCCCAGAGGGGGGCGTGCAGGAGGCAGCCGATCAATGATTCTCTCTCATCATTGATGTTTCTATCTCTCTATCCCTCTCCCTTCCTCTCTAAAATCAATAAAAATATATTTAAAAAAAAGAATCAAAGTGTATGTTTAAGGGAGGAAGACAATATGGTGTAGAAGTGACACCCAGCAGAGCAGGGCCAACATGGGTTACAGTTATGACCCTGACCTTTACACGTAGCTGATGGACACACATACTACATATTGAGGAGCCTCCCTCTGCTCATTGGGAACAGAAGAATGGCAATGTTTCATTGGGTACAGACATTAGGATGTAGATTACATTATGCCATGTAGTTAGCGCATCCAGTAGAAAGACTGGTACATTATAATTGCTCATAAATTTTGGTTATTGTGACTGGCTTTTCAAGGAAAAATATTACCTGTTTGTCAAAATTGATAAATGACCATAAAATACATTATTAAAACACCTACTTGGGAAAAATTTTATCATTGCCTCTTTTGTTTTTCATTCTGTTTTGAAATAAAATACTTTGATTTCATTGTTTTTATTTTTTCTGTAAGAGGCATTTTAGTAAAGTGAGTAATAGCATGGGTTCTGGTCTTTGTCTTCTGTATTCAAATTGATTCTACCACTTTTTAGCTGTGTGACCGTAGGCAAATTGCTCGCCCTTTCTGTGTCTTGGTTTCCTCTTATATAAATAATACTAGAGATTAGAATCACTGTTAAGACTACATGAAGTTAATCTTTAAATAATTTATAATAGTACTTGATATATAGCAAGTGCTATATAAATAATAGTTATAAATTTTCAGTAAAAATATTTTGGTGGTATTTTGAAATATTCACTACATTTAATGTTGTAACCTCAATTGCACACATTTCTTCTGCAGACTTTTCATTATTAATTTTTTTAAAAAACTATGCAAATTAATTTACTAAAATATTGTATGGTTACGATGGCTTTAAATATTATTATCAGTTTCTGAGTTAATATAATTGTTATATTTCTTTAGAATCAGAACTCAGTGCTTCTAAAAGTCAGTGTATATATACATATGGGAATATTTTTATTTTTATAGTTTATATTACTTAACATATTTTATATTTCTATTTAAATATATGTAAGAAAACATATTCTATTTTTAAATATATATTTATGGATGTGTTTACTTATAAAAGCTAATCTGTTAAATATTTTTTAAATGAAACTCTCCTAAGTCAATTAAACTCTCTGTATAAAATTTTTGAGATCCTTTTCATCTAGATTCCTTTAGCTCATCTTGCCTAGCCCTGCCCCTACTCTTCATTTTCTATGATTAATAATTAATATTCAACAGAAATTTATGTCATAAATTCTAAAGTTTAATCTCAACTAATTAAAAATACTGTTATTCCCTGGAAAAATTTTATGGCTCCTTTATTTTTCTGAAGGGTTGCTCTGTCATTTCAAATATATATACATATGAACCATTTTTATAGTTCTTTCTAAATTTTTATGGGCATTTAGTATTTTTAATATCTGCAGGGGCTAGAAAAAGTAAGTTTACAGTTGTGAGTACATTAAACACAGTTTATTCCTATATTATTTATTAATTATGCATCATTTTCCATACAAACAATTGTAAACCTACTTTTGTCCACCCTGTATATATACAGATATATCTATTACATAGAGATATGAGTAAGGCTGCTATAGACCATTTAGCCTCAGCCACACCATCAGCTACATAAGAGGAACTGTATGAGCACATCTTGGAGAGATTAGCTGAGCTAGCACAAGACAGAATCTGAATCTAAACAAAATAATTGCTTTAAATGAGTGTGTTCTGTAAGTGGTTTGTTATTAAGCTTCAAAAACTAACTGATATATGGGTAGGCTCTGTAGAGCATTATGTGTGCTATTGGGAAAAGCTGTATCTGAAGTTGCTAATGTGTTGGATTAATTAAAATTCTACTAAAAAGTGGATATTCTAAAATTTTTACCTCTGCTATTAAAATATTTCAGCCCAAATATTTTCAAAGGTGTTGCCTTTTGTTTTCAATCAGAATATCTTTCTTTGGATAAAATATTTACAGTTCAAAATGACATGCTACTTTTTTAATGTTTCTTTTGAGTTTTTAAATCAAATTAGATATAAAAATATACATCTTCTCAAATGTATGCAATAGCAGGGAAAAATATAAATTCATCCAATTAAAAATGGACCATCCTTTTATACATGTTTAAGAAAATTTGGAATTAGGTACAGAGGAATTACTTAAAAAATAGGCATTTGATTAAAACAAAAGTTTCTGTTTCACAAAATGGTATGTAAATGCACAGTCTGTAGTTCCACCTCAACATCTTCAGCCATAACTTTTCAACTTTTTGAAGAAATGTTGATGATTATCTAGCAAGTTTTTATCTTCTGGATTTTTGTTTTCTTATTTATTTTTATGGTCTATGATATTATTACTGCCTATGGTAGATGACAAATGCTGACAGATATATAGTCTGCAAATCACAAATATGCCATGTACTTTTGTGAGGCATGGACCTTTAGAAATCAAATTTTTGTTGAACATTAAGCATCAAACAGACTGTCAAACTTCAGTGGGAAGGTGGGGGGGCGGGGTGTGTGTAAGAGATCAACCAAAGGACTTGTATGCATGCATATAAGCACAACCAATAGACATAGACACTAGGGGGATGAGGGCATGTGCTGGGGGGTGGGAGTGGGCGGGAGGTCAAAGGGGGGAAAAGGAGACATATACTAATCTATGTAATACTTTAAACAATTAAAAAAAGAAAGAAAAAAGAAGTGTATTGTGTTTGCTATTTCATGTTCAGGGAATGAGAGAGGTCCTTATCCTGCACCCCCCCAAATAGTGTTACTAAATGATAAATGTAGATGTTTACCCTCAAACAAATAACAAAATTGCTGTACCAAGGGTGAATGAACGACTCCCTCTGCTTTACAGGGGATCTGCCAAGCCATACTTCCTGTACATATTTTTTTAAAAAATATATATTTTTATTGATTTCAGAGAGGAAGGGAAAGGAAGAGAGAGATAGAAACATCAATGATGAGAGAGAATCATTGACCGGCTGCCTCCTGCACACCCACTACTGGGGGCGGAGCCTGCAATCTGGGCATGTGCCCTTGACCGGAATCGAACCTAGGACCCTTGAGTCTGCAGGCCAACGTTCTATCCACTGAGCCAAACCGGCCAGGGCTCCTGTACATATTTTACATGCAGCTAAGCCATCATTTTCATGTTTTTCAGCCACCTCACTGACTGATGGTCGGGCATCTTGGCATATTTCAAAGTCCACCCATGAGCAACAGCACAATTAGCTCCTATACCAAGTGGTCAGCAGAGAAATCACCGATGCATACTTGTCCCTCTACTATGACAAACCCTCCACTATGGCATTAGCTGTTCCTACCCACTCCTGTCCAAGTGCACCTCGATTTTGACCCAGATGGCCTGAACGTTCCCCTCAGTTTGACTGCACTTTAGACAGTTTTTTCCCCTTGACTGTTAGCCTGTGGCCTACCTTTTCTTTGAGCATTTCCTTTAGAAAACTTTCCATTGCAATTCTATCCCTGCCCCTTTGAGACGTAATTATTCTCCCAGACTCTTGCCAGTTTTACAAACCAGAAATATTTTTCTCAAGGTCCTGGGAGCTGTTCCTTTGAAAAGTAATCATCAAGAAAGATAGTGCCCTTATCTCCCAATCTCTGTGGAAAGTAGGAGTCTAACTTCCAATAAAAGACAATTAGCAAATACAGATGTCTTAATCACATTGAGCCACCTTCCCCTAACACCCTCCAGTACTTTTCCATTAGCTCGCCTCCGTGCTTAGAAATGCTCAATGCTCACTGCCTTTAGTGTCAGTGATGTTCAATCTCTCTCCCCTAATGCAATAGTCTTTTTTTTTTTTTTACATATTTTTGGTTAATTTATTGGGGTGACATTGCTTAATAAAATTATATAGGAATGCAGTAGACTTGAATAAAATCTTTCTTGCCTGCTTAAATGTGTCTTGCACAATTTTTCTTAGACAATTTTTAAGCAGTGTGTTGCTTAAGGCCCAGCTGGTGTGGCTCAGTGGTTGAGCATCAACCCATGAATCAAGAGGTCACTGGTTCGATTCCCAGTCAAGGCACATGCCCTGGTTGCAGGCTTGATCCCTTTAGGGTGTGTGCAGGAGGCAGCTCATGGATGTTTCTCTCTCATCAATGTTTCTCTCTCTTTATCCCTCTCCCTTTCTCTCTCTCTAAAATAAGTAAAACATTTTTTAAATAACCTATCACTTTACCCAGCCCTTAGATATGCTGTCATTGGGAAGGGCTGGGGAAAGTAATAGGTTATTGCTGGTCATGGTGAGCTTTAACCACTGGTTAGCTTCATTCACTGTACATGCACCTCCTATATCACTAAAGGAGACTTTAGCAAGAACTGGAACACAAGTGAAGTTCTACCAATATCTCCTTGGCCTATTTTTATGCTGCTTATTTTAATAAAACAGCTTCATTAAAATGTAAAAAAAAAATCCATAAGTGCTGAGGGAAAAGGGTCTAAATCAAAAGTGATCCTGGTAAACAAGCTAGGGTACAAAGAAACCTTGGAAATGAGACATCATTCTTTACCTCCCACTTATTGCAGAAAGTAAGCACGTGGCATAGAACTCAATCATCTCACACTAGAAGCTAGAAGAGGACACGAGAGATCAACAGCCATATTGTACATGTAGTGCTTTCCTGTCTTAGAGTGGAGGTTGATTGATGAGAGGGTTGGGGGCCAATGAGACTATCTTTGAAATGTATTATTTGTTTCCTCAAATATTGTAACAGAAAATCTGTTTTTCTCTTGAAGATTACATCTATATGTCCATGTTGGGAAAGCGAACGGAAGAAGAAAGGAGAAAATGCAGGGGACATTTTTATAGTTCTTTCTCAACTTTTATGGAATATATTACTGACAAGTCAAAAGCATAAAGATATAAAATGGAAAAATGAGATTGAATGAAGAAGCTTCACAAAATACGTATGTTATATATATTCAGAATCATACTGTGACTTCTTTGTAAAATGCATAGTTTTTATCTCATAGACCAAAGAAAGGTAGTTTGGATATTTTCCCTCACTCTCATTCCTTCTATTCTGTTTTTGCATCCAAGTCTTAAATCCCTGTTAGGTATTTGATATGATTTCTTTAAGTTTGTTTATATCAAGTTCCTTTTTGATGGCTAACAAAATTAATAACAAAATCCTTCTGAGAAAAGCTCTGTTTTATATAATGCCAGAAACTTTTGGAGCTGTAATCTTATTTTTTAGATATTTGCAAATATATTGCATGTGAAACTGCAAGGATTAGTATAGTAGTAGTATTTTGGAGACAATATCATCTTATCCTATTCCTGGGACACAATCTAGAATGCTCTGGATTGTTCCAACTAGGCAAAGTGAAAATTTCCCAAAAAGCCAGGAAACTCTGAGTGTATGTGTATTGGGGGTGGGGATAAAAGGCTAAATGAGTATCACTTTGTTTTTTGTTTGTTTGTTTGTTTTCCTGTAAGGGTTTTGAATTCTGAAGCTTGTCAGCCTCATATCGAATTTAAATTCCACATCAACCACTGATTAGCTATGTGACTTCGGGCAAGTTAAAAAGTTACTTAACAACTTAAAAACTCTTTCACCGTTGCTGGGAATGCAAAATAGTTCAGATACTTTGGAAGACATTTGGGCCCTTTCTTTCAAAGCTGAACCTAGTTCTACCATCCGATCCAACAATCAGGCTTCTTGACATGTAACTACCCCAAAGGAGTTGAAAAGTTACATTCACTCAAAAAATTGTAAATGATGTTTATAGCAACCTTATTCATAATTGTCAAAACTTAGATGCAACCAAGATGTCTTTCAGCAGGTGAGTGAATAAATGACTTGTAGTACATATACATAATGAGATGTTACTCACTGTTAAAAAAAAGAGTTATAAAAACTATAAAAAGACATAGAGGAAACTTAAATATTATTAAGAGAAAGAAGACAATGTGAGAGACTATATTCTTAACAATTCAAATTATATCACATTCCAGACTATGGAGAAGGTAAAGATATCAGTGTTTGCCAGGGGTTGTGGGGAAGGAAGGATGGATAGGCATGGCTCAGAGGAGGTTAGGGCAGTGAAACTATTCTATATGACACTACAAATGTGGATACATGCCATTAAACATTTGTTAAAACCCATAGAATATAACATCAAGGATGAACCTGAATGTAAACTATGGACTTTAGCGGATAATAATGTGTCACTGTAAGTTCATTTTTATACAAATGCATAGCTATTTGTGAGCGGAGAAGGTATATGACAACTCTGTACTTTATGCTCAATTTTTCTAAAATAAAACTTCTCTAAATAGAAATGTTTGTTTATTTATTTATTTATTGCAATCCCAATTTTCAAGTGGCCTTTTATTTTTTCTATTTTTTTCTTTATTGATTAAGGTATTACATATGTGTCCTTACCCCCTATTGCCCCCCCCAATCCCCACTCATGCCCTCACCCCCCTGGTATCTGTGTTCATTGGTTAGGCTTATACGCATGCATACAAGTCCTTTGGTTGATCTCTTCCCCTTACTCCCACCCTCCCCTTCCTTCCCTCTGAGGTTTGATGGTCTGATCGATGCTTCTCTGTCTCTGGATCTGTTTTTGTTTGTCAGTTTATGTTGTTCATTATATTCCACAAATGAGTGAGATCATGTGATATTTATCTTTCTCTGACTGGCTTATTTCACTTAGCATAATGCTCTCCAGTTCCATCCATGCTGTTGCAAATGGTAAGAATTCCTTCTTTTTCACAGCAGCATAGTATTCCATTGTGTAGATGTACCACCGTTTTTTAATCCACTCATCTGCTGATGGGTACTTAGGCTGTTTCCAAATCTTAGCTACGGTAAATTGTGCTGCTATGAACATAAGGGTGCATATATCCTTTCTGATTGGTGTTTCTAGTTTCTTGGGGTATATTCATACATACAATGAAGTCAAGACAGTCTCTTCAATAAATGGTGTTGGGAAAATTAGACAGACATATGCAAAAAAAATGAAAGTAGACCACCAACTTACACCATACACAAAAATAAACTCAAAATGGATAAAGGACTTAAACATAAGACGGGAAACCATCAAAATATTAGAGGAATCCACAGGCAGCAAAATCTCAGACATATGCCGAAGCAATATCTTCACTGATACAACTCCCAGGGTAATGGAAACTAAAAAGAAAATAAACAATGGGACTACATCAAAATAAAAATATTCTGTACAGCAAAAGAAACCATCAACAAAACAACAAGAAAGACCACTGCATGGGAGAACATATTTGCCAATGTTATCACTGATAAGGGTTTAATCTCCAACATTTACAGGGAACTCATACAACTTAACAAAAGGAAGATAAACAACCCAATCAAAAAATGGGCAATGGACCTAAATAGATAGTTTTTGAAAGAGACATAAGGAAGAACAAGAGACATATGAAAACATGCTCAAAGTCGCTTATCATCTGAGAGATGCAAATCAAAACGACAATGAGGTACCATCTCACACCTGTCAGAATGACTATCATCAACAAATCAACAAAGGACAAATGTTGGAGAGGATGTGGAGAAAAAGGAACCCTCGTGCACTGCTGATGGGAATGCAGACTGGTGCAGCCACTGTGGAGAACAGTATGGAGTTTCCTCAAAAAACTAAAAATGGAACTTCCATTTGACCCAGTGATCCCACTTCTAGGAATATATCCCAAGAAATGTTTGTTCATTTATAAAAATTATTTAACTTCTCTCACCATGGTTTCATTAAATGTAACATATGGATAATAACCCTATCTATTTTATAAGGTAGTTATAAGGCTAAGTCAGCAGACATCATTTGCCTAGAACAGTGTTTTCATATAAGGAGCACCCACATGTTAGTGGTAGTGGTAGTGTATCATTAAAATTTACCATTACTAAAGTGGTTTTTTTATTTCTATGATCTTAATCATTACCAGACACCCACAAAAATCTAAGAGGTAGACTGGACAGAGATTCTTAGCCCCTCTTTGTATCAGGAGACAAAGGATGAGCATTCAAATACAGCGCATCCCATCAGAAGGTCAGACTGTAAATACACCTGTCCGCTGGAAAAACCTTCTTTCCAGACACACTGTGTCTAAGGACACCTCTACACTCTCACAGTTACAGGCCACTCTCACTCTGCACAGCACAGTGTCAACCGAAAGCTCAGGCATATGAGAACCAGGCAAAGCAAGGAATGCCTGCATTGAGGAATCCGAAGAGCGTTTGTTTATGTTGCTTATATCTCTGGGTGTTTACTAGATATTTAAACCGAGGAATTTTAAACACATATGACACACAAACACACCATTAGTCTTTCAACTTCTATCATCCTGTCATGAGTCCATACAACTATACTGTTTGTTCCAGAGAGAATATGAATGAAAAAGATAAATAACACCTTAATACGTCTATGAAAATAGGTAGGGTTGACCTCTGACATGGCAATGAAAGGATCTGGGAATACCCAGATTTTCCAAACCACACTTTGAGAACATCTGCGACATACCGTATGCCATGAGACCACTTTACACATGGTTGCCCCCGTCCTTCTCCAGGGCTACCTCACCATCTCTCTCCTCTTTAGCAGTAACTTTTCCATATTCTCCTTATGGTTTGTCAGCTTGATCATTAATTTCACACTAGACAGCTTCTGAGTCTCTGTCCTCCAGAGATCCAGGGACACTTTTCCTGCGGATATATCCTCCTTTGGATTTAAATGGGACTGAGCAGGCTATCGAATCTAAGAACTTTCTTCCTGTACCAATTCACGCCTAGCAGAGCCTGGGATGAGAAGCAGCTCAGGTCTCTGCTGAAGGCAGAGCCCGGGGACCCTGAGCTATGAGCAGGTCTCCAAGCCACAGAGGTGGCCCAGCCAAGGTGGAGAATGAGGAGGCTGCTTTGATGTGACCAAGTGGGAGGAGTCCACAGAGCAGGTTGTCGAGTTGAGCAGGGCAGGGCAGTATGTGAGCCGGCTGAGACCCGTCCAGAGGTTTCATGAATAATCAACAATGTGGAGAAACACTGGTGGGCTACTTACTGCTGTTTATAGACAATGTAATTTCCTTTGTTTTAGAGCATCATGAATGTCAATGAAATGCCCTTTCATTTCACATTTAAGCTGGAAAATGTCACCACCGTTTCCAGTTTATTAGATGATGTGTTTCTTTAAAACTTTTGGTTTTACAAATACCATGCTCTGTTGCTGCATAAGGTCAGAATTATTTTCTGCCTGTTTATATGCAGTTTGACAAACTAAATCAATTTTTGGTCTTTAGAAGAATAGAACCACAGTTAATAGGTTAGGCTATCTGTACATAACATCTCTTCATAACAAATCCTTACCCTGAGTGATGTGATATGTATAAAAATATCTCCATATTATAGGCTTTCACACCCAGTTGGCATAAGATATGCTGATTAATTACTAAACATAGTTCCCTGTAATTCTGCATTACCCAAAAATGTTTATTGAAATGCTATTATGTACAGATCACTGGACTGGTTACTGGATATAAAAATAACTATAAAGTATAGCTATCTGTAAATGTAAACTTCAAGAGGACTTGAATAGATTTTTATTTGTTTTCTGCAGAAGACTCAGCTATAAAAAGGATAAATCTTGCCATATGTGATAACATGAATGGACCTAGAGGATATTATGCTAAGTGAAATAAATCAGTCAAAGAAAGGCAAATGCTGTATGATTTCACTTACATGTGAAATCTAAAAAACAAAATAAATGAGCAAAAAAAAAACCACACACACCAAAACACACACACACACACACACACACACAAAAACAAACAAACAAACAAACAAACAAAAAAAAAATGCCCTGGCCTGTGTGATTCAATAGTTAGAGAATTGTCCTATGTACCTGGTCAAAGGCAAGTTCAAAAGCTAGCCTGGTTGGGGTGCAACCAATGGATGTGTCTCTCTCACATGGATAGTGCTTTCTTTTTTTTCCTCTCTCTTTCTCCCTCTAAAAGTCAATGAAATATATATCCTCAAGTGAGGAAAATAAAAGACTCATAGACATAAACGAAAAATTATGGTTACCAGAGATGGAAAGGGAAGTGGGGATGGACAAAATAGGTGAAGGGGATTAGGTGGTACAAAGTTTCAATTATAAAATAAATAAGTAATGGGGAATATAGCCAATAGTTGTAATAGCTTTGTAGGGTGACAGATGGCAATCAGACTTACTGTGGGGATCATTTAATAATGGGTATAAATACCAAATCACTATGATATATAGGTGAAACTGACAGGATACATTTTGTCAATTATACATTAATAGAAATATTAAAAAATAAATTAAAAATCGGGCTTAAACTACAAATAAAAAGGTTTCCAGTTAAGAGAGAAGGATGAAAATAATATTTAAGTCAGGAAAAACGCAGAGGGCATAATGCATAGTGGGAAATTTAAATTCCAAACTGGTGTAATATAGGTTTTACTTATGAAAATAGATACAAAAGTTTTAAAAAGGCAAAGTATTCCATTTAGCAGAGATAGCAACTGGTGGATGACCTTAGGGGCACTCATAGCTAAGCAATAGATTAAAATAATGTTTTTTTTATTCCAAATAAAAATGATAAAGGTCTAAAAAGAAGAAGTCAAGTAACAAATGGTGAAACTTTTTAAAAAAGGGTATCTATATATCAATAATATGGGGGTTTTGTCCTCCCATTAGCCTATAAAATTGTACAGATGATACCACAAACCACTTATATGCAATTGTTCAAATCCCTTCCTGTTATTAGCTATTGTTTTTGTTTGTACATTCAAGTGCATTTAAAAACAGTTAAATGTTACTAAGGCTTATAATAAAAACTAGCTTTTTTTTTTCTGTTTCTCTTGCTACTGTCTACCAGACTTCTGGCACTAAGATAAATACTTTTAAGTCTTTCATCTCTTTCTTCATATGTTAGCTTTATATTTCCAAATAATGTTTACACTATGTCATCTTATTTTTTTTGTTTCAGACATCATCTATTTTCTTCCTGAGAAGTTAGTTGAGGATAGCCCTTTACCACCTACTTCCAAATTTCTGCAAATCAAATCTTGATATTTGTTTACATTATAAGTCTATATTTACTTGTGTTATTGGTGGAAGTGGAATTCTTGGGTGCTTTGAGGAAATGAATTTCCTGAGGCCACCACAGGAGGATGGGGTTTCATGGAAAGCTTTATTGATGATGTAAAATTAAGAGGGTTCCCCTCCAAGGTCTCATCTCCATCCTTCCCTGGAAGAAGTCCAATCTTGTCTTCATTAGGGCTAGAATATGGGCACTGCCCAGAGTTTCTACTCCACATCAAAGCTCAGTCCAGCATCCTGAAAGTGAAGTCTGCCGGGCCCTGGACCATGTGGCTGCTTCAGTCCACATGACTATGGAGAGAGAACAGGCCAGCGCACTGGCGAGTGCAGGTCATGGAGCAAGAGAGAGCAAGAGAGAACAAGAGTGAACAAGAGCGAGTGAGGGAACTCTTTGGGGATTTTAACCAGGAGTTTCTAAAAACTAATCAATTAACTTTGCAAGATTTTGCATGCTTCTGATGGGGTCACCACCTAGCCAACCCATTGTTGCCCAGGCTAGGCTGACAGGCAAGCACCTTCTCTACTTCACCCTGACTTACACTGCTTCTACTGCACATCTGCTTATCTCCCCCTTCTCCCCACCCCACAATCCAGTGGGTGGGGAAAGGGAGGGGTGTTAATCCCCTTGGAGGGACAATGCTGTGATTCCCTGGGGTGTGAAGCTGTAGCTTCCTGGTGAAGCAAACAGACCTCTGCTACTCATCTGAAGATGCTCAACATTCATTAATCTTAACTAGCTAATTATGAGGATAAACTTAACTAGCTAATTATGAGGATAAACTTTGACTATGGAAATATTTAGATGATGTCAATACTTTTCAACACTGAGTCACATAGAGTTGTGATTATGATTCATTTTATTTTTAAACAAATAGGCTTACCCTAACTGGTTTGGCTCAGTGGATAGAGCGTCGGCCTGTGGACTGAAGGGTCCCAGGTTCGATTCTGGTCAAGGGCATGTACCCTGGTTGTGGGCACATCCCCTCTGATTTGCAGAGAATGAAGCAGTGATTCCCTGGGGAGTGTAAAGTTTCATCTTCTTGGTAAAGCTGCTCAGATGACCATACTTATAATGTCTGGCCTCCCCTTTGCTCTCTTGGTATTATTATCAACTAACTAATTATGATGATAACAATACTGTAACAAGTCTCCTTTTTGCAATCTCTTTAGTGCCATATTGTCTGCATTTTTTGTTGTTGCTGTTGAGTTTGCTGTTTAAAATGATCTGCTAGCATATTGTTAAAGTGAGGTCTAATTTTCCTAAATGCAAGAAGAATGTGATGTACTTGACTGATAAGATACAAGTGTTGGATGAACTTCATTCAGGCATGAGATATACTGCTACTGACCATGAGTTCAATGTTAATGAATCAGCAACATCTCTCTCTCTTTCTCTCTCTCTCTCTCTACCTCTACCTCTACCTCTACCTCTACCTCTACCTCTACCTCTACCTCTACCTCTATCTCTATCTCTATCTCTATCTCTATCTCTATCTCTATCTCTATCTATCTATATCTACCTACATCTATCTATATCTCTATCTATGCCTAAGTGACCGGATGACCAGCTGACCAGCCAACTGACCAGCCAGTAGCTATGACATGCACTGACCAGTGGGAGCACTGCTCACCTGACAGACAGGAGCCAGACGCCGGGCTGACAGCTGGCGAGTGCAGCTGCTGCGGCACAAACCTCTCCCTCGGACACACTCCCTTGCGTGCTCCTGAGTAGGGCTGGGATGAGTAGAGCGGTGTGGCACTCAGCCTTTGATCTGGCTCCTTCCTGGCCACCTTCTGCTTCGTGCACCATTCATGCTGTGCAGGATTGACATGGACAGCAGGCTGGAGCCTGACGAGCTGGCAGATAAGGCCGAGCTGCAGTGGCGTGGATGTCCACTGATCTCCGCAGGCCAGGCTGAGGGACCCCACTGGTGCACGAATTTGTGCACTGGGCCTCTAGCATTAAATAAATTGCCTTTAAACAGAAACACACATAAAACAAGATTATGTGCAAAGTTGGTGAAAGTGGCCCAGCCAGTGGGGCCTCGGTGATTGAGTGTCGACCCATGAACCAGGAGCTCATGATTCGATTCCTGGTTAGGGCACATGCCCGGGTTGCAAGCTTGATCCCCAGTTGGGGGCATGCAGGAGACAGCTGATCAATCAATGATTAACTCTCATCACTGATGCTTCTATCTCTCTCACCTTCGTCTCTGGAAAAAAAAAAAGGGTGATAAAAGTGTAATCAGAGCTTCTCAGCAAGCTAACTCTTTATTTTCCCTAGGAGCAATACCTCTGTATTTGCTAAATCAGTATTCACTGAGACTTTATAAAACATAACTACCGTGAATAACAAGAATAGTCCATATTTATATATTAACCCCATGGATGCCTTTTCTAATTTGAAGATCCTTGGGGTAAGTGCTATTGTGTAGATTTACCATTTCAAGCCAAGAGTAGATAAATTTGCCCTTGGCTTATTTTTATTGTAATACTAAGATTCAAGATAACTAATTGAATTGTTCCATTTTCACTTATATTTGTTTACTTTTGTTAAAAGATGATTAAAGAAGACTATTTAAGTAATGTAAACTAAGTACTTAACAATTCATGAAGCTAAACAGTCAGTCTCCATTAGGAGAACTGCAAAGTGGAGCAGAAGGCAGGAAGTCTTTATAGAATAAAGAACAAAGAATAAGGAAGAGACAAGTAGAAAAATATTGGATTGGCTCAAGCCACATAGCCAACCTAATTTGGGATGAGAAGGAAATAAGTATGGAGCCCAGACTTGGGTTGGAGTTTAAGGATTGGCTGGCTGGATATACTGCATTTCTGGTCAGAGCAAAGGGTATAGGAATCAAGCTTTGGTTTACTGATGTGGCACCACAGGCAGAAGCGACTATCTTGGGCCTAGAAAGTTATTTCATCACTTTCATGGACCATAAGAGAAGAAATTACTCAGGTTTATTTGTTAAATTATAGCTGTGTTTTTATCTTATTTCTGGTACAAAGATGTACATAATCTTTAAGTCACCTTTATTAATTTACTTTAAAACTGGATTTCTCCTACTTCCTTGATACTTGTAATTATAGCAATATGTAATGTCCTAAACCCCAAATATTATGTTGGTTATCTGTTTCAGTGAGGGATTCTGTGTTACCAACCTGGCGAAAGCAATTGAGCCCTTATAACATTCCCTTCATATTCTTGGAAAAATTCTATAAATCTTAGTTTTAAGTGCTATAGAATAGCATATTAAATGCAAAATACATTATTAATTAGTACTAACTCTTCACAAACCTAAGTGCTTTCACTATCATAATTTATGTGCAATATCCAAGTGATCATTTCAGTTAAAATAAAACAGGCTATAACTTCAAACTATTTTGTCAGGTTCTGATTTTTCTCCTAAGTATTACAGTCTCAGCAAAATCAACTGCAGGCAAATATATAGCTAATAAGTTAGTGATTTAAGCATTCGTGTGGAATTTTTTATATTTAACTTTAAATATTTATGTACTTGGATACAATTAAATCAGAATTTTTAAGCTTTATATGCATATATTTGTTTATATAACATGCCAACTACATAAGCCTTTGAAACTTAGCCTCTTAGGTCCATTATCAATAATTGAGATGAGACTGACTCTATCTTGCTTTCCCACTTCTAGTTTGGTTACACACATTATTTTTCTCCTCTTTAAAAAAAACCTTCTCAATTGCTGATGCAGAAAAATTGCTTTATTTCTACCTCAGTGAAGCTTCTTTTTGGAGGTTGAAACACCTGCTATGCATATATTATGTAAAGAACATACCAATCATTTAGAATGAAAGTTTGAATATAAATGTCAGACATTACTGAAACCTACTTCAAAATGTGCTTGTGTATCAGTTTCATTGTTTTACCATTTTACTGCTGTAGAAGCAGGTTTGTAGGTGTGTGTGTGTGTGTGTGTGTGTGTGTGTGTGTGCGTGTGTGTAATTAAAGGGCAAGAGTAACAACTACTGGTTAACATAAATAAATAACCTCAGTTATTAACTTGTGTTAACACTATTTAACAATTCTACAAATATGATGCAAAAAGTTTCCAATCCTGTGTTTATGCTACATTCAGTTTGCCTTGGGGTATCTGCATTTACTCACTGATGCTTTACAAATTGTCTTTCCCTTTTATAACGTGAGGCTAAGAGTGCTCTACACATTTTAAAGACATGCGGATGTCCATCAATTTCTACTAAAATAGAATGGTGGCACTGAAAAGAAGTAAATTGTAGAGAAAGTGAAATTTAAGCCACTGCCCAACGGTTGTTAATTGCTTCTTTTATCTCAATTTTGATCATGTGGTCCCAACTCCACCCTAACCAACTCTTTATTGTTAATATTTATATATACCCTGGTCTTTTGCATCTTTTTACTCTCCTCATTTTTTTAAGGTCAAACATTTGAGATGGAATATATAAGCATTATCACCATTCCAAATAACCTGTTTCCAGTATGTTGTTACTTACCATCTCAGGTTAGGCAGCTATAACAAAGTACCATAGACAGAATGGCTTATAAATAATAGATATTTGTTTCTGACAGTTCTGGAGGCTTAAAGTCCCAGATCAGGGTGCCAGCATGGTGAGAGCCTTCTTCCTGGTTGCACAATGCCATCCTCTTGAACCCTCACATGGTGGAAGGAAGGTGAGAGAGCTCTCTAGGGTCCTTTCTATAAGGGTATTGATCCCATTCACAAGGGCTGTACCCTCATGACCCAGTTACCTCCTCCAGGTCCACCTCCTCATAGGATCACATAGGAACTTAGGGTTCCAATATATGAATTTGTAGGGGGGATACATTCAGTCTTTTGCAACTATAATTTGTAATAATCAAAACTTGTTAAGTCTGTGTGAACTGTCAAATTTCCATCATTAATCAATAAGGTGAATGATAAGTTTAAGCAACTTAACTTACATATTTTAATAAAATTAATAAAATTTCTCAATTCCAGTCAATATTTTAAATATCCTTCTTGCCAAAACCGGTTTGGCTCAGTGGATAGAGTGTCGGCCTGCGGACTGAAAAGTCCCAGGTTCGATTCCGGTCAAGGGCATGTACCTGGGTTGAGGGCACATCCCCAGTAGGAAATGTGCAAGAGGCAGCTGATCGATGTTTCTCTCTCATCGATGTTTCTAACTCTCTATCTCTCTCCCTTCCTCTCTGTAAAAAATCAATAAAATATATTTAAAAAAATATCCTTCTTGAGAGAAATTTAAGGAAAAAAGAATATAATATACTTTTTCTTATTTAACATGAAGAGTGTCACTAGATTTTTAGTCTGAATCTTTTTTTTCCTGTATTGTCCCTACTTATGAGAGACATATGTGATCTTCAATTACTATATATATATATATATATATATATATATATATAATATGAAAATATTTAAATTATATTTATTTAGAAAATAAGTATTTTTCAGAATAGCTAGGTATAAAATTCAGCATAAGTTTCAACTAGACCAACCAGTATTTCTTAAAAATATGACAAAGTTATTGTAACATAGTCCATGTGTGGCCTAATTTAACTTTTGGTTGTATAATCATCCTATTTTTTATTGCTGGTAAGCAGAAGAAAGTCAATTCAATTAAAATGTGTCAATTTTTTTTCTATTTCCGTGTCTCAGAGATCGAGAAATGCAAGACATAAAAGACTAAAGGATAAGAATATAATCCATGCTGACAGAGTCTGTGGATTTGATTTTCAACCTCTTCCCTTGTAAATGAATGATTGAGGAAAATTCCCTACCTCATTTTAAATGTCAGTGTCTCCATCTTGAAACCAGAGATGAGTATAACACTGCCAGAGCTATTGAGTGTTTACGTGAGTTGATCCATGAAAAATATTGTTACTTGATAATTTTTTAAAGGTAGCATATTATAAAAATGTATAACTTTAAAGAACTTTTAGAGACTTTGCTGATAGACAGAGTGTAAATTAAGAGCTTGAGCCAACAAAATTCTACTTCATAATGAAACAATGGGTATTTTGAGTGTGACTCCTTCCTAGCCATTAAATTTCCATAGGAATGTCTAAACAACCTCTAATCAATATTTAATTTGACTTTAATTTATGAGTTTATACAAATTATATACATTAGATACACTATTAAGCAGGCAGCTATGATTTTTGTCATACATTTTAATAGTTACGAAGAGTTTAAGTTCTGAATAAGGTAGATGCTGACATTTTAAAATAAAGTGGTTATATCTCTCCTTTAAACATTTTCAACAGAATCAAAATACCATCATAATTTAATATCCATTATTATCTATTTTTAAAAATATATCAACATTGTTTTATTTAAAAGTCAAATATTTTACTTATTTTTCTCCTGAAACCAATTCCATTTAATGCTCCCAACTTAACTTTCATAATATGAGATATTTTATGATAAAAATATATTTATTGATTTAATATTTTTGTGGCCATGAGCCACCCTAAATATTGAAATATTCTTTCCTGAGTAAGTTATTATAATTATTATTATTATAATCTAAAATTATTAGTTATTACTACCTAATTGATATAGACATGTAAACTTATTACATATTTTCATAAACAACTTTACATTAAAGTTGTTTATAGAAAATATATCTTTTATGAAATGTCTTAGACCTTTTTATTATATTGAATCTAATATCTATGAATGAATTATTTATTGTTAGCATGAGTCAGAGTTACCATAAATTCTATCCTTCTTATTTTTTGGTTCATCTTTATACATGTAGGTGTTGAAATACCTTGCTCACATAAAGAAGTCAATAGGATTAAGAGTTTTATTCTACAATGTCATTGAATTATTTGAACTCTTTTCAGGATGTATGCAATAGTCTTGCTCTAACTCTTCAACAAAGATCCTTTTGAAATGACTTATCAGCTTATAATGCAAGTAAGTATTCCTTCAATTTTGTTGAAAACAAATAGCTAAAACGCACTGGTCTTATACATTTATTTATGTCATCTAATTAAAATATTTATTTTTTCAAAGCCAATAGAAATATTTTGATTGGTTCTTATAGTAATGTTTTGCAGATTTGTAATATTCTGGAACAATCACCACTATAAGTCTAGTGGTGGGTGTAAGACATTTTATTTTTAAAAGTTGGAGAAGTTCATTATATGATGATGGAAAATCAGGACTTGAAACTCCACCATAGACTTGAGAGAATATACAGTACACTTTCAGTTATCTGTCAACTGGGTCAAGATAACTTTTTGGAGTTGTTTGCAAGAAAAGCTTGTTAAATTTGTTGGCAATCATTTTGTAAATTTTCATTGATACTTAGCTGTAAGAGAGTGGTGTTTACTTGTTTGAAATATATATGAGTTCAAATAATACAACCTGGGTTTTAAAAAGTCTCTTAGGAAAGATTTACTATAAAATATATAGTTCTTTAATTTAAAAATACCCTTAAACCATTTATACTTACATACCCTTAAATGCCCCCAGATACTCCAATGTCACCCAGAAGCCGGTGGCAGGCCACTCATCTGAGGAACAATAATATGCTGATTAGGCAAACAGCTTCACAATGGATCTCTTGGCTGCTTCTTCCAGATTTTCATTCCTAGACTCCTTCCTAAACAGAGTCTCTAGGAGGAAAAATAGAGAAGTATTTAGAAGCAGGTGATATATAACATTTTTACAATCCTATCTAAAATTTGTTAGGGCTGTTTTTTTTTTTACCAAGGCTGGATATTCTCTTGGGGTATAGTCTCTTTTGTGTACAGAACAGCTTCTTATTTTAATTTCCTACATAATTTAAACCTTGATGAATTGATTTCATTAGCACATTAAATCTGCATAGCACTTACATTGCCCATTTCTCTTAACACAAACTAAAGTAAAAAAAAAATCCTCTGTTGTTGTTTGAGATTTCATTTGGGTAGATTGGGTTCTGACTGATTGCCTGCTCTTCATTACCTCATCACAAGTTGCATTGATTACGATTAAAGTAGCTACACTTCTTACATCTTCTCCACATCTTATTTAAAGCGTATTTCAAACTTTTATTCATTTTAGAAATTGTGCATTATACATACTTGGAAATAGTTTCTAAAAATTCTTTCAGCCTATAATTTATTCACAATCTCTTGATTTTCACCTTGCCCACCCTAACGCCTTTCATCTGGTGCAATTTTTAAACATCAGCTGTGTTCCTTACTTATCAAGGAATCATTGCATAGAGCTGACAAAAGCAAAGAAAGACTCAAAGATCTCTAAAATAAAGAGGTAGTTTTTCTGCACCATGACCTGTACTGCACTTACAGGCATATTAGTTCTCCATTAAAATGGATATCAGTCATTTTTGTCACTTGGCAAGATGACAAAGGTGTAAACTGAGGCTTAAAATGTACAGATAAGTCTAGGAGTCAAACCTTCGACTTAGATGACTCTAAGATCTGTGTTTGAAACACCACCTCTCTGGGGAGACACAGTTTATTTTATTTAGACTGTCTAGCATTAAAAAGGGATATAAATGAAAAGAAAGAGAGGTATAACAGAAGTAAAATGAGTACATTCATATTTTTCCTTCTGTGATTTTTTTGATGGGGTAACAATTCTGAGTTGCTAATTTGGTTTCTAATAGGAGGGCATAAGAAATCTGGAGATGTTATGGTGATTCAATACGCTGTTACACTTCTTACAGATCAGCCTCAATGAAAGAGACAAACAAAAATGCATTCTCTTTGAAGATAAAACTAACAGTAGAGAGTAAATGACAATTCTGTCGATTCCTTGAGAACCCCACACCCGAATGATTTGTGGATTTGTAGCAATAACAATTCTTGTAGTATTTTTCTTGCAGTTCAGTCAAATATATGTAGTATTTTTCTTGCAGTTCAGTCAAATGGGTTTGGATTTTGGAAGCTTCTCTTATATTCAAGAAGCCATAATCTTAGCTGGTTGGGAAAAAGGTGGTGGAGTCAGTAGAATCGTAATAATTCAGGACTTTTTATGCATGTAAGGGAAGCCATAGGCATTGGAAAGAGGAATTTACAACACTTTAATACAGGTATTGTGTCTGATAATGAAGAAGACTAACACAGATAGACACTGTGGAAATTCATTAATAATAAAATCACAATCAGAAAAGCGTTATTCCAGAACCCCTTCCTCATTCAAAGCATCTATCTCCACTTAAGTTCTTGAGCCAGGATAGTCAATCACACAATCAACAAATTTTAAACAAATTTTCTTCATAACAATATTGAATACAAGCAGTGAAATACCCAATGTTCCTTTCCTCAAACACCTTGCCCTTTGTTCATTATCCCATTCCAGAGAAGGCCTGAAATAAAAAACGGCAATCTCCTTGTGAGTCTGGTGCCACAGATCAAGTCATGTTTATCTTTAATTCAAGACCAGACACACAGTAGAGATTGCTGGTGTCCAGGACGAGACTATACTTATGTGTAATTCAAAACCAGATACTCAGAAGGACTCTGCATCCGATTTTTTAAAAAATCATTAGCACATTCAATAATACTTTATTGGTAACTGATAATTGTTATTCATCAAATGAGAGTTTAGCAGGAAAGAAACATAAATTACACTGAAAATGTAACCTGTTGTGCAAAGTGTACGTGAGTTTTGTTTTTAACTCCACCTTTGACAGTTTGGTTCAAACATGCTTACGAAGTCCTATAAAATGGTTTGATTGATGGATCCAGTGATTACTCCCATGTTTGACTTTAGAACACTCTCTCTTCCACTGACCTTTCATTTATGTCTTACTAATCCATATCTAATAGAGGATATGAAATATTAGAAATATTACTATACAAGTATTCTATCTGTATCCTATATAATAAAGAGCTAATATGTGAATGGTCATCACATCCTCGCTCCCTTGTGCTGAAACTGCTCAGACACTCAACACTGGGGAGAGAGAAATGGGACCAGCTAGGCATAAATGAGCTTGTAAGAGAGGAATGGGGACCAGCCAGGCTGAGGCCTGGGAGAGGGACAAGCCACATGCCACATGGTCCCGGGCGCCTGTGGCTGCGGCCTGGTTGAAGCTGCCTGCCCAAGGTCCCCTGCAGCTGCGGCTGGCCCGGGTGAAGCCGGACTGGGTCCCGGATGCCTGTGACCAGCCAGAGGAGGGAATCCTGGGTCCCGGGTGCCTGTTACCGGCCAGAAGAGGGAATCCTGGGTCCCGGGTGTGGGGCGAGGCAGAGGCAGTTAGGGGTGATCAGGCAGGCAGGCAGGTGAGCAGTTAGAAGCCAGTGGTCCCAGATTGTGAGAGGTAGTTGGACATCCCCCAAGGGGTCCTGAATTGACCGGGCTGAGGGATCCCTCCCCTCATGCACAGATTTCATGCACCGGGCCTCTAGTATTGATAAATAAAAAGATATATTCATATAGATTTTCTTCTACCTGATTCCCATACCCAATGGTTTTACCCTGCAACCATTATATAACATCTACATTCATTCATCTCATCCTCCAATTTTTAAAATAACCAAGAGTATGTCTCAATATTATTGAAAAGGGAAAAAAGGAAAGTTATTTTCATTCAGAATGCTGTATTAACACAACAGGCCACTATGTCCCCAGTAATTCCTTTCTGTGCAGCATTTATCTTTTCAGAACTTTGAGTATCTCCTGCAGTCAAAGGATGTTTCATGTAAAGATGAGATGGATTAGTCTGTAGAGAAATTAATAATCAGGGTGATTTTTAACTTTGGCCCAATTCTCGCACTATATTTCTAGGAGGAATATGAGCCAATACCATAGATCTCATAAGGTTGAAGTTCAACCAGAGCAAGAAATTGATCATATACATGTTCAATCATCAAACCCACATCTTGACAGAATCATGATGCAAATTTCACTTTTAAAAAACAGTACTGCATAATTTATTCCAGAAAACTTGAGCTCAATAATTTATTAGCTGTGTAACCTAGTAATTGGAACTGAAAAAATCTAACATGCTATCGTTTAATTTTACTTATTCAGGGAAAATTATTTCCATCACTTGTCTTTAATTATCTTGGCTGACTTCTAAGGACAGAGTGGTTTTCAGGAGTTACCACTAGGAAAAGAGAAGAAACTAAGAGGTAAATTTGATCTGTCCTGTAGAACCACACAGGCTAAATGCAAAAGTCAAAAGTTGATTTTAATAAGTATTTGATGCTATTTAAAAAAAAAACCAAGGACTTGTTAATATCAACACTCCTATTTTTTTTAAAGCTCTTTTTTTTATTAAATCTTTATTGTTCAGATTATTACATTTGTTCCTCTTTTTTCCCCCCATAACTCCCCTCCTTCCAGCTCCCACCCCACCCTCCGCCCTCACTCCCCACCCACTGTCCTCATCCATAGGTGCACGATTTTTGTCCAGTCTCTTCCCGCATCTCCCACACCCCTTTTCCCCGCAAGAATAGTCAGTCCCTTCCCTTTCTATGTCCCTGATTCTATTATAATCACCAGTTCATTCTGTACATCAGATTATTTATTCACTTGATTCTTAGATTCACTTGTTGATAGATGCATGTTTGTTGTTCATAATTTGTATCTTTACTTTTTTCTTCTTCTTCCTCTTCTTAAAGGATACCTTTCAGCATTTCATATAATACTGGTTTGGTGGTGATGAACTCCTTTAGCTTTTTCTTATCTGTGAAGCTCTTTATCAGACCTTCAATTCTGAATGATAGCTTTGCTGGATAAAGTAATCTTGGTTGTAGGTTCTTGCTATTCATCACTTTGAATATTTCTTGCCACTCCCTTCTGGCCTGCAAAGTTTCTGTTGAGAAATCAGCTGACAGTCGCATGGGTATTCCCTTGTAGGTAACTGAGTTTCTTTCTCTTGCTGCTTTTAAGATTCTCTCTTTGTCTTTTGCTCTTGGCATTTTAATTATGATGTGTCTTGGTGTGGTCCTCTTTGGATTCCTTTTGTTTGGGGTTCTCTGCGCTTCCTGGACCTGTAAGTCTATTTCTTTCACCAGGTGGGGGAAGTTTTCTGCCATTATTTCTTCAAATAGGTTTTCAATATCTTGCTCTCTCTCATCTTCTGGTACCCCTATAATTCTGATGTTGGTACGTTTGAAGCTGTCCCAGAGGCTCCTTACACTATCTTCGTATTTTTGGGTTCTTTTTTCATTTTGCTTTTCCGGTTGGGTGTTTCTCGCTTCTTCGCATTTCACAGCCAGTCGGCCTGGAGGTCAAATCCCTCTAGTATTAACTACAACAATCAAGGCTTAACTACAACAAGACTGCGCACAAAGACCACTAGGGGGTGTACCAAGAAAGCGTAAAAAATGCGGAGACAAAGAAACAGGACAAAACTATCAAGGGAGGATATTGAGTTCAGAACCACACTTTTGAGGTCTCTCAAGAGGCTTCTAGAGTCTGTCGATAAACTTGATGAGATGTACAGGAAATCTAATGAGACCCTCGATGGTGTGATAAAGGACCATCTAGAAAGTAAGCATACACTGACTGAAATAAAGAATATTATACAGACTCCCAACAGCAGACCAGAGGAGCGCAAGAATCAACACTCCTATTAAGACCTAAAAACCTTGTGTTTTATACTCCATTGTCATTTTTAACTTGAAGGAATCTGAAGGTTAAACATCATCCGTAGCCGTAAAACAAATAGTCCTTCAGGGCTGTTCTTCTACCCTTGAAGTCAGAAGCTGATTTTTCAGACAGTGGTGTGAAGAAATTAAACATGACCTCACGCAGGAGAGAACAATACTATAAAGATAAACAAAATCCTTCTGCTGTACCAGTTTTTCTATGAGTGATTCAAAGGAGAAAAGTTACAGAGCAGAACATGAAATTGAAGATCATTCCGGCAAGAGATAAACTGAGTTTGAAAGTACAGCATTCATTACCTGCCTTAGACAGTCTATTAATTTCAACACTAGTCTTTGAGTGTTTAGTTTGAGTTTATAATTGAAGAGACTTAACTTGATATTTTTCCAGAATGTTTTTTTTCAAACGGATGTGCTTAAATCTTTGTATAATTTAGATTAATGATGGTATGATTTTGCTCCTCAAAATGAAATCTAAATATAGGTGAATAACATTTACTAATTGCCTAAGAAATTTAAGTGTCTACTTAGTGGTGATTTATTAAAGTGTAGAGTTTTCTGTATATTTTACAAATTTATACAATTACCATTTTTATCCAATTGATGTAGCTACTGATGTAGCAGTGCCACACTTAGATACAAATTTTTTTTTGTTTAGAACATCATTAAAATAAAATGAGATTATATGGCATTTGTGAGAAAATAATTTTTTTCAGAGTTATAAATAATTCTAAAATATCTGCTTTCCATAGCATATTTTTGCTTTTAGCGCCCTATAAAGCTGAAATTCTTTCCTTGCTAATAATCTAATAATCCAGTGTTGCAATTATATAAACTGTTTAATATACAGATTCTGCAAATAATTCTTAAATAATTCAACACCCCCCTAAGGAATTTAAGATAAATTTGAAGCCAGAACTCTATTTGCTCTTTCCTATGTATTGGGTCAGGGGGAGAGTTCTAGTCTGACTAAAGCCAAATATATACATTTACTAGATAGCAGTGAAGCTGTGTTCTCTAATAAGTGAGGATTATAATCCCACAGCATTGGTACCTAGGCAGAAATAGTTTGACAGTGAATGTGTAGAGTAGAATAGGGTGGATATTAATGAAAGCAATGTTATAGGAAGACTAGTGTTGAAATTAGTAGACTGTCTAAGGCAGGTAATGAATGCTGTACTTTCAAACTCAGTTTGCCTTATCAATTTATTTTAGGGTACATCTGTCTACACCCTTGTGCTGATTAGTTGTATGAGGATTATCAAACCCCACTTGGTCAGTATTGGATATGAGAAGTGGAATGTTGGGCCTGCTGTTCTAATAATCTATCTAGGTTTTTCCTTATAGGAAAATTAGGCAAGAAAAATTTATGGAGGCTGCTACAGGTCATGGCTCAGCCTGGGGTAATAATAACCAAAGCTGGGGCTTAGAAGTCATAAACCATATACTCACACCGTCCATAGGCCAGAAACAGGGAGGGAAGAAAACAACAACTGAGTGTATGGTACTATCAGTTATGTTGTTCTTTCCATTTGTATATGCTTAAATATTTCCAGAATATGCAGTGATTTCCAAATAAGTATGTAAAGAATCTTATCAGAAAAATTATAAGATAAAGCATTAAGAATATCATTCAAGTTCTATGTCTCTGAATTTAGTTATATGACCCTGTATCATTAAACAAACAAAAAAAGATATGTTAGGAAATTAATATGTGGAGATAGTAAATTTTATGTTTACATGAGTCTGAGACAATACATACGACAACTGTAAGTAGATGGAAATGTGGAATAGATTTGGAGAAAGAGGTGACATAGATGTGGAATTCAAGTCTATAGCCAAGAATTTAGAGTTGAAGACTGAAAAAGTTTACATTCTCTCCTGCCCTGAGCACAGTGAGAAATGAACAGAAGGCCAAGGATTGAGCCTTCACTTAGGCCTCACTATGCATTTCTCTTACTCTGTGCAAGTTTCAAAGCCCACATCCTTTTTCACTTTTCACTAAATTAGTCTGGGCACATAGTGGGGGCTTCCCCCATTGTGTGGAGTAATGCGTTGGATATAAACAGAACCAGCACATTAAAGAAATATACAGAAAGACCAATAGAAGAGCTTTGCAGTTGAACTTTCACTTTTCATAACAACTACATCAGTGGTTCTCAACCTTCCTAATGCCACAACCCTTTAATACAGTTCCTTATGTTGTGGTGACCTCCAACCATAAAATTATTTTCATTGCTGCTTCATAACTGTAATTTTTCTACTGTTATGAATCGTAATGTAAATATCTCATATGCAGGATGTATTTTCATTGTTACAAATTGGACATAATTAAAGCATAGTGATTAATCACAAAAACAATATGTAATTATATATGTGTTTTCCGATGGTCTTAGGTGACCCCTGTGAAAGGGTCGTTTGACCCCCAAAGGGGTCGCGACCCACAGGTTGAGAACCGATGAACTACATGATATCAAGCACCTAATATTATGCTTATGATGAAGAAAAGCAGGCCTGGATTTGATGCACTTAGGAGTTTCCAACATTTAGCATTCTACATTACACATATCAACTATAAACAATACATGGAAAAAACCTCTCACATCTATAATTCAGTTTAGAAGAGTAAACATATATGATTCTAAAGAGATGACACATACATAAAAATATGAAACTTACACTGAGAGCTTAATAACTATGAGTTTAGAGGACAGGTATTTGTGTATTAGAATAATTGAGGGAAGCTTTACCAAAAAAAGAGAATTAAATGGGCCCTAATGAAGAGGTTTATATGAACAGATTATTGTGCAGGTGAGCAAAGAACTATTAAACAGTTTCAAAGTTCAGGATAAGCTTGTTTGACCAAGACATCAAATACTTGTCTAGTGAAACACTGAGAGAGAAGGGAAGAGCCTGGTGGCCATCAGCCACATTCTTCACTCACAACTTTCCCTGTCATTGCACATATATCAGTTCTCTCCTCTTTTCCTTTTGACCTCTCAATTTGCTTCCCATTCAGTTTTAGTATGTCACCTTAACACCAGTCCAGGTTTTCAGAACCACTACAGTGCTGTTTCCAGATTTATAAACAATCTTAATTTAGTGTGTTTAAGTGTAAAGATGGCATTTCACTCTGGCTTGGTCTTTTGTCAATTTCCACACAGGTGAAATTTCCACAGGCTCTTTCCCAGCCATTTGGAATTCAGATAGCTAAGTCAGAGGACTCATGGAATAGTTCTTGAATAAGAAAGTGGTTGGTAAACATCAGTTTATTAATAGCAAAACCAACTAGAAATAGTAGGAGAGAATCTGTTTTTAAATGACTTTCTTCTATCAATAATCAATGCTTGTCTGGAAAGTGGTTACTGTCTCCATGTGGTATGATGATTACAAGTGAGAAATGCTTTAGACTTTAAATTGTCAGAAAGGGAAACATGATAAAAGGTAGATTTGCATACAAGTTCTTCACTGGAAACTACAAATTGGCCTACTCTTCAATAGGCGTCTGATTAGGAAGCGAGGCAGCAGAAATATTTCACACACACCTTCCCACATAGTTTTTCCATTTGGTTTGATATTAGAACCCTGAAAAAGTGCCAGCAGGCTAAATATTGCAGAAAGCAGTGGAGTATATGACAATATATTTGGGTAAGATTTGGCTGAGCAGATGGGATGAAATGTAATCTTTGTATTCAGTGATATTCAAGATTGAAGAGTGTTATTTGAAACTCTTGGACTTGTCCTATTTTAACTCAATACAGTGGGGCCTTGACTTACGAGTTTAATTCGTTCCGTGACAGAGCTCGTAACTCAAATTACTTGTATGTCAAATCATAAAGTGAACGAGTGAGACACGTGATTCTGGGCTGATGTTGTGGCATCTAGCGGTGGGGTATCTGAAGCTGGCTCGTAACCCGAATTTTAGCTCGCAACTCAAAGCAAAAAATCAGCCAAGAGATGGCTCACATCTCAAAAAACTCGTTAGTCGGGACACTCGTAAGTCAAGGCCCCACTGTACTTGCTCAGAATCTTCTCCCTGGAAATAATGGTGTGCCCTCTCTCAGATGGCCCAGCAAAGCAAGGAGGAGCTGGCCAGATGTCTGTCATCAAAGCTGTCCAGATGGCTGCGATAGGACCCCACCTGTCACTGTGCATCACTGCTGAGTATCAACTTGTGGAATTCTAGGTCTGAATGAGAACATCAGCCATTTTTATTTCTCATTTATTTCTAAATCTTCAGATAGCTAAGTTAGGATGTTGCATTAAAAATGAATTTGTTTTCTTGAGATTTAGTAAAACCAGAGCAAAGGCATGGGTAAACAGACCTATAGAATCAAAGGATGAAACAGGGTATGGCACATAAGAGGTTTTAAAAAAATCAATGGAATTAAGAGAGGATAAAAGAATGTTGTCTCAAAATAAAACCAATACTTGAATATAATCATATACGGGAGGTCTGTTCAGAGGGAGACAGTCTTGCCAATGAAATCCTGGGTAAGTTGTGGATGGAATGGAAGCAAATACCATGTATCAGAGTAGTTTGAAGTGAGACCAAAATCATAGGAATTAATTTAAAAAACTATAAATAGAGTATTTATTCCCTTCTACTTTATTTCCCACTTTTTCTTTCCCAAAGAAAAAAATAAAGACCCCCCCAGCAAAAGGACTGGCTCTCTATTCACTCACTAACTTGCCACCGAAAGCAGCATTAACAAGCACACCTTCTATAATCTCATTTTAATTGGCAAACAAAGGGTATGAATATTTTAGAACGTGAAAAAGACAAACTAGAAAGAATAAAGAGTAAAAATTTTACTTAGTGCTATTAGAAGAAATTTATGACAAAATATAAGAAGGAAAAAGAAAAGATCTAATTCCATATTTAGAAAGACTGAAGCAGGTATTGCACACATAACAAAGAGCATTTGAATGAACTAAAGTTAACAATAACAGTAGGGTTGGAAGAGAAAGCCAAGAAAAACTCTTAGATTCTGAATCAAAAAGAAAAATAAATGAGGAACAGACAATAAAAGAGAAGAGACATAAAGAATCGAATTTAATACCAGACTTGAGATTTCCCAAAACAGAGAATTAGAAAGTAGAGCAGAAAAAAAAATCAAGCATTAATATATTTTCCCCATTGCTGAATAAAGATATATGCCTCTGATTGAAATGGCTTATTGATTGCTCAAAACAATTACTGGAACGACAACAGAATGCCTAGGCAATACATAACATTGTGAACTTCCCAGCTACTTATGACCAAAAGAAGACATATTACCCAAAGAGTAAACCAAAGACTTTTAAATAGTGACAAGAGTCAAATCGAAGGTATTTTATCAGTAAAACCAGATGGTAGAAGAGAGTGTAGCAGAGCCTTTCAAGATCTTTGAAAAAATAACTATCTACATTCCCTTATTCCTCCAATCAATCAATCCAGTTTGAAGATAGAAAAAATTAATGGGTGATGTCTGAACATTTTATAAAGCAAGTAAAAATAGCAAAGACAGGGAAGAGAGGAACACCCGAAGAAGTAGAGCAGAAAAGTCTTCGGTGTTTTTTATTCCAACTAAAGTTCAACAGAGGGAGTGCTTCTTGGTGAAAAACGAGGCATTGATGGAAAGGATATAAGACAGAGAACTCTGAAAATCTTGAAGGAGATTAAAGGCATGTCTAAGGTAGTAAAAGCAGAGATATAACTTAAACCTGGAGTCGTTAACATTCTCCATGTGTGACACAGGAGCTGTGACATTGGACCCAAAGTGTAACAAGGGAAATCCTTGCTCACCCTCTGCTTAATCCTAAAAGAATATTCATAGTCACAGAAAAAAGGTGAGTGTTTTCTGTTGGTATGCATTTTATAGAATCACTTCATGGACACAGTCTAGTGAACATAACGATGGTTTTAGTACAGAATATAAACCTTACCAAAGTTGATGGGATAGAAATGAGAGAACAGCCAGCTGAGTATGAGAGCTGTAATTGGGGGACGTTGTAGGGGAAACAGATGGAAACACAAATGTCTCCTTTTTAGAAAATAAGAATTCAACAGGTATTACCTGTGCTAGAGGGGCCTAGTTGGGGGTTTTAATCCTGAGGGTTGTCGATGGGGCGATTGGGTGTAGTGAAATAAACATATATAGATAAGCGATTGAATTCCAGGGAAGTGGCAAACACCTAACATTTTTTGAGAACTTTTTTTTTGGAGGTTTGATCTTTTAGAAAGTTCCTGGTTAAGATACGGAGCAATCATGTGCATAAAACATCAATCACTCTTTTACAGACAAATGACCAAGGTTCAAGGAGATTAAGTAACCTGCCAAGTGTATGCTGTTATGAAATGAAATGACGGGTCTGAAGGCATTTCTCCCCACTCCACAGCCCATACTCAGTCCAGCGTAGCAGCAGCCTTGCTCTACAGGTCCCTCTTTCCTAAAAACTGCTGGGGGGAAATCAAGATGTTCTGATGCTAAAACCCGTTTACTTGCCGCTTCACAGTTCACACACTCTGAACTAGTTCTGTTATGTTACGTGTGACTAAAAGAAAAAAAAAATGACCAAGGATTTAAAATAAAAGTTCATTCTGGTTATCTAGGCTCTGAAGTGTAGACCAAAAACAGTATCCCTGCTGTTACAACTCTAGAAAATCATAAAAGCTAAGTCAACCATTCACTACAGTAAAACCCTGACCTATATAATGAACTTCCCAAGTTCTAGAACCCTATAGATATCACATTGGTCCAGAGGAAGAAATGTATATGGCATTAATGCAGACTAGCGCAGTGGTCGGCAAACTGCTGCTGGGCAAACCGCGGCTTGTGAGCCACATGTGGCTCTTTGACCCCTTGAGTGTGGCTCTTCCACAAAATACCGACTTCTGCGCATGGGCCACGAAGTTTCAATCGCACTGTACATGCACGCCCGCACGTGGTATTTTGTGGAAGAGCCACACTGAAGGGGCCAAAGAGCCCCATGTGGCTCGCGAGCCGCGGTTTGCCGACCACGGGACTAGTGAGATACAAATTTTACCTTCCTTTTCACAGAAAATACTGTATGAAAAGTAGATATTTTATATTAACTTTTATAACAATATATTTTTGTTATTTGTGAAAATATATTGAAAAAATATTTTGTTAATTTCCCATCTTACTATTTTTAAATTATCTTGTAGAAGCAAATTTAAAAAACAACAACACTGCCTATTATTTCCATATTATAATACCAAGAAAAATCTTAAAGATAGAATTGCTCATTCTGTGATACCTGGTATTGCATAAGCTATTGCCTACACTCTATCTGAGAACTCTCCATTAACATTTAAATGTCACAATTTCTATTTTATTTCAACAATGAAAATTGTTATGTCCGTATTTTTTAAAGTAAGTACCATTCAAAGGAGTTCATATGTTGGTTTGACTGTGGCTATTGTGCTTCATGTATTTTTAAATCTGTATAAATCAGTTCCAGAATGCAGTTTGCTTGCTAATAATACTCTGTCAGTATCTTACCTGCAGGTAAGAGATGTGGGATTTTGCAGAACTTCCTTATAGCATAGCTACATTCAGATAAGAGATTATGAGCATAAAGTGCCAAATATAGTCAATTTTATCATACTAAATCTTTACAAAATAACATCTATAGTGATCATTTTAAAGTCGTGATCTACATTGCCTTTGAATATATAATAAAAATCAGGAGGAAAAAAGATATTCTTTCAATTACCAAATATTTAACCTACAATACTTCAATTTTATGTCTACTTCTAAATATTAATGGAAGTAGACTTTGTACTAAAATTAAGCTACATGGAAATTTTTGATGTTACATAAGTTTGATTGAATTTGGAGTGCACACTTTGTTATAAGGACATGGTATCTGATTTTGATTTCAAATTGGAATAAAAAGTCTTCAAAAAGAAAATATTATGGAAGAACCCACTTGCCCCTGCAACTCAACGTGGTGGTGGGAAGGAACTGTAACCATGGCAATGGAGGGCAATTAAACAAATACATTCCAGGGTAAACATATTTTTCTTTTTGATCAATTTAGGCAGGATAGGGATTTCCAACGTGAATATTGTGGATCTTATGTTTTTTCAACTATCTGTTAATTTTCATTACCCATGTCAAGCACTGTATACATTTTTTTAAATCATGGTGAGGGTAACCGTAATTCTAAATAAGAACTAATCACTGCATAACATAGGTACAACTGATTAATCATTAAAAGTAAAACAAAGTCTATTTCATCCAGAAACCATACTAAGCAACTACAACAAAATGCAGAAATTGTAAAAGCAAAGCATAATAGTTTGACTATAAATGTAAACAACTTGTTTAATAAAATATACTATAAGAAATGTAAACAAGGAAGTAGTAAACAAAAACAACAAATTCTTAAAAATAATTACACGGTATATGAGATACAAAGAATTAACCAAAAACATTTAAAGACTTCTTATAAATCAATAAATAAAAGACAAACTTACTCATGGAAAAACTGAGCTATGGTGAAGCCAGAAAATACATAAAAGGAAAAAAAAATCTAAAATTTTGGTCTAATTGGAGATCCAAGAACTGCAAATAAAATAGCAATAAAATAAAACAACAAAACAGATGTCTAGTGTGTTTAGAAAACAGTCCCTTGAGCTACAGGCTGAAGTTTAAATTGGTATAAACTTTCTGATGGGCAGTTATAGCTGAAAAAGGCTTACACTGCTTTGAACCGGCACATTGGGGATGTCTGCGCCTTGACTACTGGTACAATAATCACAATGTTGCATACAATGAAAAAAATTAGAAAGCAGTTAATGTTGAGTAGAAAATGATCTATTAAGTGAACTACTAACACTGCAGATGTAGTGGACATCTGTTGTAGCTGGTTGATCTGCATCAATTTAACCTTTTTTCTGGGCATTCATGGGATGGAGCCTTTGTGACTAATACCCCCTTAGCCTGCCACACACGTAATGGACAGTCCTGGTGGGAAGTGTCAAGACGCCCTACACTGTCCTGGAACTTGAATGGAGTGAGACAGGCACCTTTAACAGTAAGAACGCATTAATCCCAACAGGGGCCTCTAGAATTGACTGCCCTCTGGTCTCTGTTAGTTATATCCCTGGACCTCATCCTGTTTCTGTTCTAAATATGACATGATTTTTTTTTAGCCTGTTTCTAAGATCTATGAACCAGTCCATATGCTTAAGATGGTTTGCTTGCTTAATGTACCCTATTTCAGTTTCTGTTGCTTGCCACCAGAGAACTTAAAAATCATTTATATATATTTACTGAGTAAAGATGGTCACCAAATATGGGGATTATAAAAAGAAAAAACAGCCCCAACCGGTTTGGCTCAGTGGATAGAGCGTCGGCCTGCAGACTGAAAGGTCCCAGGTTCGATTTCGGTCAAGGGCATGTACCTTGGTTGTGGGCACATCCCCAGTGAGGGGCGTGCAGGAGGCATCTGATCAATGTTTCTCTCTCATCAATGCTTCTAACTCTCTATCCCTCTCCCTGCCACTCTGTAAAAAATCAATAAAATAAAATTAAATTAAAAAAAGAAACAACAACATAATGTATTTGGTAATATATTTTAGTAAAAATTATGATCATAATTTTTAAAACTTTTTCTTTTCAATTTGTTATCCAAATGAATAAGCGTAACTATAATTGGTATTAACAAACAAAATATAATACAAATAATAGCAACATATGTTTATGATGTCTCACTTGAAACATAGTATATATTAGACATTAAAGGTCCAATAATTGCATTTGCATTGATCATTATTTCAATAAAATTTCAATTAAAATGCTTTTTAAGTATATAAAAGATGTCCAATTTCATTTATAAATAAATAAAAATTAAAGTAGTAAGACACCATTTTATCCTATATAATAAAAGGCAAATATACAAATCAACAGAACCATGGAACGACCTGACACTATGAGGCACACTGACCACCAGGGGGCATATGCTCAACGCAGGAGCTACCCCCTGGTGGTCAGTGTGCTTCCACAGGGGGAGCGCTGCTCAGCCAGAAGCTGGGCTGACAGCTGGCGAGCGCAGTGGCGGTTGTGGCGGGAGCCTCTCCCACCTCCGCAGCAGTGCTAAGGATGTCCCACAGGAAGCGGGGCTTAAGCAGTCAGTCAGACATCCCCCGAGGGCTCTCGGACTGCGAGAGAGCTGAAGGACACCCCCCCCCCCCCAGTGCATGAATTTCATGCACCGGGCCACTAGTACGTAATAAAATGACAAAATAAAGCTTGAGACCTATTGTTGTTGAGGGTGTATTATTTCATAGTTTCTATGTGTCAGTAGTCCAGGCATGACATAGCTGAGTCCTCTGTTCAGGGCCTCACGAGACTGTAATCAAGGTGTCGGTAAGGCTAAATTATACTCTGGAACTTGAGATCCTCTTCCAAGCTCATGTAATTTTTGGTAGAATTCATTTTCTTGCTACTATAGAAATATGGTCCTGCTTTTCTTACTGGCTATCATCTGGGAGCTGCTCTTAGCTCCAAGAGAGCACCCTGGTTTCAGGCCCTCTCCCACACTTTTGACATCATGAAAGTTTACTTCTTCAAATTAGAAGACTCTGGCTGTACAGTACTCTGCTGTGATGGGGTCTTACATAACATAACAAAGTCGTAGGAGTGACTAAGCTCGTCATCTTTGCTGTTTTCTATTGGCAGAATCAAGCCAGAGGTTCCACCACACTCAAGATGAGATGTTTCAAGGGCATAATACATGGGGTCACTTTGTGTATGTCCAACACAAGTTACTCATTCATTCCTTTTTTTAAACATCACACTAGCCCTGCTTTTAAAATAACCAAATTGAGGGACGAGGTTAACAAAGTCCAATTTATTCATTTTAGATTCAGTCTTGCAATTTGATCATGCTGATCACAATAAACAAATTAAATATTTTCAGGTCATTTGAACATGTCATTGTAGAAACATGCATAGGGAATCCAACTTAATATAAAATTCTAAATTTAGAGAGGGGTCAAATGTGTGAACCATCTTGCTCAAATGATATTAACCTTGCGTGACCCTCGCTAAGGTAGGAAAAACAAAATAAAAACACCTCTTGAGATGTTCAGAAAATATTTTATTTTAGTGTGTAATAAATAAATGTCCTTCAAAAAAGAAATTTCAAGGTATTTTTGGAAGTAGTTTTAAAAAACACATAAGATTCAATCAATCCAACTTGAGGCTAGAGGATGATTTTGTTTAAAATAATACAGGCTATTCATATCCATCCTATATTTATATTTCCCTGAGCTAAAAATCAATTTAGCTAAAATGATCATGTTTATTTATACATGAAGACGGATATGACACAAAGACAAATATAATTCTTAACCTCATGTTTCACTTTTTCAAATAGTTAGCATAAACTATACAAATAGAATATACATTTGAAAAGTTAATATTTAATAAAAAGTATAAAAGTTTTGAAGCAAATATTCTGTTTTAAAGACAGAATATTTGTGTAAAATGCTATTGTAACAATCACAATGTTGCATGACTATAAAGGTCTATCTGAGAATGTGATAAAGCAAGGATAGGTTAAGTTATACTCAGAGAAAAATGAAGGTTTGATTATTTATTAATTTTAGTGCCTATAATTCCTCTAATCAAAGTGTTATTTGGTGGCTCAAAAACACTGTGACTTTCTAATCTTCTTCACTTAGCTATTGTCACTTAAAAAAGTCTATTAGCACATTCTTGCAGAACTTATTTTTATATTTTTATTTAGATTTGTCAGTCAGAAATATGACATAGTAATAATTCCAATTTGTGATTTTTGTCCTGAATTTTATTTTAGTCTGTAAACTGTATCAATATATTTGTCATTTTCATGCTAAGGATGCATTTAGAAATGTCAGGTAATTTTGCCTCACAATCTATGTGTGTCTGTGTGTCTCTCTGTGTGTATAAATTTGTGTTCCTGAAAAATGTACAGTGAAGCTAAGTAAAAATTTTGCCTCACTGAAAACAGGTGAGGATTAAAATTTTAATGCAAAATGTGAAGAATTGTATTATTAAGGGGAACATGTATGATGTGGAATTATTGCTTTTATAATATTTCTAGAGGGCTGATGCACGAAATTCATGCAAGGGGCTTGGCCCTTACAGCCCCAGCTGCCTCAGACCTTCGCAGCCTGGCTGCCTGGCGGCCCCTTGGTCTCACCCACTGGTCATTCTGGAAGGTCATCCAGAATTTTGTTCCGCTGTCCTAATTACCATACTAGCTCTTTATTATATAGGATATTGTTCTTTACAGAAAATTATTTTTGAAGACAAATTTTCTGAATATAAGTGAATAAGTTCTCATATTTAAGCTAAACTACACTAAGCTTTTAGTACTATACAAAGGTTCCATACATATAAGACTGAATAGTGATTTTCTTTCAGATCATGGAAAACATTTTACAAATGTATGAACTAGGATTCAGTGCCAATGTGAAGGGATATTGCTTCTTAGCTCAATTGACATGTTATGTGTAGAGATACCCTGTACGCTACTTATGAAGTTTTAGTAACAGTCCCAACCAATAATAGTTGATGAAAATATGCAAATGTCCATACTGAACTTCCTGCAATGAGGGAAAAATGTATTGGGTAAAAGCTTTAGTGAGGCTCTAGTCACCTATATGAAAATGGGAGAAGAAATAGAAGTTTAACATGCAAATGACCATTGTCCACGGAGACGGGTGGAAACGTGTATGAATGATTTTGAAGAAGCTATTTGCACAGGAATTTGCAGGGAACTTAAAAGGTACAGTTTCAACAGCATCTCTTATATATCCTACATGGCTTCAGCTTCACGTAGGAAGATGTTTGGGATGACTAAATGACTCTGTTCTGTCACTAAGGGCTCTCCCAGGACAGGGGACTTGGAGTGCTCATAAAGGAAAAACCTCTAGCCAAGACAGGACTAGGTGGTTACCCTAGCCTTGGTTCTCACTATTCATACAAATTATCTGAGGATATTTGCAAAGAAAAAAAAAGAAAACATGCTGAAGCTCCTAACAACAGACTCTATTTGAATTGATCTGGGATGGGACTCAAGTATTACTTTGTTTGGTGTGTATTCCTTTAATATTGTTGCCATAACAGATGACAACAAGTGTAGTGGTTTAAAACCATGTAAATCAGTTACCTCACTGTTCTGTAGGTTAGAAATGCAGGTACAGCATGATTTAGTTGGCTGATTCCTCTGGTTAAACGTTCAAAAGGCCAAAAGCAAGGTATCACCAGGTATGCATTCATATCTGGATGATTTGGGGACAAATTCTTTGCTCATTCAGGCTGTTGGCAAAATTCAATTCCTTGCAGAGGTAAGACTGAGGTCCTTGTGTCCTTGTGAACTATAAAGTGTGGACTATTTTCCAGAGCCTAGAGTCCACCCACATTCCCTGGCTCATGATGCACTTACTCCATCCTCGAATCTCACAATGCTGGATTGACAGATCCTTCCCATGCATCAAATCTTTCTGATGTTCCCTCTGCCTCACCTCTCTTGCCTCTTCCTCCACATTAATCTGACTCTTCTTCCTTCTCTAATCAGAAGGCCTATGTGGTTACGTTGGACCCACCTGGATAATCCAAGCCCATATTCTTATTTTAAGATGAGCTAGTTAGGTCCTGGCCAGTGTGCTCAGTGGTGAGAGTGTCAGCCCATGCACCGAAGGTCGAGCATTTGATCCCAGTCAAGGGCACATACCTGGGTTGCACATTTTCAATCCCCCAGACCCCCAACCCCTTCCTTGTTTGGGGGGGGGTGCAGGAGGCAACCTATTAATGTATCTCTTTCACGTTGATGTTTCTCTCTCGCTCCCTCCCTCCTTTCCTCTCTCTCTAAAAACCAATAGAAAAAGTATCCTCAGAGGGTTAACAAAAAAAGAAAAGAAAAAAAGAGATGAGCTAGTTAGGACATTTTACCTAAAATGTCCCTACAACACAGTTTCTAGATTAGTGTTGACTGAATAACCAGGAGATGGGAATTTTGAGGGGATATTTTTAGAATTCTACCTAATACATGTTTAGTTTCTCTAAGTGATTCTAAGGTGAAGACATGGTTGAAAAAACATTTGAGAACTGCATCACTTCTGTTCCAAACACTCCCATCCCTCTACAAGAGCATGCATACCTGATGAGAAAGAGAGAGAAAGAGAGAGAGAGAGAGAGAGAGAGAGAGAGAGAGAGAGAGAGAGATAAAGACTCTCTCTGGGACTTCTAGTTTCCGCTCTGACATATGAAGAACTTAGAAATCACATTACCTTCCTATTGCTGCTGGAACAAGTTTCACAAACCAGTGACTTATAACAACACAAATTTATTATCTGATACTTCTGCGGGTCAGAGGTCCAACATCAGTCTCACCGAGCTAAAGGCAAGTGGCATGATATCTATTTGGTCCAGAAATATTTACCCAGGAAAATAAGGCTGTGAATACAGAATTTTACTTTTATTCTGGAAAGTCTTGCAAGCTGTTTTTTTTCCAAGCAAGAGTTAGCTCATTTGGGTGAACAAGAGTCCTCTCAGACAATAGATTGATAACCTGGCAAAACACCGTGTTTGTTAAACAACAGTTTGCTTATCAAGAACCACATTTCACTGTGTCCATTAATCTTAAATCATTACTGTACAATCTTTGCCCAAACCCAATTAATTTCTCACTTTGCAAGACCTGAACTAATCTGCTTTACCTCAGACCCCAACATCCTATAAATATCTGCCTCTGACCACCCCCTTCTGAGACACTGCAAAGACTCTGTTAAGACACCCTGTTGCAGTAAGAGCAGTAAGCTTCTTGCTCGATCAGCATTATTCTGTTGCTCTTGGGATGGTGTCAGCAGGCAATACTTGTTGTATAGCTTGATAGCTTTCACCTATTTTATACGCTGAAAATGTCTCACTTAATTACTTAATTAAGAAATGGAGTCTCAGAGAAGGCAAGTGATTTGTGCCATAGCACACGAGGTAAGGAATGTTGAGCTGGGTTCTCATCCATGGTTTGAACTCAAAGTTCTTAAATATGTTCAGTCATCTCAGTTCTTTTTTCCCCTCTATATAGATGAGCACAGACCCCAATGCAATAGAATAATTCATCTTTATCTGTCCTTTCTCCATTCTCTGAGCATCCGTCCTGCTTGTTCAACTGCCTACAGGACTTTTCCACTTGAATGCATTTCCATCATCTGACACCATTGAACTGACACCATTTAAACTAAACTCATCTACACCAAAACTGTAATTCTCTGGACTTCATTATTATACAGAAATTTGACAGTGGTTTTAAAAATCTTAAGCATAAATTTCTTGTCTCCCTATTAACATTGTAAATGTCCTGAGGAAAAAGGCTCTTGTATGATACTCCTCAATATCCTCCTCCTCTCTGCTAAGCAGGGTGCAGCGTGTGAGGCACTCAGTAACGAGGAGAGCGAGGGTGGGTACCTAAATTGAACAGTGAAAATGATTGAGCTATAAGTCATTTTAATTGCTGCGTTAAATTAGGTTCGGTGTGACATTTAAAATTACAATTCAATTTGATTCTATGGACATGAGCTAGCATCACCAGGGGTGTTCAGAAAAAAAACCCCAAAAAACCAAGGGGTAGATATTAAAGGTAATTATTAGATCTTGACCCCTAGGCAAGCTGCTCTTAGGTTCTGGTGCCATAAAATGAGACCTTGAGGTGATATGAGGGAGGAGGAGAAAAAAGGAAACAGAAAGGTAAGGGCTAGTCTTTATTCTTTCTGCTTTCTCTCAACTAAAATAGGCTACAGAAGAGGGACATTTCAATTTTCAAAGAGATTTGGAGAGGAAAATGTGTTAAAGAGGGAAGAGAAAGTAGAATGACGGAAAAGGCTAGAGGGATTGAGACCAGCAGTGCAATCACAGGAAGAAGTATCTGAAAGGAAATCCTCAATAAATTGCTAAGCTTTCTTTTCTAGAATCACCTCAGTTGACTCATAGATAGTCCTCCTTTACTCTAAGCCTACAAATCCTTGTCTGAGAAGGGGCAGCAACAAATACAACAACGATCATTTACAAGGCAGTGCAACATTGTCAAACACCAGGCCTCTTATCTAAGTCCCAGCTTTAGTGGTAAAGGGAAGTCAAGGTATCAAATGTAAAGATTTTTCTCCCTGTGAAAGAATCATTGTTAAGTATGACACATCCTATATTAAATGATGAATCAGTCATAATGAGGCAGCATTCATTTTCATTCAATTATATTCAACAAAATCTTAGTGAATGTTACTTCTAGGCACTCTACCAATATTGCTAGTCCACAAAGGGAGTTAATACATAACCTATATCTTCAACAAGATGTGTTTATTTGTGCTATTCATGAATTCTGTTTCCTTATTCCATTCTCCTTTACACAGTCCTGGATGATTTCATATTTGGCCACCTCTTCTCAAATTTCCCAAAGCACCTCTACCATTCTTACTTAGAAAAAAAATATTGCTTCCTATTTCACAGAGAAATTGAGCTATTTGGAGAGAAATTTCACATGCTCCACCACCAAGTTACCCACCTGTTCACAGGGTGAGCACATTAGGTTTAAATACCACCTGCTCACTGAGCAATCCCAAATACATAACCCTACCTCCAAACCCTAGTGCCTGAACCCACACTAATTATCTGGAAGCCTGCTTGCAACATCCACTTGGATGTCCAAGAGACATCGGAATAAATATTGGTGTGTCCAAAAAATACCTTCTAATCCCTATCCTAAGAAAATGGGTCACTTTATTCTTCCAGTTCCTGACATCCTAAGCACTCTTCCTGGCCATGATTCCATGTTCTAGGCCCCATAATTCCTGCCCCGTCTCCTCTGACTCTTCCTTCCTGCTCTGCTCTGCCCCCGTGGCATTTACTTTCTCCCTAGCCTGCCCACCTTTTTCCTACCTCAGGATCTGTCTACTTGCTTTTGCTCTGCCTTGAATGAACTTGCGCGCGCGCGCGCGGCGCGCGCGCTAAACACACACACACACACACACACACACACACTATATTGAAGCCTCTTCCATCTCAATTTTCACCGTTATAAAAAGACGTGCTCTCACTGCCGTGCCAAATAGTTAGCAATACAGCTTCCCTCTTCATTCCTATATTCTTTTTCCTTCTGTGCTGTTTTCTTTTGTTTCTATAGATTTAGCTTGTGTTTAGCTGTGAGAGAAGGGACTTGCTCTGATAATAATGAGCAGCTGAAATCCGTGCCTGCCATGGAGAGGAGCCTCGGGATATATACTGAATAAAGGAAGACTATTCCTAAGTCATGTATTTCCTCTCTCTGCCCAAGAATTTCTATTATATTCTTTCTTTAAGATATATTTTTATGTACTTTAGAGAGAGGAAGAGAGAGGGTTGCCTCCTGCATGCCCCCTACTGGGGATGGAGCCCACAACCTGACATGTGTCCTGACCAAGAATGGAACTAGTGACCTCCTGGTACATGGGTCAACACTCAACCACTGAGTAACACCCGTCGGGCCTATTTCATTCTTAATAGAAACCTGTCCAATCCTCCAACAGACCACCCAATAGAGCCCTTTTTTTTGAGTTAAAGAGATGATTAATAAAGGTTAAAAGTAGTAAAAAAAAAAGTGAAATTTTAGGGTAAGAGGAGGCTTTCTAAAGTTTTCCACTTGAAGGCATTGGATCTGATACTGTGTGACTTTTAGTCTCAGAACTATTTGCAAATACTCATACACACACACATCCAGAATGTTATTTTCATCTTATTTCATGAACCTGAAATTTATTTACCTGACTTTTAAATCTGAATGACCTGATTTTGTCATGTCATGTGTTAATTTAAATAGTCTACAATCCTGGGACACAGACTGTGTTAGCTCAAGTATGTGAACATAAGTACAAGGTAAAGAAGCCTAAATTACAATGTAAAGATCCCTAAATTACTGCAAGTACCTGTGATGTTTGGGTGATTTGAGCCCTTAAATCTTTGGAGGTGCCTGGTCTTATTAAAACTTTCACAGCAAAGGATCCCTCGGCAATGGTGTGCAGGAGGATGTAATCGTCAATATGGCGCTCCTGGTTGGCAGAGATGGCTGCAAAGTTATCAGATATGGTGACTTAAAAAAATTAAAAAAAGAAATAAAAATAAAAAAATAGGAAGAAAAAATTAAGAAAAATAATAACAAAATAAAAAATAAAACATTAAAGTAAAATACTAAGAAAATAAGATAAAAAAACTTAAAAGAGAAAAAAAGAATAGGTCTTCACAAATCAGTTAAATGCTGGTTGGAGTCAATTCCACATCAACAGGAATCCTCAAATTGGGGTGCAGTGAAGAAGGACACTTGTTCATTCAAGAGAAGCTAGTTTCTTTGCAAATGGAGGTTTTATACTCATATATGTTTTACATGTTTGGAAATTAAGCTTCCACTGTTTAATGTGTAACAAATATCTCTATCTTATGTAATAAAAGGGTAATGTGCAAACAGACCAAATGGCAGAACAACCGAACAACCAAAGCGTAATATGGTAATGATATGCTAAGGCTGCTCAACTGCTCGCTATGATGTTCACTGACCACCAGGGGCAGGCAGTCAACTGGTCTACCAGTCGCTATGACATGCACTGACCACCAGGGAGCAGATGCTCAAACCGGTAGGTTAGCTTGCTGCTGGGGTCCAGCCAATTGGGACTGAGTGAGATGGGCCGGACATTCCCTGGAGCCCTCCCGTGGCCCCTTCCAGGCCCCATCATGCACTGGTGGTGTCCCTCAGCCTGGCCTGCACCTCTCAAAATCCAGGACCCCTTGAGGGATGTTGGAGAGCCAGTTTCAGCCAGATCCCACAGGCCACTCCCCTTGGAAGGGTGCCAGATGCAGGGCTTATGGCTGGCGAGTGCGGCTGCAGCACGAGCCTCTCCTGATCAGGACTGATTGGGCGCAAACCCATGGCAGGCACAGTGGGGCCGGGATGAGCGGGAGCAGTAGGTAGGAGCTGCAGGCGGTTTTGGACTGCGGATTACGGCTCAATCCCTGCAAACCACCCACAGGGACCCCACCCGTACACGAATTTGTGCACCAGGCCTCTAGTAATATTCAAATAGTGTTGCTATTAGCAGCTTTGCAGATTTGATTAACTGTGGCATTTCAATAATTAAACTACTTTATTCTTATAAATTGAGCAGAGTAAGATTAAGTTTAATTTTCCCAGTGAATGCCTGATGTTCATTCCTCAGTGATGTGAGTAGTGAATATATTTTCCAAGGTCCAGTGGGATGATAACATTGTTGACATACATACAAATTTAATATACTCATCTTGCTTGATTTATGTTGGCAGTTTCTCGAAATGACAGAATATGTACCTTTTCAGGATACCCAATTTCTTCCTATTCTCATATTTTAAAAGGTCTAAATCAGATAATCCAGACTGTGACTTAATTCCACTGTTAAACTAGAGATCAATTTTGGCCATCTATCTAACATCACATAATACTGAATTTCTACCAATTAGCTTGAATAAACTCCTCATTTTTGTGTGTAAGGGTATGTGTACATGTGTGCATCCAAACTCAATATAATACTTAGTATAATTTTTTAGGATAAAAGAGACATTTTGATAAAATAATGTCGTTGTCCGGTCAGCGTGGCTTAGTGGTTGAGTGTTGATCTACGAAGCAGGAGGTCATGATTCAATTCCCGGTTAGGACATATGCCTGGGTTGCAGGTTTGATCCCCAGTGTGGGATGTGCAGGAGGCAGCTGATTTATAATTCTCTTTTATCATTGATACTTCTATTTCTCTCTTCCTTTCCCTTCCTCTCTAAAATCAATAAAAATATATTTAAAATAATAATAATGTCATATTTTGCGTTGGTTTGTTAAACCCATCTATACAATATTTTATTCAAAGATTTTTTTTGTAAAAAAGTTATTTGAAAAATTATTCATTTATGTATTAATAACCATCAACAACTTAGTTTTTCCTTTAAGTGTGTTTACTAATATGAATGTAAGTTACATTTATAGGATCACAAAATCTTTTTTAAAATCTTTTTTAAAATATATTTTATTAATTTTTTACAGAGAGGAAGGGAGAGGGATAGAGAGTTAGAAACATTGATGAGAGAGAAACATCAATCAGCTGCCTCCTGCACACCTCCTATTGGGGATATGCCCATAACCAAGGTACATGCCCTTGATTGGAATCGAACCTGGGACCTCTTGGTCCTCAGGCCAACAGTCTATCCACTGAGCCAAACCAGTTAGGGCACAAAATATTTTTTAAAGTGAAAACTATTATTTGGAGTTTACCTTGTAAGTCTTGTCAACTTTCACTGTGTCTATTGGGAGTAGCAGTAATTCTAGTCTTCCTTCTTTCTTTTGACTTTAATTAACAAGAAGTTATTATTGCCATGTTTGATAACCATAAGATCAATTTTGCTTACTTCAATGGTGTACTTACCTCTATTAAATGCACCAGTACAGCTAGGTTATCCTTGACAAACTAGATGATCTAGAAAATGTTTCTTATGCTCAGCTGCAGGGACCGTGTTTAGTGGAGTGGTTTAGGAGACCAACCAATTTGGTAGATATTTTCCTTTATAGGTTACCAGTATCTATTTTTATCTTTGTGATGAAATAGTTAATGATAGCTCTATCCAGAACTTGGAATTGCTCACGTAAATGCATCTTGATTAAAGAAGAATAGATAGGTTACAATCAGCCATTCAGTCTGGGTTGAGAGCAGCTATTAGGTGTTCAAATTATTTATTGGATATAAGAAATCATCTTGACTTAAAGGCTCATTATGATTTCATTATGATCACTCATTCTCTACATCTGGAATTAGGACCAAACACAGAGGAAATGGCTTGTTTCTAAAGCAACACACCAGTAGCTGGGAAAAGTTGAATATCTGGAAGCTTCTTTACTCACATCTCTAATGCCTGAGTGGGGATGACTCAAAGGCTGAGATCAGCAAGGAATGTCACCAAACACCTGTAGATGTCTTTCTTTGAAGTTTGAACATCTTCCAGAATGAAATTTGAATCATAAAAAATTGTATCTCAAAAGGGACCATTCAGAGAGAAAATGATCGAAAATAATCAGGTAGTAGATGCATGACCTGTTACAAACAACACTCAGAGGTATTATAGCATCACTTCCTCCATACTCTATTGTTTGAGGCTGACACCAGCCACTGCAAATTTTAAGGGAAGGAGAGGAAGACACTACTTTAAAAAAAAGATTCTTATTATATTTTTTAATCACAGAACTCCAAGCTGAATATCATGAAACATACACACACAATCACTAATTCCTAGAATTGTCCCCTACACTCTGTCTCAAAATTTGGTGGAGTTAACGTCTCAGGGAATTTCCCAGTTCAAGCCTTAACACCAACTTGGGATAAATAGAAACACTTTTTAGTCTTGGTTTTAGCCACATTTCTTATGGGTAGAAAATCTGTTGGAGGCCATTGCTGCTGGGTTAGAATAAGAATGCTGCATGTACAGTTCTGGGCGTGGTTAAAATGTGAATATGCCTCCTGACTTGCAGGCTTTGTTCTCTTCCCCTTTAATAGTTTTGTTTTGTCTATTAATACAGAAGTTGTCTTGCATGCTTCAATAAAAATACATCTTCTATTCCCAACCATACTGGAGAGCAGGTGGTCTGAATGTATAGTACTGAATATTGAGTTACTGAGTCTATAGCTGGGAAATATGAACTCTGGGGTTACAACTCAAAATAAATATTATTTCAAGGTAAATAAACAAATTACTTGACTGGCTAGTGAAATGCTTAATTCTTTTTAAAATCATAATTACAACATGGACTTTTGCTTTATGCTGTATTCCAAGACAAAAATCAGGTAGCCTACATCTTCACAACAATTCACAGAGCATCCCTTCCCATTTCTCCCCGCAGTGCTGAGAAGTGAATGACTCCAGTGCCTGGCAGTTGGAATCTTGTTGCTGCAGTAATTTGGTGCTCAGGTAAACACTGCCGCAAGGCCCAACCTTAACACTGACTATTACTTTAAGTCTGATGATCCCTTGGTGGGATCATAAGGCCCTCACTCAGAGATAATAAGGACATAGACTGTAGAAGCGAGGACGAGCTGAGAGCAGAGGACAACTCTGCTAATCGACTCAGACAATTCAGTGGAACATGAGTATTGAAGCCAGCAATCTTCTGAAAATATCACTATCATCTTCAAAACCCATATGCTTCTTTTTCTAATCAGGAAATTGAGGGTGAGAAGAACATTCCTATACATTACTTACCAATACATTCTTCTTAACAGAAGTGAAGCTATTTTAAGATTATAAAAAGCTTTTCAAGACATCTGCTTTCAGGGATAGGCTGCAGTACCAGAAATGCTTTTCAGAGTTGGTTCATTCTAAAGTCTATCCCAAGAACAAGGGAAGCCAACTATGGTGAGCTACCAAGACATGTTACAGTACATATATTTTCACTTTCCTAAAGTTATAAGCTGTCTTCAAGTCCAAATATATATATTTCTTTCCTATCAGCAAAAAAAGGAAACTTTTTTAAAAAACTCCTAAGTTGATATTTGTGTAGACTGAAGGTAGAGTTTGGGTTGTTTATTTTTTATAATAGAAATAGTGTAAGTGCAGTACTCCTTTATATACTTTGGGAAATATAAAAATCTACAACATAGATATTAGGCAGTTAACATTTTAGAGAAAGGAAGTTTAAACATGCTGATTGAATAGTATACTTTTAAATAGAATAGGCTAATGTGCTTGTGAGTGTCACAAATGGGTAGAAAATGAAAGTTACGGATAATAAAAATTGAAATTGATTTTTTAAATCTAGTAATATTAAATAGTTTTGTCATTATACTTTAAGTCTATAAATAACTTTAATGAATATAAAATGTTATTGATGCCAGAAACTTTAGTAAATTTTTGAAGATAATATGACTCATGGATTGCTCATCTTATATATTAATTATGCTCAATTATGTCCTATAAGTGATATTTAAGTTCATGAAAATAACAGAGAAAGAATAGTCTATTTAATTGAACCTTAACTTGAGATTACATACACAAAATAAAGAAAAAATAGAGTAAATTTCTGTTTCTTTGTTTTTGGTCAATTTAAATAGTCAGATATGATTTTTTTCCTTAAATATTTATAGGTCTTAATCCTCTGGATTATTTTGATGATTTATTTATTTATTCTAAATTCTATTGATCATCTATTAGGTTCTTGGAATACATCACTAAACAAAATAAAAATTTCTTTCCCTCTCTTGTGAAGTAACAAAAACAAAATAAACAATTAATCATATGATATGTTTATATGTGATAAGAAAAGAGGAATTTGGAGAACTAGAGAGTTGCATTGTGGTTTGTAGTAAAAAGAGGTTGATCAGGATCACTGTTTGCCTCATTAGGAAGATTTCATTCGAGTAACAAGTTGAAGAAGGAGAAACACTTATCCTTGTGGATATTTCCCAGATTCTAAGGCAGAAGTGTGTTGTCCCTGTTAGAGGAACAGCTGAGATGCCAGTAAGCTGGAATGGAGTGAACAAAGGGAAGAGTGTTGGGGGAGAGAGGATGACGCAGCGCACAGATTTTGTAGGGACTGGGGGTTACTGTAAGGGCTTTGGTTTTACTCTCCGTGAAATGTGGAGTCATTGCTAGGTTTGGCATAATCTGGCAGAATTACCAAGTACTGGGTTGATGGTAGACTTATAAAAGTGGAATCAGAGAAACTAATTAGGAGGCCTTTTTAGAAAACGAAGAAAGAACGACAGTGTGTCTGGGACCAGTGTGTGATAGGTCGTATGCTGTGGTCATGTTCTGTATGTATTTGCCAGGCAAATGCAATGGAATTTCCTCATGGATAAGATATGAGATGTGAGAAAACAGGAAAGGGAAGAGTCAAAAACAGCCATCAGTGGGAAACAGAAGATTGAAGTTGGAGCAGGCTTGGAAGAGAAGATCAGTAATTTTTTTGAAGTATTACATATGTGTCCTTTTTCCCCACTGACTCCCCCCCCACCACTCCCTCCCCCCAGGAGAGAGCCCCCACCCCGCCCTAGTGTCCCTGTGCATTGGTTATGCTAATATGCATGCATACAAGTCCCTTGGTTGACCTCCTACACTCCCTCCCCCCGCTCCCCTGCCTTCTCTCTGAGGTTGGACTCTCTGTTCAGTGTTTCTTAGTCTTTGGATCTATTTTTGTTCATCAGTTTATGTTGCTCATTATATCCCACATATGAGTGAGATCATGTGGTATTTACATTTCTCTGACTGGCTTATTTCTCTTTGCATTATGCTCTCCAGGTCCATCCATGTTGTTGCAAATCATAAAAGTTCCTTCTTTTTTTATAGCAGCATAGTATTCCATTGTGTAGATGTACCACAGGTTTTTAATCCACTCATCTGCTGATGGGCACTTAGGCTGTTTCTAAATCTTAGCTATGGTAATTTGTGCCCCTATGGACATAGGGTTGCTATATGTCCTTTGATGGGTGTTTCTGGTTTCTTGGGGTATATTCCCAGAAGTGGGATCACTGGGTTGAATGGCAGTTCCATTTTTGAATTTTGGGGGAATCTCTATACTATTTTCCACAGTGGCTGCACCAGTCTGCATTCCCACAAGCAGTGCACAAGGGTTCCTTTTTCTCCACATCCTTTCCAGCATTTGTCGTTTGTTGATGATAGCCATTCTGTCAGGTGTGAGGTGGTACCTCATTGTTGTTTTGATTTGCATCTCTCGGATGATTAGTGACTGAGCATGTTTTCATATGTCTCTTGGCCTTCTGTATATCCTCTTTCGAAAAGTATTTACTTAGGTCCTTTGCCCATTTTTTGATTGAATTGTTTATCTTCCTTTTGTTAAGTTGTATGAGTTCCCTGTAAATGTTGGAGATTAAACCCTATCTGAGATAGCTTTGGCAAATATGTTCTCCCATGCAGTGGGCTTTCTTGTTGTTTTGTTGATGGTCTCTTTTGCTGTGCAGAAGCTTTTAATTTTGATACAGTCCTATTTGTTTATCTTCTCTTTAGTTTCCATTGCCCTAGGAGCTGTATTGGTAAAGATATTGCTATGACATATGTCTGATATTTTGCTGCCTATGGAGTCTTCTAAGATTATTATGGTTTCCAGTCTTACATTTAAGTCCTTTATCCATTTTGAGTTTATTTTTGTGTATGGTGTAAGTTGGTGGTCTATTTTCATTTTTTGCATGTACTGACCAATAGTAATTCTGTTTTGATTAAATATGAAAGCTCACCATTTATTAAAGGTTCTCATTCATTTAAACAGAAATAAGTGTGTTTACTTTATTTTGCTTTGCTTTTAAACAAACCCTTTTAAAATATTTTTTTTAAATAGACACAGGACTAGTTCACTTTCTTCCAGATGATGGTACTGAGCACAGAACTGGAAAAACAACAACAAAACCAACGGTTTCAAGACCCTCACCTGCTAAAAATAGGTGTGACTTATAGTAAGTTAGTAAAACTCAACAAATCCTAGTTTTCTTTGTTCATTGGAAAAAAATAATTTTGTACCATTCCTGCTCTTCAAATGACTTTATGAGGATTAAATGATATGTTTATTTATTTATTATTTATTATTTTTTTGTTAATCCTCACCCGAGGATATTTTCCCATTGATTTTTAGGGAGAGTCAAAGAGAGAGGGAAAGACAGAGAAAAACATTGATGTTAGAGAAACACATCAGTCAGTTGCCTCCCACATGAGCCCAGACCAGGGTCTGGGCTGGGGAGGAGCCTGCAACTAAGGTACATGCCCTTTACCAGAATCGAACCTGGGACCCTTTGGTCTGCAGGCCGATGCTCTATCCATGAGCCTAACAGGCTAGGGCTAAATGATATATTTTAATGTTAGTTAAATAACATGAAATCCAAACATATTTCAAATATAATATTCATGATGTTAAACATGTAATTTCTTTTATTTTAAACAGACTTAAATTTTTGAATCCTGACTCAGGCAGAACTGAAGATTTGGTGATTATCTTTTATGGTTATAAAAGCAAGCAAAAAATAAACGAATAGATAATTCTTAGGTAGATTAATTAAAAAAACAACAACTATAATATTCTGCATTACTTCTCATCAAGAGATGTAATCTGTTTCTTCATCGTTTGGTTCTGGTCTTGGCTCTGTGACTTGCTTTGGCAAGTGGATGGAAAGGTAAAGTAACCCAAAGTGCAAAAAAAAGTGCTTGCCCACTGACACTTGTCCACTCTCCTCCTTCAGAACCCTTTTGCCCTTGTGTGTACAAGCCCCGACTACCATTATAGAGCATGAGAGGTGACGAGAGAGACAGCCTGACAGTCCCAGTCCCAGCTGATGCTGCAGACATGAGAGTGAAGCCATCCTAGCCCACCCAGCACAGACCAAACAGGCCACCTGGCTAAACAACAGAATCAAAGGGCAAAACGTATCTTGAGCCATTGATTCTTTGAGACGTTATACATTGTGATGTAGCAAAGGTGAACTGATATAAATTTTATTTAGGTTAATTTAGTGACATCGATAACATAATCTGAATGATTATGAAATATCATTCGATTGGAAAAGATAAGCTTTGAAATCAGCAAGATCTAGTTTTGAATCTTTGACCCTGACATGTTCTGCTTATGGAGCCTTCAGCCTTTTACTTAACTTTGCTGCACTTTAGTTGGGCCATTAAAAAATGGGGACACAATCTTGTCCAATTTGGAGGATGGTTAAGCTTGATGACTAAGATACACTCAGCACATAATAGACGCTCAACAAACTCTTATTATTTTTATTCATAACATTAGGCTTAATGTAATTTGCTAATACTTTTTCCTTAAATGTATTTTTAGTAGTTTGCTTTCAAAGTTTTAGAGCTTATAACTGACCATCTCAACTACCATTACTTCTGTCTTTGAGAATTTTGACTAACATTTTAGGAAATTCAAATGAGCACTGAAATTCTTTGAAAATTTTCATTTTCTTTCTGCCCTCCCTGTATATTTACACATAATTGATCTCTCATGTTTGACAGCACTTGGGGGACATTGAGTGACATTTGAAGGGAGTCATGACAGTGTCTATAAGAGATGTGCAGCACTTAATCTGTCAGAGATTTGTCCTTAGAATTAAAAAGTAGTAGGATATCTTTAGACCTCAAATCTCATGCTTAGTTATATTGAAAATATCATGTAAAATTAGTTTCAATGTCAGAATATTAATGCCTGTGTCAGCTTTTTTAAAAGAGTGGCAATGATATATATCCACCTAACTTTGACTGGAGACCATAAAATAGATGGAGTGGTCAGGTTTAGTCCTAAGTAACCTTTTATCCAATGACAGTAATTACTTATTTGAACCTCTAATTCATTTAAATTTGCTTGAACTTTCAGCTGCCTACCCACATATTTTCCATTTTGACAGATAAAATTAAGTGACTAATATGCATAACAACCTACCTAATGCTAAGATGTGATTGACAATTAAAACATAATAAAGCAACTCTTACTTTTTCAACTTTGAAAAGCAAAATCTTTAATAACCTCAATTTCTATTTTTTACTTTATTACACTTTATTAAGTGACATTCTCTAAAATAAAAAGTCATCATCCATGAGTGACTTTCCAAGATTCTGGAAAACATAAAAATTTCCCATATATACAAATGCTTTACTTGTGAAAAGTCCAAAATTTTCATCAGATGTTCAAGTTTGTCTGTCACCTCAATAAAGTTAAAGCCACTGCTTTAAAGAATGAAAGAATCTACTAGATATTCTTTTAAATTATACTTTTTTCCAAAAAGTACCATTCTCTACCTCACTTGTATCTTTTCAATTTGTCAACTATGTTTATGGATGTGAACTTTTTTGAAATGGTTTGCTTGAAGTGGGCTGCTGGGCAAAAGTTGTGATAAGTTTTAAGTTTTGCACTTGTACTTGTGTCAGTTCTGCTTAGGGGGATAATAAATCATTGTTTCATTGGTCGCACTATGGAGCATTTGGGAATACCCATTTTGTCCTTTAACACCTTCTCTTGAAATGTGGTAGGGCAGTCATATTTCCCTCCAGAGTCAATATTCAGAAACTCAGTAGCTTTGAGAGTTTCATAGCAATTGCTATGGAAAGATAGTAACTTGTGAAGGTTCCTTATAGTCCCATTGAACTACTTGAAAACACTGCCCTGACACTGATGTGCCATCATTGTCTAAGACAGTGGTTCTCAACCTTCCTAATGCCGCGACCCTTCAATACAGTTCCTCATGTTGTGGTGACCCCCAATTTCTTTGTTACAAATTGAACATAATTAAAGCATAGTGATTAATCACAAAAACAATATGTAATTATATATGTGTTTTCCGATGGTCTTAGGCGACCCCTGTGAAAGGGTCATTCGACCCCCAAAGGGGTCGCGACCCACAAGTTGAGAACCGCTGGTCTAAGATCTAGCCCTAAATTACCCTAGAAATCTCTCATTAACTTCACTACACTGATACTGATACTACATTTCTTTCTCAGGTTATCAATTCAAATTTCTATAATTTGGAAACAGTGGTCATCCAGATATGGAATAGAGCATTCATGATGGGTTCATTAAACAACAAATTAAATCAGTTATAATGAAGTCTGCAATTGACCTGTTACTTCTATTCTGTAGTCATTACAGGTAACCATTTTTTTCCTAATTCTAATTCTAGGTGGTTCTCGAGTATTATCAGTTATGAAAGTAATTGAAGCAATGTATTATAAATGACAATTATTGCAACTCATCTCGTTTCTAATTCAATAGATCATGGTTATAGCCCAGGGATCTGCATGTCTAATAAACTCCCATTAATTATTCTGCTTCTAGTTTGCCAAAGACCCTAGTATGAGAAAACTACTGGGTCCCTCATCTGAGAGATTGTCTCTTTTCCCTATCCTTCATGTGATTTGTTAAGAGTAGAGATATACAATAAATCTTGTACAATTATGGAGAAAAATGAAGGCATGCTTTAAAATTTGATGATCCTTGCTTTTGTATGTAAACTTTAATTAGTGACTATAATGTTATTAGTTTATTTTGAAACTTTCCCATTTTTGTATTTTTCTCTCACGGGTATTCTGATTATTATTTAGAATCAGAGAAAGGACATCAGACCTAGAAGAGGCATTTATAATGAAGTAAATAAATGTCTCATTGTATAGATGAAGAACCTGTCTGAAAAATATATGCCTTTTTACTTTAAAACTATTGACTTACTTAAGATCATCTTATTAATAATCAACATATATAATCATGTTCTAGTATTAGATCTAGGTTTACTGACATTTATTTTAGTGTTATTTCTGGCACTTTAAAGGAACTTCTTACTAAGAAATTTGGTCAATGATAATATTAAATTTTATTTTTCATTATGTATTAATATATGCTTATTAAAGTACAAATAACTCAAATACCCTCAGTAAATAAAAATAAAATGTTAAATAATTTTCCCTATTTTTCAAATGTTAGTACTTGGAGTTAAAAGGAATTTTCTAGAATTATTAATGAAAGACAGGTTATAAATCATACATATAAACATATATATTCTCTGATTTTATATCTATCTATCTATATACATATTATTTTAATACATAAAATATTATACAATAATATTTTCTCTCATTTCTCCTTATTAGGATAAAGGATTGAAAATAGAAAATAATTTTATGTCATTTTAATATGTATTCTTGATCACACTACCTTCTAAATATCACAAGATATAAAATAGGCTGCCATATATTTATCTTTTTTTCATGCATATATGCACATATACATAATAGATGGATACAACAACTAAAATAATTAGTTCATCACTGTATGAGGCTGGAAAAATCTCAACATTTATTTGCTCATCAAGCATCCATGAGATATATACCTCAAACATCTACTTTATATATGTGTGTGTATGTTTGATATCACATTATGTAAAACAACATAATCCCTATTTAAAATCATAGATATTTAATGATAGTATTGAACTGTAATATACAGTCTGCCACTTTCTAATTGCATAGCCTTGCATTATATAAATAGTTAAGATGTTTTCTACAAAGCTTATATAGCAAAAGTTGCAAGCCTGGGAAATAAGCTACTTATTTTATTGATAAATGCAATCCTCAGAAGTTAATTGATAAACTTCTCCCCAATTTATTTATTCTTAGAACATGTTCTTCTGAAAACTGAGAATTGTTCATTCATTTTGCCTCATCACCATCCACACCAGCTTAAATTTTTGCTTTCCTGTCCCTTTTCTCATGACCAATCTAAATGTGTTTAATATATAAAATGTCTCCTCATGGCCAGAAAACAGATGGTAGTCTCACTTTCAAAATAAACTCTCTGTTAGGTAGCAATTCAAGCTTTATTGTATTTTAATCTATTTTCTTTGGTCTTATTCTAGAATGTTTGATAGAAACTCGCTATCTTAAAAGCTTAATTTTCCCTTGTCTAAAGGTGTGGAAAAGAACAATACTGAGAACTAATACTTCCTGCATTAAAGTTATAGCTGTGTTTGTTTTTACTATTTGTTCCAGGAAAATCTTTCCTTGGAAGACAAGTCTGTAAGTCAGTAAATAATGTCATCACTTGCTTCTGGAACTTCCCAGAAATCAATTTATCTGAAGATTCAGCTGCTTGAGTAACTTCCTTCTCAAGACAGTAGTTTGCTCATCTGAGCCAAAAAGCCCCCATTTCCATACAATAACTTGTCCAAATGGACAAACCATTCAACTTTGGAACAACCCTTTATTGTTCACCCTTATTTTCAAGACTCTCATATTAATCCTTAAAAACTGTTTAAGGTGACTTAAAACGTTCATTGAGTTGTGTTCTAATTTCCTCTCATTCACTTCTCAAATCCTATGTTTATTTTTTCTCCTAGGAATGAGATACCCTATTTTGGATGATTTAATAAGTTGTATACATTGTTATCTTTGGTAAAAATATATCCTTTTATTGATGACACTACTAGTTGTCCCATTTCCTCCTTTTCCAGACAATACTATAAGTTTCTGATTAATAATTTCCCTTAATACAACAGAGAAAAAACTGAATTTAGGTTACAAGCTATTCTGATGGTCTTCTGGGAAATCAAATATCTATATTGTTTATGCCATAGGCTTACTATAAATGCTAAAAACAGACAAACATTTGTAAGTCAAATAATAAGCAGTCTTAATTTTCCCCTTTTTATGATCAAATCCTTTACTAGGCAGTAGTGTTTTCCTCATTTTTGTTGTTGTTGTTGTTGTTCAAGATATTTTCCTTTGGTCTCAATTTTTACAATGCCAACTATTTTTTTGAGCCAAATATTATTCACAATAATTCACAATTAAACAGTAATTTCTTTTTTAATTGGTGTTGAAACAGTAATTAAAGAGAATTTGTCTGTGGATGTCTTCTAAAGTTTCCAAATATCACTTCATAAACTGTCTTTCTTTGGCTACCACAACATAGATATTTTTATATCATGTTGTACATAGCTCAGAGGTTGTTAGTTTCTAATAGCACAATCCACACAAGTAGTTGAATTCTGAGCTTCTCCCAATGATTGCTGTGTTAATGACTTAACAAATGTAACAGGTTTACTTGTCAATACCTCCCATAGCTTTCAACCTAAAGATTTATTTTTAAGATGTTTTATGGCTCAGCATAAGAAAGACCATCCATAGGTTGATTAACGTTTACTTGTGTTGGACAGACTTCAAGAGACCTTCAGTGCTGTCTGTTCCCGATAATCCCGGCCTTGAGGAATAGCCTCCCCTTGAGTTACTTGCTTCAACCAACAGAACACAGCAGAGTTGAAGAAATGCCTCTTTACCCATTAATTTACAAAAGACTGTGACTACTGTATTGTCCACATACTCTCCCAATTAACCTTCTCTATTTGCATGCTTTGATGAAGTAAACAGCCAAGTGAGAGAGGCCCATGGGGCAAGGAACTTCGAACAGCTCAAGGCCACCTATCAGCAAAGAATTGAGGCCCTCAGTGCAACATCTGCAAGAAATCAAATGCTGCAACACCCACTGAATGGGTTTGTAATGGTTTTTTCCTGAATTGAGAATTCGGAAGAGACCACATGCCCCGGATCTACACTGATCTATCTATTACTGATTTGGCTGTCTACAGAGCTGCTGAGAGGACGGGAAAGCCAGGTTTGAAACAAAGCTTCGTAAATACAGAAGCACAAGGCTCTAGGAAGTTGCTATAGCCAAAGAATTTGAAGCAGGAAAGGACACAACCTCACAATCACTGTCATTTCTGAAAGCTGGCCAGGTGCTTCCATTTTCCAAACGGTTTCTTCCAAATTGAGGTATCTTGTGAATTCATCTGTTCAGATATAAAGCAAACCAATGCTTATATCTGAATCCCCACTCCAACAAAGGCTGATATTTTTAGGTTTTTCAAAATTAATCTTGAGTTAATGGGATTTAGGAGGCTAAAATTTTCCCTAAGACAGCCATGATTAAAAAAAAATGAGTAAAAGCACAGGTTTACAGAAGTGAGAACACATTTTAAAGCATATATTTTGTTGTTTAATAAGAATCTGCTGTAGAAGAAATGAGGTGGGCGAGGTTTGACCATCAGCCAGAAGATTGTCACATCAGTTATAAGAAATCAATTTGGAGCACAACTGTTATATCTTTCTGCACATTTTCATGTTTTGAAGACTATCAAATAGCTAAATAAACTTTAACATATAGCAAGAAGAAAGATTTTCCTTATTTTTTCAATTACTTAAATACTAGAGGCCCAGTGCATGGATTCACACACATTAAAAGGAAATTAATTAGGAGGTTGCCAGCAGGGCAGGACTGGGTGAGACAGGCCAGACATGCCTTGGAGACAACCTCCTGTGGTCCCTCCCCAGCTGGCTGCACCTGGGGCGGCACTGTGGCTCAAAGGTCATCTTCAGAGTGAGTGAGTTCCCTCTGGCAGGTGGAGTCCCTCAGTGTGGCCTGCAGGGATTGGGCCAAAACTGGCTCTCCAACATCCCCCTGGTGGTCAGTGCACGTCATAGCTACTGGTTGGCAAGTTGGTCAGGCAGATGATTGCTTAGCTTTTTATATGTATTGATTAAAGTGCACAAGAAGTTTTATCTTGTCCCATGCACCACACATGAACAGGAGAAAAAAGTATGGGATTTGTTTCTGCTTTTGATTGATTTACTATAGACATGACACAATATGATATATTGGTTAAAATATATGTGTTTCAGAAACTAGAAGGAAATAAAATACTAAGAACTCTATCATTTTATGATTAAGAGTGATTTACAAAAGATATAAAAGCATTTTTAACCTCTACTGGAAAGAGTTACCATTCATTTGCCAACTGTAGAAGCAAGAAGAAACAGCTAAGAAAATTAATATATGGTAAACAGAAAAAGAATACTTGAAAGCAAAATATGAAAATAATAAGAACCTACAAAAATGAAATAATATATAGAGCATGGATCTGAGGAAATTTTCTCTCAGTCTGAGATTAAAAAAAATTCAAGATATTAGATGTAACATAAGGATATGGCTTATTTTGCTTAGCATAATACTCTCCAGGTCCCTCCATACTGTCTAAAAGGGTAAGAGATCCTGGAATAAAAATACCCCTGGAGGGCACTTTTTTCTTGTATATCATAAAATGTACCAAAGTTTTTAAATCCATTCATCTACTGATGGACACTTGGACTATTTCAACATTTTAGCTATTGTTAATAATACTATTTTTAAAGGTACTTTAAATGTGTATATTTTTTATTTCTCTGTGGAATTCTTTATTTTATATTTCACATTTCTGCAAGTGCTAGTATTGGATGGCAATGGTGGAAAGAAATTAACAATGCCGGATGGAACCAAGATGGCGGCATAGGTAAACACCGGAGACTGCTGCCGCAAACAACCACTTCAAAAATACAACTAAAAGACGGAACAGACATCACCCAGAACCACAGGAAAGCTGGCTGAGGAGAGACTCTTCAACTAGAAGGAAAGAGAACAGCATTCCGAAGCTCAGAGGAGGCGCAGTGTGGAAAATATAAAGGTACCGAGGTGTGCGCGCAAAGCGGGCTGGTGGCTGAGGGCGCGGTTGTCATTTTCAATCAGGAGGGAGTCTCAGACTCTGGGCTCCAGATCCGGGCAAGTCTCTAGGGACTCAGACTCAGATGGGAGAAGCGGGATTGTCCGGCATCAGTTGGAATCTGAGGGCAGCTTTCTCTCCGAGGTTTGCAGCGGCGGCCGGGGTTCTGAGAAGCAGAGCCTCTAGGAACGGGACTGAGAGCAGCCATAACTGCTCCCTCCACCCGCCCTGTTGATCCCGCCCTGCCCAAGCCCTGCGCAGAGCCATTTGCTGGATCGCCTCAGGCAAAGGCTAGATTAGCACCTCCCCAGAGGACAGAAGTTTTCCACACAGCTGATTCTCACAGCCAGTCAGCCTGGTGGTCAAATCCCTCTAGTATTAACTACAACAATCAGGGCTTAACTACAACAAGACTGCGCACAAAGACCACTAGGGGGTGTACCAAGAAGGCGTAAAAAATGCGGAGACAAAGAAACAGGACAAAACTATCAAGGGAGGATATTGAGTTCAGAACCACACTTTTGAGGTCTCTCAAGAGGCTTCTAGAGTCTGTCGATAAACTTGATGAGATGTACAGGAAATCTAATGAGACCCTCGATGGTGTGATAAAGGACCATCTAGAAAGTAAGCATACACTGACTGAAATAAAGAATATTATACAGACTCCCAACAGCAGACCAGAGGAGGGCAAGAATCAAGTCAAAGATTTGAAATGCGAAGAAGCGAGAAACGCCCAACCAGAAAAGCAAAATGAAAAAAGAACCCAAAAATACGAAGATAGTGTAAGGAGCCTCTGGGACAGCTTCAAACGTACCAACATCAGAATTATAGGGGTACCAGAAGATGAGAGAGAGCAAGATATTGAAAACCTATTTGAAGAAATAATGACAGAAAACTTCCCCCACCTGGTGAAAGAAATAGACTTACAGGTCCAGGAAGCACAGACAACCCCAAACAAAAGGAATCCAAAGAGGACCACACCAAGACACATCATCATTAAACTGCCAAGAGCAAAAGACAAAGAGAGAATCTTAAAAGCAGCAAGAGAAAGAAACTCAGTTACCTACAAGGGAATACCCATACAACTGTCAGCTGATTTCTCAACAGAAACTTTGCAGGCCAGAAGGGAGTGGCAAGAAATATTCAAAGTGATGAATGCCAAGAACCTACAACCAAGATTACTTTATCCAGCAAAGCTATCATTCAGAATTGAAGGTCAGATAAAGAGCTTCACAGATAAAGAAAAGCTAAAGGAGTTCATCACCACCAAACCAGTATTATATGAAATGCTGAAAGGTATCCTTTAAGAAGAGGAAGAAGAAGAAAAAGGTAAAGATACAAATAGTGAATAACAAACATGCATCTATCAACAAGTGAATCTAAGAATCAAGTGAATAAATAATCTGATGTACAGAATGAACTGGTGATTATAATGAATCAGGGACATAGAAAGGGAATGGACAGACTATTCTTGGGGGGGAAAGGGGAATGGGAGATGCGGAAAGAGACTGGACAAAAATCGTGCACCTATGGATGAGGACAGTGGGTGGGGAGTGAGGGCGGAGGGTGGGGTGGGAACTGGGAGGAGGGGAGTTATGGGGGGAAAAAAAAAAGAGGAACAAATGTAATCTGAACAATAAAGATTTTACAAAATTTAAAAAAAAAGAAATTAACAATGCCTATAACCAAGGAAAATAGTATAGCTTGGATGTTCAGGATAAAGAAAAATGGCAATGGCAGAACTACTGGGCATGGTAGGAAAATTAGGAAAGAAAAGCAAAAATTAAGAAGTTACTTTTGAGATATTAGTGGGACATATATAAGGAGACAGCTAATAGAACTGAACACATGAGATTAAAAATGAAACAGATCAGAAGGCAGGACTAAAGTACAGATTTGTATATTAGGGTTGTATTTATGTAAGTATTTAATCCAGTGTTACACAGACACAGCTGTTATGGAGTGATATGACTAGAAACTATATTTTTCCACTGACCCTGGAAGATTTAAAACAGTATATGCAAGGTTCATTATGTCACTGATGAACTTCATTTCTTATTTGCTTTAGTAGACATGGCTAAGAGCTGAAACAGTGAAAACAATAGTCAATACTCCTGTGTTTCTTGGGTGAGACATAGTAAGTTCCCATAAATAGAAACTTGCTCACCTATTACACGTCTGGGTATAATGGCTAAGAAAGAAGGAGATTCCTTATTTGAAGATGTGGAATGGGCATTAAGTTGATTGATATACAATTTTCAGCTTTAAAATAACAATCCCTCAATTCAAAAACCAAATCTCCATGTCTAAAAAGTAAACTAACATTTTTGTAGGACATTCTAAACATCCTCAGTTTGGAAAAAATGATCTATCATCCCCCTGTATATGTAGGGCTTCCAGAAAATGAAATGCAATAACCTTAAAAGGGAAGTGCAGATTAAAGTTTCAACTGTTATAAACCAAATCTTTCATTCCAAAATGAAAGTGTCGCATTTTTCAATAAAGTGTGCTTTTTTTTCAATATTTAGATTCAATATCTCCAAAGGCTGAATGTAGAAGAGCTTAATTGCTGAAAGAGCATGTGTGAGAGGAAATGGAAGGAAAAAATATTTGACTTATGCATTTTCCCCCAATTTCAATGGATCTCTTTTGTTATGATTATTTTTTTAAGACTTGAGGGTGCTTTTTCTTGTATATCATAAAATACTTTATTAATCATTTTCTGGTACATATAAAAATGAAATGAATTAAATTCAGGTCTGAATTATCCATACTAATGGAAAAAAATACTCACATATATTTTAAGAATTATAATATAAAGGGAATCGGTAAATATTTTTTTGCAATAAAGTTAAATACAGAGACTCTGTCCAGCATTCAATTGCCTACCTCGTGAAGACCCTTTCAGCTAATTATTGCTTTGCTTTTGTACCTGGCTCATCACTGCCTTTAACCTCATTCCTTTGGCTGAATTCCCCAAAATCAAGCAGTTGGAAAAGCAGCCCAAAGAGTGATATAAGCTCATGGTGTTTTCCAAAACATGATTCACCCTCCTCGGGGCACGGCCCTTTGGTTCCTGTCTTGACGTTCTCCTGTTTTGTAAAGGGGGCTTACTAAATGAAATTGTGAATCTCTGCAATTCCGATGATACCATACTCATTAGCCCATCACTGGTATACCAGACTGAAAGAAAACTTTGCGGTTCTCATGCCTAACAATCTCTCCTCCTCGGGTCATTTTTCTCTCCC
>NW_005871240.1:2537729-2547828 GCF_000147115.1 Myotis lucifugus | reverse complement strand
AATTACCAGGAATTCAAATTTTATAACTTAAAGCAGGGGTCCTCAAACTTTTTAAACAGGGGGCCAGTTCACTGTCCCTCAGACCGTTGGAGGGCCGGACTATAGTTTAAAAAAAAACTATGAACAAATTCCTATGCACACTGCACATATCTTATTTTGAAGTAAAAAAACAAAACGGGAAGAAATACAATATTTGTATTTGCATGTGGCCCGCGGGCCGTAGTTTGAGGACCCCTGACTTAAAGTCTTAAATGGCTTGTGTAACTTTGCATAAAAATAAATATGAAAATGATGAATATTTATATTAATTAATTTATTCAACAATATGTATTGAATGCCTAGTTTGTACCAAAAGATGTTCTACAGTTGCGGAGACAGTAATGGAAAAATATAACATATATTCTCAAAGAGTTAATAACTTAGAACAATTTATATAAATTCTTATATAACCCCTGTAAAAATTTGACTGGTTTTTGCCCACTAAGCTATTTCACCACATTGATAATTCAAACAGTTAACACAGAATCTTGAGTTTGCCATGACATTGATAACAAATTTTATCTGTAAAGGAGTAATAAACCAAATTCAATGGACTTCTTAGAGGGGAATCAACCAAGTTCAGTAAGATTTAGAAATTAAATCAGAATGCTAATATATTAATATTATTGATAATATAAAGAGAACTTTTTCATGAAGGTAAATCATATTCAGGAAGAAAATTCAAAAGAAAGGGTAGTTGGTGAACATAGGATCAGAACAATCAATGGTATCAGATTAAGTTAGCAAGATACATTCAATCCCAATGGGGACAACATACCTGCAATATATTTAGTATTCCTGCTTTCGAGTAAATAAATTTTGATTTTCTGTTTTACAGAAGAGATCCACAAAATAGCGGTTTTCATCACTATCTTTCAAAAATGTGGTGATTCCTTCTGTTTACAAATAAATAGGCTAAGACATCTCAAAACAGTTTGTTAACTTTTAGCATTTCTTCAGCTGGTTCAACACATTGGTCTTCAAGATGGAATACAATAATAAAAGGATAATCATTCAAATTAAAGGTTATTATGACCTGTTAACATGTACTTTTTATTAAACTTCCTTTATTTGAGATAATTGCAGATCCACTTGCATAGATAAGGAATAATGCAGATAACCCTATCTATACCACAGTTTTCCCAAAATGAACATTTTTAAAAACCATAGGACAATATCACAAGTGGATATTGATATTGATATAGGCATGATAAAAAACAGTTCTACCACAAAGCACCTTCTATAGCCATTTTTAAAAATGTTTCTTTCAATTGTTGAGTAACTTGGTGATGTGAGGCAGTGCTTCACCTTAAATAAAGTAATTACAAAAACTTTAAGAGGCAAAGGACAACTTTGGAAGTGAAAAGGAAAGATCAGAAGAGGTAAAACAGCACCTCCACACAAGAGCTTGCATGATGTGGTTTGGGATGAGCCACATAATCAGCCAACTTGAGAGGAGACTCTATCCACAAACAGGACATTAACATTTAAGATCCAACCACAACAGGAGAACTGAAATAACTCAAGTAAGTGGCTTTCCTAGATCACCCACTTCAGGAGATCTAACAGACTGCACCACTGGGTCCAAAAAAACACCTACTGCATAAGACAACTCCACAAAGTCTGAGAGGCATAGTAGTTTGGTCAAATACATAGAAATGAATACAAAGGGACAGCAAAAATGGGGAGACAAATAAACAACCCCCAAATGAAAGAAAAGGAGGGCTCATTAGAAAATGAGCTAAATGAAATGGATGTAAACAATTTGTCAGATAAATAATTCAGAGTAATGGTAATAAGGGTGCTCAAACAATTCAGTGAGAACTACAGGTAACTTAATGAGGATAATAAGGGTCTTAATGGGAGCTACACCAACATTAAAAGAAACTGTGAAACAATAAATACGAATCAATAGGAAATGAGGAAAGACATAGCTGAAATAAAAAAAAACAACAACAACAACAAAAGCCTGAAAGGATCCAACAGTAGACTAGCAGAAGCTGAGGACCAAATCAATGAATTAGAAGACAAGGTAGAAAAAAGCCACTCATTCAGAGTAGCAAATGGAAAAAAAAATTAAAAAGCAGGAAGAAAGTTTAAGGTAGCTTTAGAAAAATATGAAACATAACAACATTCATATTATAGTGGTACCAGAGGGAATAGAACCTAAGAAAGGAATAGAAAACCTATTTGAAGAAATAATGGCAGAAAATTTCCATAACCTGGTGAAGGAAAAATCATTCAAATTAAGGAAAAAAGGAAAGTCTCAATCAAGATGAACCCCAAAAGACCCACACCTAGGCACATATTAATAAAAATGGCAAACATTAAAGACAAAGAAAGGATCTTAAAGGCTACAAGAGAGAGAAAGAAAATTACATACAGGGATCCTCCATTAAACTATCAGCTGACTTCTCAATAGAAGAACTTCAGCCCAGAATGGTATGGCATGAAGTATACAAAGTAATGATAACCAAAGGACTGAACCCAAGACTACTCAATGCAGCAAGGCTATTATTTATAATGAAAGGTGAAATAAAGAGCTTCACAAACAACAACAAAAAAGGCTAAAAGAGTTTATTAGCACCAAACCAGCACTGCAAGAAATGTTAAAGGGACTGTCAGAAGAAGAAATAGAAAGAGAACACAGGCATGAAGAACAAGAACGGCAATACATAACTAACTATCCTATATAATTAAAGGGTAATATGCAAATTGACCCTAATGGCAGAATGACCAGGAATGACAAATCACTATGATGCACACTGACCACCAGGGGGCAGATGCTCAATGCAAGAGCAGTCCCCTGGTGTTCAGTGTGCTTTCACTGGGAGAGCTCCACTCAGCCACAAGCTGTGCTGACAGCTGCAAGCACAGCGGCAGTGGCAGGAGCCTCTCCCACTTCCTCAGCAGTGCTAAGGATGTCTGACTGCAGCTTAGCCATCAGTTGGACATCCCCTGAGGGCTGCCAGCTTAGGCCCGATCCCCCTGGGACTGGGCCTAAGTTGGCAGGTGGACATCCCCCGAGTGGTCCTGAACTGCAAGAGGGTGCAGGGTGGGCTGAGGGACACCCGGAGTGCATGAATTTTCGTGCACTGGGCCTCTAGTCAATAATAACCTTAAATGTAAATAGCTTAAATGCTCCAATCAAAGACATAGGCTAGCTGAATGGATGAGAAAACATGACACATATACTTGCTTTCTGCAAGAAACCCACCTCAGAACAAATAACTCACACAGACTGAAATTGAAGGGATAGAAAAAAATTATAGGAAAATGAAAATATAAAACCTGGGTTAACAATACTCATCTCTCACAAAATACACTTCAAAGTGAAGGCCATAATAAGAGATAATGAAGGTCATTTCAAAATACTAAAGGGATCAATACAACAAGAGGAAAAATTCTGGTAAACATGTATATGCCCAACACAGGAGCATTCAGATATGTGTATATATATATATAACTTCTGGAGGATTTTAAGGGAGAGTTGACAGTGATACAATCATAGTAGGCGACTTTCATACCTCAATGACATCACTTGATAGATCTTCTAGACAAAAAAAAAAAATCAACAAGGAAACAGAGACCCTAAACAGCACATTAGATCAAATTGAATCAATTGATACTTTCAGAACATTTCATCTGAAAGCTACAAAATATACATTCTTTCAAGTGCACATGGGACATTTTCAAATATAAACCACATGTTAGGAGACAAATTAAGTCTCTACAAGTTCAAGAAGACTGAAATTATATCAAATATAATAAAATATTTTTAAAAATCCCTTTTCCTCCAGCCCCCTTTGCTGGGAGCAAGGCCCTGCCCCCGGGTTCTTGTCTCTGGACTGTATCCTCGCTCTCTCTAGCTCCGCTTTCAACAGGCGGGAAGCCTCGGGCAGCCAGTGCATTGCTGCAGTATGATACTGAAGGGCATGCTATACTCCATTTATCTTTTTTCAAGTTTGTGTAAATTTTTTTAATATTGTATGCAAAAAATAACAAAACTGATATGGAAATAATATTTACCTCAAATTGCACATAACAACAATTATATCTTTAAAATTTTAAAGTGGTGCATAAAAAAACTACAGGTAAAATAGTAAAACAAGAAAAAATATAGTGAAGGAAAAATTAACATTGAAAATTACTGGTAACTAAAAAGTACAATTTGAACTAACAGAATAGCATTTGAGCTATGAAAATTACATTTAAAATATGACTATTTTTAATGTTCTTTAGTATCTTTTTATTAAATTTTTGTTTATATGGGTTAATGACATTATATAGATTTCAATGTATATTTCTGTTATGTTATCCCCACATTGTGTGCCCACCATCCAAAGCCAAATCATCTCCCATCACCATATATTTGACTCCATTAACCCTTTACTACCTTTCCACCCCCTTTCCCTCTGGTAACCACCCTATTGTTGTCTGTGTCTATGAGTTTTTTTTTTCCTTATATGCTTATTTATTGTTGTCAGTTTCATATCCCACATATGAGGCAATCATATGGTCTTAACTTTTTCTATCTGACTTATTTTGCTTCACATGATATTCCTGAGGTCCATTCATGCTGTCACAAATGACAATATTTCATTTTTCTTATAGCTGAGTAGTGTTCCATTGTATATATATTAACATATGATTCTTAACTTTAGAAGGGTGTGGTGAAACAGGAATGTTGTTTTGTTAAGTAGGAATGTTTTCTGGAAAATAATTTGTCAAAATACATCAGGGACTTTATAAAGTCCTTCTGACTGTTCCAATAATTTTATTTCCAGATATTTTCCTAAGAAAATAATAAGATCTTTGTTCAAATATTTTTAACTAAAAGAATGCATTGCAATGTCATTCATTGTAAAACAACATTTACACAAATGGTCATTTAGTTATAGTTTACCCACAAGATGGATTATTATGCAATTCTTAAAAACCTGTTCTTAAAGGCTACTTATTCATGTGGAAAAATGCCCACATTATAATGTAAAGTTATCAATATATAAGCAAAAACTCTTATCACCTCACTGAAGAGGAGGAAATGCTGACCTATGTGAATCTGTAAATGTATGGAAACAGTAAAACAAAAGGAACTGTGCATAAACACTGTATTGAAGATACCTGTATAACAGTATTGATCAAATAAGTAAATGAATGACAGATGGTGAGAGCCAGATTTCTCACTATTAAAATGGGCAGTACAAATAAACCAGGGGAAATGGCTAGAATGAACCAGGCAGTGTTCCTTAGATAAAAATTGGATGACTAAGTAGAAACTCATATTATGCCTACTGTAGATATAAATGTATATCTACATGATATACATATGTATCAGTATACATACATGTGTTTTATAGCTCTGTCCACTTGAGAGAACCTAAAAGGAATGAAGATGGTATCTTGATGTGTAAAGATGCTCAATAGCAATAAGTACACTGGGAACCCAGATCTTAGTTTCAATACCAGGGGCCTTGAAGAAATGCCTGACAATAAGACTGGAGCAGGGAATATGCAAGATGAAACTAAAGCATCTAGTAGAGCAAAACAGTCAGAACATTCTAAAAACAAAACTAAATAACTATGGCCAGTGTGGCTCAGTTGGTGGTTGGGCGTCACCCTGTGTGAAAACATTGCTGCTTGGTAATGTCTAGGGCACATGCAACCAATGGATGTTTCTCTTTCATATCAGTGTTTCTCTCTCTCCCTGTCCCTTCCTCTCACTTTAAAAATCAATAAAAAAATGTTAAGAAAAATAAAAATAAGACAAAACAAAACCAATCATCATATAAAAGGGATGGAGGAGCCAACTGAATGTGCTCCTAAAATATCCAAAGCTGGAAAAAGTGAAGCAGAAAAATCAGTTTTTTAAAATACATTATTATATGAAGAATGACATAGCTGAAATAAAGAACCCCCTGAAAGGATTCAACAGTAGACTAGAAGAAGCTGAGAACTGAATTAGCAAATTTGAAAACACGGTAGAATAAAACACCGATTCAGAGCAGCAAATGAAAAAAAAAATTAAAAGCAGAATGGGAATCTATGGGAGCTTTGCAATAATATGAAATGTAACAATTGCATCATAGGAGTACCAGAAGGAAAAGACTCTGGAAATGAACAGAGAACCTGTTTAAAGAAATAATGGCAGAAACTTTCCTTAACCTGGTGAAAGAAAAAGTTATTCAAGTTCAGGAAACACAGAGTCCCAATCAAGATGAACCCAAAGGCCCACACCTAGGCACATCATAATTAAAATGGCAAACATTAAAGACACAGAAGTAATCTTAAAGGTTGCAAGAAAGAGAAAGTTACCTACAAGGGAGCTCTCATTAGACTGTTAACTGATTTCTCAATAGAAACACTTCAGACCAGATAGGAGTGGCCTTAAGTATACAAAGTAATGAAAAACAAGGGACTGAACCCAAGACTACTGTATCCAGGGAGGATTTCATTTAAAATTGAAGGTGAAATAAAAAAACTTTCCAGACAAAAAAAGTGGGGGAGATATAGAAGTACATTACCACCAAACCAGCAATGCAAGAAGTGTTAAAGGAACTGCTTTAAGAAGAAAAGGAGAAAGAGAGAGAGAGAGAGAGAGAGAGAGAGAGAGAGAGAGAGAGAATCATAGGCATAAAGAAAATAACAATGGCAATAAATAAATAGTTGTCAATAATAACTTTAAATGGAAATGGCTTAAATGCTCCAGTCAAAAGACATAGGGTAGCTGAATGAATAAGAAAACATGACCCATATATATGCTGTCTACAAGAGACCCACCTCAGCACAAAAGATTCACACAGACTGACAGTGAATAGATGGAAAAAATTTTTCCAAGCAAATGGAAATTAAAAATATATTGGGGTAGAAACACTCATATCTGAGAAAATGCACTTCAAAATGAAGGCCATAAACAGAGGACAATGAAGGCCATGTCATCATAACAAATGGCTAGATACAATAAGAGTGTATAACTCTGGTAAACATATATACACCCAATACAGGAGCACACAAATTATTAACATTTCTAGAGGATTTTAAGTGAGAGATAGACAGGAAGATCACAGTAGGGGTCTTTAACACTCCACTGATATCACTGGGTAGATCTTCTTAAAAATCAATTTAAAAACAGCTATCCTAAATGACACAATAGATCAGATGGAATTAATTGACATTTTTAGAACATTTCAATGCAAAATTGCACAATATACATTCTTCTGAAGTACACATGGTTCATTCTCAAAGATAGACCACATGTTAAAACACAAACTAAGTCTCTATAAGTTCAAGAAGATTGAAGTCATATCAAGCAACTTCTCAGATTGGAATAGCATGAAATGAGAAATTAACTGCAATAAAAACACTCAAAAACATTCAAAGCATGGAGGCTAAGTAGCATGTTATTTAACAATTAATGAGTTAACAAATAGATCAAGGAAGAAATTAAAAACATCCTCATGCCAATTAAAAATGAGCACTCAACAACCCAAAATCTGTGGGACACAGTGAAAGCAGTCCATAGCAAAAACAAGAAATAATTCTAATTCTAATAAACTATCTAACCCTACAACTTAAATAATTAGAAGGAGAAAAACAAAAACCCAGAGAAAGTAGAAGGAAGGAAATAATGAATATCAGAGCAGAAATAAATGACATAGAGACTAAAAAAATGATTCAAAGATCAATGAAATCAAGAGCTGGTTCTTTGAAAAGATAAACACGTTTAATGAACCACTAGTCAGACTCATTAACAAACAAAGAGAGAGGACTCAAATTAACAAAATCAGAAATGAAAGAGGTGAAGCAAAAATTGTCCTTTCAGAAATACAAAGGATCTTTAAAAATTTTCTATGAACAACTATATTCCAACAAGCTGGATAACCTGTACAAAATGGACATATTTCTAGAAAAATACAAGCTTCCAAAGCTCAATCAGGAAGAATCAGAAAACCTGAATAGGCTGATAACTACTGATTAAATTTAAGCAGTAATCAAAAAACTCCCAGCAAACAAAAGCCCTGGTCTGGACAGCTTCACAGAGAATTTTAACCAAACATTAAGAGGAATTAAAACTTATCCTCCTCAAACTATTCCAAAAAATAAAGGAGGAAGAAACACTTCCAAACTCTTTAAATGAGACCAGCATTACTCTAATTCTAAAACTAGATAAAGGCACTACAAAGAAAGAAAATTACAGGCCAATAAGCCCTGCTGGACATAGATGCTAAAATTCTCAACAAAATTTTATCATATCAGATCCAGCAATACATTAAAAAGATCATACACCATGAATAAGTGGGATGTATTCTGGGGATGCAAGGCTGGTACAATATTCACAAATCAATAAACGTGATATATCACATAAACAAATTGAAAGAAAAAAGTCACACTATCAAATCAACAGATGCAGAAAAAGCAGTTAACAAAATCTAACACCCTTTTTTTTCATAAAAACTCTCAGCAAAGTGGAAATAGAGGGGTCATACCTCAACATAATAAAGGCCATATTTGACCAATCTACCACCAACATCATACTCAATGGGCAATAACTAAAACAATTTCCACTAAAGAACAGGAAAAAACAGGAATTTCCACTTTCACCACTCTTATTCATCATAGTTCTGGAAGTCCTAGACAGCGATCAGACAAGAAGAAAAAACTAAAGGCATGCAAATTGGAAGGGAGGAAGTAAAACTGTCATCATTCACAGCTGACATGATATTGTACATAGTAACCCTAGAGACTCCACCAAAATTATTAGATTTAATAAATAAATTATTAGATTTAATAAATAAATTATTAGATTTGATAAATGAATTCAACAATGTAGCAGAATACAAATTTAATACCCAGAAATCAATGGCATTTTATACACCAATAATGAACTCTTAGAAAGAGAAACTAAAAAAAAAATCCCATATACCATTGCAACAAAAAAATTAAGACACTAAGGAATAAAATTAACCAAGGATTTAAAAGACCTAAGGAAACGACATCACCTTTTAAAAAGATATACAGGAATATATAAATAAGTTGAAGAATATACTGTGTTCATGGATTGCTAGAATCAGCATCATCAATATGTCTACACTATCCAAAGCAATCTATAGATTTAATGCAATTCCTATTAAAAAAAGAAATGGCATGTTTCACAGATTAAGAACAAACACTCCTAATATTTATTTGGAATTAAAAAAAAAAGACCCTGCATAGCTGCAGCAATCTGGAGAAAGAAGAAGGAAGTTGGAGAGATCACAACACCAGGTATCAGGTTGTACTACAAAGCAACTGCAATCACAAAAGCCTGGTAGAGACACAAGAACAGGCATATAGATCAATGGAACAGAACAGAGAACTCAGAAATCGAACCAAGCCGTTATGCCAAATTAATATTTGACAAAGGAGACAAGAGCATACAGTGGAATAAAGATAGTCTCTTCAATAAATGGTGTTGGGAAAAATGGACAGATGCATGCAAAAAAATGAAATTAGACCACCAACTTACCCCATAGAAAAGAACAAACTCAAAATGGATAAAATACTTAAAATGTAAGTCAAAAAAGCATAAAAATCTTAGAAGAAACTATAGGCAGCAAAATCTTGTACATCTCTTATAGCTATATGTTTGCCAATGCATCTCCTAGGTCAATGGAAACTAAGAAAAAAATAAACAAATGGGACTACATCAAAATAAAAAACTTCTGCACAGCAAAAGAAACCATCAACAAAAAGAAAGGGGAGTCCATTGTATAGGAGAACATATTTGCCAATGATAAATCTGATAATGGATTAATATCCAAAATATATAAGGAACTCATACACCTTAACAAAAGGATGACAAACAACCCAATTAAAGATGGGCAAAGGACCTAAATATACACTTCTCAAAGGGGACATACAGATGGCCAAGAGACATGAAAAAATGCTCAGTCACTAACCATCTGAGAGATGCAAATCAAAACAACAATGACTATAACCCCAATCCTGTCAGAATGGCTATCATCAACAAATCAACAAATGACAAGTGCTGATGAGGATGTGGAGAAAAGGGAACCCTAGT
>NW_005871240.1:2534666-2537352 GCF_000147115.1 Myotis lucifugus | reverse complement strand
GGGGCATAGAAGCATGGAACAGATTGACGAATCTCAGTGGAAAGGCAAGGGTGGGGGAATGGGGGGAGAGATTAACAGGGGAATTTATATGCATATATGCATAGCACATGCACACAGACAATCCTGTGGTGAAGGACTGAGAGGGGCATGTACGGAGTGGAGAGTCAATGGGGGGCTGTGGGGAGCGTACATCTGTAATACTTTCAACAGTAAAGATAAATTTAAAAAATAAATAAAAACAATAAAGGTACTTTATTTTTACCCAAGATATAAAATAAATTTCATGAGTTCATACTTATATAAATGAAGGATATAATAAACAAATAAATGTGTAATTTAGACAAATATCCTTTATAAAAGAATTAATAATGTAGGTGAACCACCCTCAAAGAAGGGAACATAATTCCCCACTCTTTTTTTGTTTTTAATCCTCACCTGAGGATATTTTTCCCATTGATTTTTTAAAAATATTTATTTTATTGATTTTTTACAGAGAATAAGGGAGAGGGATAAAGAGAAACATCGATGAGAGAGATCGATCAGATGCCTCCTGCATGCCCCCTACTGGGGATGTGCCCGCAACCAAGGTACATGCCCTTGACTGGAATTGAACCTGGGACCCTTCAGTCCGCAGGCCGACGCTCTATCCACTGAGCCAAACCGGTTCGGCTTTCCCATTGATTTTTATAGAGTGTGGAAGGGATAGGGAGAGACAGAGAGAAACACCGATGTGAGAGAGACATGCCTCCTGCATGCCCTTGAACAGGACAGGAGCCTGCAACCAAGGTACATGCCCTTGACCGGAATCGAATCCAGGACTCTTCAATCTGCAGGCCGATGCTCTATTCACTGGGCTAGGCTCCACATTGTTTTTAAATATATATATATATATATTGATTTCAGATAGAGGAAAGGAGAGGGTCAGTCAGATAGAAACATCGATGAGAGAGACTCACTGATTGGCTGCCTCCTGCACACCCCCTCCTGGGGATTGATCCCTCAACCCAGGCATGTGCCCTGACTGGGAATCAAACTGTGACCTCCTGGTACATGGGTCGATGCTCAAACACTGAGCAACACTGGCTGGGGAAATTCCCTCTTTTTCAGCTGTGCATAGTGAATTCCTTCCTAAGAGTACAATATGAAAATAGGAAGAAAGAATAACTTTACATTGGAGATACTTAAACAAACATTACCTCTGCCAGGTAATATAAGTTAACATTAATAATTATAGGCAAACTAGAAAATAAGGAATTTATATAAACACTAGAGGCCCAGTGTACGAAATTTGTGCACGGGGGTGTGTCTCTCAGCCTGGTCTGCACCCTCTCCAATCTGGGACCCCTTGGGGGATGTCCAACTGCCGGTTTAGGCCTGATACCACAATCTGGGACTGCTAGCTCCTAACCGCTCGCCTGCCTGCCCACCTGATTGCCCCTAACCACTTCTGCCTGCCAGCCCAATTGCCCCCAACTACCCTCCCCTTCTGGCCTGGTTGCCCTCAACTGCCCTCCTCTGCCGGACATCTTGTGGCAGCCATCTTGTGATGTGAGGTTGGCCATCTTGTGTGACAAGAGGGTTCTGTGCGAGGGTGCGAAGGTGCGAGGGACACCTAGGCTTTTATTAGTATAGATAACATAGTCCATATATGACAAGCCCACAGTGGACAGCATACCCAATGTTAAATGAATGAATGCTTTCCCTCTAAGATCAGGAATAAGACAAAAATGTTCGCTTTTCCCACTCCTATTTAACATAATACTCCAAGTCCTCACTAGAGCATTCAAATTGGATATGAAGAAGAAAACTCTCTGATCAAAGGTAAAATGATCTTATGTTTAGAAAACAGTACATATTCCACAAAAACCTCTTAGAACTAAAAAGCAAATAAACTAATAAGCAAAGTTGTAGAACACAACAAAAATCAAAACTCAAAATTCAATATATGTCTATACACTAACAATGAACAATGTAAAATAAAGAACAATTTCATGTATAATAGAATGTCAAAAATAATAAAATAATAACTTGAAATAAATGTAACAAAGGCAAAAGTCTTGTATACTGAAAGCTTAAAAAAAGTGTTACTGAAAGAAGACACAAATAAAAGGAAAGATAATCCTTGTGCTTGTATTGGAAACAATATTATTAAGATATCAGTGCATACTACCCAAAGTGATTTACAGATTCAATATAATGTCTATCAAAATCCCAAGTAAGTTTTTTTGCAGCAATATATGAATTCATCCTAAAATTTATATGTAATTTAAAAGGACCCTAAATAGGCTATACAATCTTGGAGAAGTAAAAAAAAAAAAAAAAGGAAAGTTTTTTTCATTAGATTTATTGGGGTGACATTGGTTAATAAGATTATATAGGTTCCAAGTGTCCAATGCTATGATGCATCATCTGTATATTGCATTGTGTGCCCAGTACTCTAAGTCTTTTCCTGTCACCATATATTTGACCCCCTATATCTTTTTCTACCCCTAGACCTCCCTTCCCTCTGGTAATCAACATACTGTTGTCTGTGATTATGAGTTTTTGCTTGCTTAGAACAAAGTTAAATAGCTTAAATTTAGCATTATCAAAGACCTTGTCCTTTTCAATGAATAGGGAAGTTGGGAGTGACCAAGATTGATCAAATTCAGTCAATCCATATGTTTGGGACTGAAAACAAGTAAGA
>NW_005871240.1:2494749-2533559 GCF_000147115.1 Myotis lucifugus | reverse complement strand
CCACTGAGTGCACGAATTTCATGCACTGGGCCTTTAGTATTTTGATAAATCATTAATCATTTAAAGATTTTACTCAGTTCACTACTGACACCAACTGATTATAAAATACTTTGGATAACAAATTTCAGAAGTGCTGTTTTGCTGTTTCTGTTTTGATTTGCAGTTTTATGGTGAAGAAAAACATAAAATATTTTAAATGTTTTTTATTGAAAAACATATATCTGCTTATGTATATATGTGTGTATATGTTTATGTACACATAAACATACATATACAGATAAAATGTGTGCATATATATATATTTATATTATAACATATAATATACATACATAAATACAAAAGCATATATAAGCATATATATTATATACTTCAATATATAATATATATACATATATATAATTATATACTCTCTAGATTTGCTTTTATGTAAGATACTAGAGGCCCAGTGCACAACATTCTTGTACTTGGGGGGGATCCCTCAGCCCATCTGCACCTGCTCTCAGTCTGGGAGCCCTCGGGGGATGTCGGACTGATGACTTGTGCCCACTCCCCATGGGCCTAAGCCATCAGTTGGAGGCGGTGCCGAGGAGGCGGGAGAGGCTCCTGCCACCACCCCTGCGCTCTCCAGCCATGAGTCCAGCTTCTGGCTGAGCAGCGCTCCCCCCTGTGGGAACACACTGATCTCCTGCATTGAGCGTCTGCCCCCTGGTGGTCAGTGCACGTCATAGTGACTGGTCATTCTACTGTTCAGTTGATTTGCATATTAGCCTTTTATTATATAGGATTTCTGTGGGAAATATTTTCCATAACACCTTTAGAAACAATGAGAACCATTTCTTTTTTTTTTTTTTTGAAGGGAGAAATATTTTATTGATTTTTTTACAGAGAGGAAGGGAGAGAGATAGAGAGTCAGAAACATCGATGAGAGAGAAACATCGATCAGCTGCCTCCTGCACATCTCCTGATGTGCCCCGCAACCCAGGTACATGCCCTTGACCGGAATCGAACCTGGGACCCTTCAGTCCGCAGGCCGACGCTCTATCCACTGAGCCAAACCGGTTTCGGCATGAGAACCATTTCTTATGTATGTTTCTCTTAATATGTAATACTAGAGGCCTGATATACAAAATTCATGCAAGAGTAGGTCTTCCCTTCCCCAGCTTCCCTCCAGCACCTGGGACCTGGGCTTCTCTCCGGCCTCCAACAGGCACCCAGAACCTGGGCTTCCCTCCGACTGCTGGCAGGCACCCAGGACCCAGGCTTCCTCCAGCAGCCGGCAGGCACCCGGGACCTGGGCTTCCCTCACAGCCCTGGCTTCGTCCGGAAGGTCATCCAGTATAATTAGCATATTACACTTTTATTATTATAGATTATTCTCTAAAAATTATAAAGTGTTATTTATAAGGGCTGGGAAAGTGCTTTATCTAGATTAAAGAAATGATATTTGACTCTAGCCATAACTAGTACCAAAAAAAACAGGATGACTTAGAAATTAATTCTTACAATTCTGGAGGCTAGAAGTTCAGAGTCAAGATAGTAGCAGATCCAAGTCCCCTGTGACACCTGAAGAGGAAGCCTTCCTTTCCTCTTCCTAACTTCTGTTGGTTTGCCTACAATCCTAGCTGTTCCTTCACTTGAAGCTGCTTGACTCTAATCTCTGCCTTCCTTGTAGCATGGTGTTCACACTCTGTCTTCAGATAGCCTTCTAATAAAAACTTCAGTGCTACTGGAGTTGGTTGGTACCCAAGCTACTCCAGTATCACCTCATCATAAATAATTACATATGCAACAACTCTATTTTCAAATAAGGTGCCATTCTGAAAAATATGTAGTTTGGACTTCAAAATATCTTATTTTTGGTGAGGGTGGGAGGTAAAAATTCAACACCAACATATATAATTACTAGAGGCCTGGTACATGAATTCATGCACCAGCGGGGGTCCCTCAGCCTGGCCTGTGGGTTTGGACCGAAACTGGCTCTCCAACATCCCCCAAGGAGTCCCAGATTGCAAGAGGGTGCAGGCCAGGCTGAGGAACCCCACTGGTGCATGATTGGGGCTGGGGAGGAATGCGGGAGTTTAGCCAGCCAGGGAGGGACCATGGGAGGGCTCTAGGGCATGTCCACCCATCAAAATCAGTCCCAGTGGCCAGACCCCAGCAGCAAGCTAACCAACCGGTCCGAGTGTCTGCCCCCTGGTGGTCAGTGCATGTCATAGCAAGCAGTTGAGCGGCCTTAGCATATCACTAGCATATTACGCTTTGACTGGTTGAACAGACAACTGGACACTTAGCATATTAGGCTTTTATTATATAGAATACTAGAGGCTTGGTACACAAATTCATGCCCAGGTGAGGTCCCTCAGCCTGGCCGGTGATCGCGGCTGATCACGGCCATCTCTCCCAGTCACGATCAGGGATGATCGGGGCTGGCTGGCTGGAAGGAGGGACCACGGGAGGTTGGCTGGCTGTGGGAGGCTGAGCGTCTGCCCTCTAGTGACCAGTATGCATCACAGCAACTGGTCCACTGGTTGTTCGGTCGACCTGTCTTAACAGTGTCTTAGGCTTTTATATATATAGATACTGTGTGTGTCCAGAGGAATTGTCAAAATCAAGTTGCATGATGTTTTTAGCTTTTGTGGTAATACCTTGGGTTTAATAAAGTCACAGTTGTTACGGAAAGTAGCAGTCTCCTGCCCATGTCAATCCTATTTCCACCTCTTTATAGTTGACCTCTTTCACTTGTTTTAAGTGCTTATTTCATGTAATTATATATCTCATTAATATGCTCATAATTCTGCTTATAGATTTTTTAAAAAAATAATCTTATCTGCTTTTATTCCTTCCTTAAACGTCTGTATAACTCACACTTATTTCAGCGTTTAATATTAGAAATATTTGGAGATTTTTTTGTGACCAGAAATATGACATAGGATCTTAACTCTTGTCTATATCAATTAGCCTATGGCAAAATTTTGTTGCAGTATCCAAGCACCTATAGATGATGTTAAGTGAGGAATTACTGTAATTTATTGAGAGAGCCCCCTCCTTGCCCTGGAAGTCTCTAGGTCATTTTTTCCTCTTGTAGATCTTATCTGCTAGCCTCAGGGAGATGGCTGGGGGCAGGAGCTAAGGGTACTTACTGCTCAATGAGACACATTAGGTGGCTGCAATTATCTTCCTCAAATTTCTTGAACAGCCTGCAGATTCAGCTCCTCTAGAGTGCCTTCACCAGGGCTACCTTGTCAGGCTCTTTCTGCTCATAATTATCCTGCAGGATCTGACTCTGTTCCGTAAAGGCCCATTGCAAACACTGAACCACCAGCCAGATAGCTGCATTTGTTGTCCTGGATGTCAGTGCCAATCTTGTCCATACACTGGAGTCCCCAAAGAGGTAACGGTAATCATACTGAATCTGAAAGCGCTCTCCCATCTCCAGTAGGATCTTCTTGGCATTGGCAAGTTCCTTCTCCCCATTGATGCCTGCCATATACATGGCAGCAGCTATAGAAAGGTAGAAAGAGCAGAAAGCTGTCTTATACTTGACAATATATTTGTACCTCTTTTCAGTGTATCTGCCAAAATCCACACTGCCGCCAGGGGCTGTGATGAGGTCTAGGACATGTCCAATCTCATTCTGATAGGAACTCTGCAAGAACAGGTTGATCAGGTTCAGGTAATAGGGATGCTCTCGGCAGTAGAGCTTCAGCAGATGCTAGATACATGCTTACAGAAGCATAGCATCATTGATGGCATCCAACCTATGCCTGGCTTCTGATCCCAGCAGATGTGCCCTCATCAGGTGAGGGATTAATCCATAATGTCATCTGACACCAGAAAGAAAGCTTGACACAGTTCCACACACCAGTCCATAGGCAAGGGCCTTTGGAGACTATCAGCATCCTGCTTTCTTGGTTCCACCAGATCCTGTAATGCTACCAGCACTGTCATACCTCTCTGGTACTTTCCTCCAATGACATTGTACTCAAGGACCTCCTTGAGCTGGGCAATAGCATCTCCTGTATCTGGGTGTCCCATGTCATTCTCAGTTAGCACCTTGACAACCAGGGAGAAGTGCTGTTGTGATCTCTAAATAGCATTTCCTGTTAATGGGAACCAGGGTTTCATAGTGAAATGGCTAAATAGAGGCATGTGGCAAAAAAAAGAATGATTCTGATATATCTTATTTTCCTTGTTTTTTGGAATGACATAAAAGACTATCGCAATCATGTCAAAAGAGCTCCAGAGCTAGCTGATAAACTATAAGCCAATTTTCACTTCAATAAAGGAAATAACTGCAATGAATCAAAACATGAAATGCATTAAAACTCATCCATTCAAAATTATCCTTAGAAATGGAAACTCATAGATCACCTTGTGAGGACACTAACAAGCCAACTGATTATTTTTAAAACTGAAATAGAAAAAAAAGATAAAGTAGGCATTTATACTGCCCATTCTATACAAACTATACCTCAGAATAACCAGATAGTTGACTTGAGAAATGTTTGTTTGTTTATTTATTTATTTATTTATTTTGTTGACAGTATTACAGATGTTCCCCATTACCCCCGCTTAGCAGCCCCCCTCTACCCAGTCCCTGCCCCACCCCAGGCTTTCACCACATCATTGTCTGTGTCCATAGGTTATGCATACATGCATATATGTTCTAGTTAATTACAATAGAAAAAATGATATATTTAGATATCAACATTTTGCATATCAGATTGCTTTTCAATCAGAATGCTTTTAATTAATTTATGCTCTCACTAGCTTTGAGTTATTTTATTTTAATTTATTTTTATTTTATTATTTTATTTAATCCTCATCTGAGGATATGTTTTTACTGATTTTTTTTTAAAGAGAGAGGAGGGTGAGGGTGGAGGGAAAGAGAAACATTGATAGTTTGTGTCCTGTATGTGCCATAACCAGAAATTGACCCCACAACCTAGGTAAGTGCCCTGACCGGGAATTTCACTTGCCACCTTTGGGTATATGGGATGATGTTCCAACCAACAAAGCCACTTGGCCAGGGCCTATTCTATCTTTTTATTAAATTTATTAAAATGACATTAGTTAATAAGTTTATATATGTCTCAAGTATATATTTCTATGATATATGATCTTTATATTGCATAATGAGCCCAACACCCAAAGTCAAACCATCTTCTTTCACCATATATTTGACTGCCTTCACCCTTTGTTACACCCTATCCCCCTTCCTTCTGGTAACCACCATACTGTTGTCTGTGTCTATGAGTTTGTTTGTTTTTCTTGTTTGTTTATTTGTTGGTCTCAATTTTATAATCCCACAAGTGAGTGCAATCATATAGTACTTAACTTTTTCTGTCTGACTTATTTTGCTTAGCATGATATTCTCAAGGTTCATCCATGTTGTTGCAAATGGCAATAGTTCAACTTTCCTTATGGCTGAGTAGTATTCCATTGTATACAGGTATTAAATCTTGTTTATCCAATTATCTATGGAAGGACACTCCCATGTCTTGGCCACCATGAATAATGCCACAATGAGCATAGCGGTGTATATGTGTTTGAGAATAAATGTTGGTAAATTTTTGGGGGTAGATACCTAGAGGAAGGGCTGCTGGGTCATATGATAACGATTTTTAATTTTTGAGGAACCTCCATACTTCATAGTGCTAGTACCAGTTTACATTGCCACCAGCAGTGAATGAGGGTTTCTTCTTTTCCACAACTTCTCCGATACTTGTTACTACCTATCTTGTTGATAATAGCCATTCTAAGAAGTGTGGTTGTAGTTTTGATTTGCATTTCCCTAATAGCTAGTGAAGTTGAGAATCTTTTCAAATATCTGTTGGGTATTTATATGATTTTGGGGGAGAAGTGTCCCTTCAGGTCTTCTGCTCATTTTTTTAAAAATCATTATGTTTCATATGTCCACTTTTTACCCTCATTGACCCCTTCTAGACCATCGCCACCCTGCCCCAGGGCTTCACCACACTATTGTCTGTGTCCATGGGTTATGTATATATGCACACAAGTCTTTGGTTGATCTCTTCCCACCAACCCATCCTCCCCCACTTTCCCCCAGAATTTCCACACTCTGTTCCATGCTTTCATGTCTCTGGATCCACTCCATTTATTAGTTTATTTTGTTACTTAGATTCCACATATGAGTGCAATTATGTGATATTTGTTTTTCTTTGACTGAGTTATTTCACTTAGCTTGATACTCTCCAGGTCCCTTCATGCTGTCTCAAAGGGTAAAAGATCCTTCTTTTTTACTGCTTCATAGTATTCCATGGTATAAATGTGCCATAGCTTTTATAACCACTCATCTACTGATGGGCACTTGGGCTGTTTCCAAATCTTAGCTATTGTAAATTGTACTTCTATGAAGATAAGGGTGCATATATTCTTTCTGATTGGTGTTTCGGGTTTCTTAGGATATATTCTTAGAAATAGGATCACTGGGTCAAAACAACCTGGGTACTAGCACAAAAACAGGCATATAGATCAATGGAAAATAACAGAGACTCCAAAATCTACAGAAGCCATTATGCTCAATTAATATTTGATAAAGGAGGCAAGAGCATTAAGTAAAGACTGTCTCTTCAGTAAATAGTGTTGGCAAAACTGGGCAAATACTAGTACACGCAAAAAAAAAAATAATAAAACTAGACCACCAACTTACACCATACACAAGAATGAACTCAAAATGGATATGTAAGTTGTGAAACCATAAAAATACTAGAAGAAACCATAGGCAGAAAAATCTCAGACATCTTATATAGCAGAATTGTCACAAATAGGACAAGAGAAACTAAGGATAAAATAAACAAATGGGACTACATCAAAATAAAAGGTTTCTGCAGAGCAAATAAATCATCAACAAAATGAAAAGGGAGCCCACTGTATGGGGGAACATATTTGCCAATGATATGGCTGATAAAGGGTTAATATTCAAAATATATAAGGAACTCATACAACTTAACAAAAAGAAGACAAACAATCCAATTTAAAACTAGGCAAAGGATCTAAATAGACACTTCTCCAAAAAGGGAAGTTTTTTATGGTTATTTCCATTTTCTCACTGCTAATCAGTCTATGTAGATTTTCCAGTTCCTCATGATTCAGTCTAGGAAGGTTATATGATTCTAGAAACATACTCATGTTTTTTAATATCTTCTAGATTATTGAATTTGGTGTCATATAGACATTCATAATATTCTAGCATAGTTCTTTATATTTTTGTGATGTCTGTGGTAACTTTTTCTCTTTCATTTTTTATTTTGTTTACTTGAATATTTTCATTTTTTCCTTAATGATTCTATCGGAGGGGTGTCAATTTATAATCTGTTTCACCATTGAACCAGTTCTTTGTTGCATTATTTTTTAATATATTTTTATTGATTTCAGAGAGGAAGGGAGATGGAGAGAGAGAGATAGAAACATCAATGATGATAGAGAATCATTGATGGGCTACTTCTTGCACAACCACCACTGAGGATTGAGCCTGCAACCCAGGCAAGTGCCCTTGACTGGAATTGAACCCAAGAGCCTTCAGTCCGCAGGTTGACAATCTATCCACTGAGCCAAACTGGCCATGGCTGTTGCATTATTTTTATAGTATTTTTGGTCTATATTTCATTTAATTCTGCTCAAATTTTTATTATTTCCTTTCTTCTTCTGACTTTTGGATTTTTTTTGTTCTTTTTAAAGTGCTTTTAAGATGTAATATTTGATTATTTGTGAAATTTTTCTTGTTTTTTTTTTTAGATAGACCTGCAATTATATAAACTTTCCTCTTAGTACTGCTTCATTGCATCCAAAAAGTTTTGATATGTCATATTGACATTTTCCTTTGTCTCTATATAGTTTTGATCTCACCTTTTATTCATCTGTTGACCTAGTCATCTTTGAGAAGCATGTTGTTTAATCTCCACATATTTGTGGTGTCATCTACTTAACTTTTTGCATTTGATTTCTAATTTCAAAGCCTTATGGTCAGAGCATATACTTGGTATAATTTCAATCTTTTTAAGTTTGTTGAGGCTAGTTTTGTATTCTAACATATGGTCTAACCTTGAGAATGTTCCATGTGCACTGGAGAAGAAAGTGTAATCTGATGTTCTTAGATGAAAAGGTCTGTAAATGTAAATAATGTCCATTTGGCTAATATATTGTTTAAAAGGCTATTATTTCTTTATTGAGTTGTTTCTTTAAAAAAAATTTTCTAACTTAAATTCTTGAAATAATCAATATTATGTAATAGTAAAATAATTTTCTCTTGGCTTCTTTTTCTTCCTCTAATCCCCTATTTCAAGCCTCACCACCTATAGGGAAACCTGGAATCAATATAGAATCATGAATCAGAGACCAAGGAAGAGATTTGGAGGATCATTTGGTGATCATATCCATGTAGTATTGGCTATGACAAAATAACCATCTGTAATATGTCATTATTTATTTTATTTTTTTACAGTTTCCCAACACCATTCATTATAAAAGAAATACATTTTTCCTGTACTGATGACTTATGAATTGAACTATAATCAAATACAGTATCACAATTCCTTGGTTATTATAGCTTTTTTATTAAATTTATTGGGTCTTATTGGTCACTAAAATTACATAAGTTTCAAGTGTACAATTGTATAATACATGATCTGTATATTGCATTGTGTGTTTATCACTTAAACAACATATTGTGGCATCAAGTACTTCTCTGCCTTCTTAATTTTTTTAAACTTTAAAGACCTATTTTAAATTTATTACTGAAACTTAAACTTGTCAGGATTAAGGGGTTTACATAATAATTACCAATGGTTATTAACATCTGAAAAAAGTGAGATAATCAGAAATGTATGTAATGAGAGATTTACTCAACAACATCTATCATTTGTTACCAAAATGTGAATCTGAATCTGATCAAGAATCTATTTCTAACAACCATCTTCTAGGAATTATAGGGGGGCATTAACATATTAAAAATATAGGAGGAATCCACAGCTAGCATAAAGCTCAATGGTGAAAGATGGAAAGATTTTTCCCTAAGATCAGAAATGAGACAAGGATTCTGTTTTTATTGAAGTTGTTCAACATAGCAATAGTAGTCATAGACAGAGTTATTAGACAAGTTAAAGAAATGTAAAAACATTCTAATTGGAAAAGAAAGAGTAAAATTTTATTTTTTTCAAAAATAAATTGTCCTATATAGAGAAAATCTCACAAAATCCAGACAGAAGCTATTAGAGACAATAACTAAGTTTAGCAGAGTAGCAGGGTACAAGAGAAACAAACAAAAAGCAGTTGTTTCTAAATACCAGCAATAAGCAATCAGACAAGAAAAAATTTAAAAATATTTAAAATAGCATCTAAACTAAATAAATATTTAGGGGAATCTTAACCAAGGATACAAAAGACTTAGACACTACACACTGCAAAACATTGCTAAAATAAATTGAAGACCTAAATAAATGGATAGACAATCCATGGTTATGGATAAAAAGATTTAATATTGTTAACATATCAATACTACCCAACACAATCTATAAGTTCAAAACAATCCTATCAAAATTACAATAGCTTTTTAAAAAAATGAAAAAGCCAATTTTAAAATCCATATGATATTTTAAGCAGCCCCCAAAGCAGAACAAACTTGAAGAGGTAGAGTAAAATTGAAGAACTCAACACTTTGTAACTACAACCCAATATTATTAGTAGTCTCCAAAGTACTCATTAGTCTAACCTGTGGAAATGTCAGAGCCATAGAGCCACAGAAATATATACCCTATTTTTTTTCCTGGTAATGAGATATGTTTATTTTTCTCAATTTGTGTTTGTGATATTACTATTTTCCCTTCAGAAGGTGAGTTGCTATTCTCTCTTTGTCTCCTGCATTTATTCAATAAACATTATTTTGCACATATTACTTCCAGGCAATGTTCTAGGTAATAGGAAAAAACAATGAATAAAAAAAAAACAGAGTTCTTAAAAACTGTTATAAAGTATGAGATTTGTTTCAATATGATACAGAATGGTAGGAGTCAGTGAAGCAAGATTCTATGTGTTGGGGCTGGATGATTGACACATGAAATGTGATTGTTCTCATCTCCATATTTTTATGTGTTGTATTATTTCATAATCAAAATTTAAAAATATTTTCTTTACCTTGGTAGCACTTCATTTCAAACAAAGTCTTGTAAGTCACACACCAGCCTAATTTCATAGTAAATGTGATTGTTCAGCATCTAGTAGATGTATGGCACATAAAGTTATTCATTAAAAAACATAATTTCATTATAATTCAGTGAGTGCAGAAATGTGCCTGGTTAAAATGCTTACTTCCTCAGAATTCATTTCAGCCAAGGTAGCACATAACATAGTACTGGCTAACAAGTCATAAATCAAGGGATTCTGGGAAATCTCTTAGTCTTTATGACACAGTAATCATACTTCTTAGTTACCACATAGTTTCTTCATTCTTGGAATGCAGACATGATGCCTGAGGTACATTAGCCATCATGGGATCATGAAGAAAAAAGCCATATACTAAGAATGGGCAGAACAGAAAGAGACATAGAGTCTGGATTTCTAAAGTCATCAATGATTGTAACAATGTATTATTCACACCTCCCTTTCTGTTTCAATTACTGTGGTAGGGTTTTCTGTCGTTTTGTATTATTTTAGCAAATAACATTCCTAATTTATACTAAATGCTCATTGACTGATGGACACTTGGGCTATTTCCAGATCTTGGCTATTGTAAATAACACTGTTATGAACATAGAGGTGCATATATTCTTTCTGATTGGTATTTTGGGATTATTACAATACTAGAGGCTCGGTGCATGAATTTGTGCATGGGTGGGGGTCCCTTGGCCTGGCTGGCGATTGGGGCCGATAGGGGCCCATCTGGCCAGCCACCCCGGGGGGGCAGGCCGTGGGAGGTTGACTGCGTGAGGTTGGCTGGAGGAGCGCACTGACCACCAGGGGGCAGCTCCTATGTTGAGCGTCTGCCCCCTGGTGGTCAGTGCGCATCATAGCAACTGGTCCACCTATTGTTTGGTGGACCAGTAGTAACTGTCCATTACGCTTTTATATATATAGATAGTCTCAGAAGTGGAATCACTGGGTCAAAAGGCAGTTCCACCTTTAAATTTTTAGGTAATGTTCACATGTGAAGCCCTCAGGTCTACGGCTTGTATTTTATTGGGAGTTTTTCTTTATAACTGCTTCTATTTCACTAGTTATAATCTTCTTATTCAGATTATTTGATTCTTCCTCATTTACTTTTGGAAGATTTTAGTTTTATGTTTCTAGGAATTTATCCATTTTTTCCAGATTGTCCAATCTGTTGGCATATAGTTTTTTGCAATTTTTTTTTTTACAATCCTTTGTATTTCTTTGGTGCTAGATATTATTTCTCCTCTCTCATTTATGATTATATTTATTTGGGTCCTCTCTCTGTTTTTCATGATAAGTCTGTTTAAATGTTATTCAATCTTATTTATATTTTTAGAGAACCAGCTCTTGGTTTCATTAAACTTTTGTATTGTGGGTTTTGTTTTTTTTGGACTCTATGTTGTTTATTTCTGCTCTGATCTTTATAATTTCCTTCTTTCTACTCACTTTGTGTTTTGTTTGTTTGTTTTCTAGTTCCTTTAAATGTAATGTTAGATTGTTTAGTTGATTTTTTTCTTGTTTTCTGAGTTAGGCATGTAATGCTATGAATTTCCCTCTTAGGATTGTTTTTGATGTGTCCCATAGATTTGGGGTTGTGGTATTCTCATTTATATTTATTTCAAGGTAACCTTTGTTTTTTCCTTGATCTCATTCTTAACATATTCATTGTTTAGTATCATGTTATTTAGCCTTCATGACTTTGTGTGTTTTTCAGGTTCCTTTCCCCCCACCCCGTGGATGATTTCTAGTATCATACCATTATGGTCACAGAAGATGCTTGATATGATTTCAATCTTCTTAAACTTATTGAAATTTATTTTGTGTCCTAACCTGTGGTCTATCCTAGAAAGTATTCCATGTGTACTTGAAAATAATGTATGTTCTGATGCTTAGGGGTGAAATGCTCTAAAGATATAAATTAAATCCATATGATCTAGTGTGTTATTTAAGTCCATCATTTACTACTTGATTATTTGTCTAGATCTATCCATTGATGTCAATAGGGTGTTACACTTTTCTATGACTGTATTACTGTCAATCTCTCCCTTTATCTCCATAGATATTTGCTTTACATGTTTAGGTACTCATATGTTGGGTGCATAAATGTTTATCAGACTTATATCCTCTTGTTGGTTACTCCTTTTATCATTATATATGTACCTTCTGTGTGTCTTACTATAGCCTTTTTAAAGTCTATTTTGTCATATGTAAATATTGCTACCCCAGCTTTTTAAAATTTCCTTTTGCATTAAATATCTTTATCCATCTCTTTACTTTTAGACTGTGTGTATATTTTGTTCTGAGGTAGGTCTCTTGTATAATGCATACCTATTGGCCTTGCTTTCTTATCCAGTCAACTATGCTATGTCTTTTGATTGGAACATTTAAGCCATTTATAGTTAAAGTGATTATTCATAGGTATATATTTATTGCCATTTTATTCTTTTAACTCTTTTTTCCTTCTACTTTTAAAAAAATGATTTGCGAGAGAGTAAGGGGGAGAGAAAGAGAGAAAGAGAAAGAGAGAGAGAGAGAGAGAGAGAGAGAGACAGAGAGAGATGGATGTCAGAGAAAAACATCAACCAGTTGCCTTCTGCACACACCATGACTAGTGATTGAACCCACAATTTGGGTATGTGCCCCAACAAGGAATTTAACCTGCCACCTTCTGATGTATAAATCATACTCCAAAAGCTGAGAAACATCAGCCTGGTCTCTTCTATTTCTTAAAGCAGGCCCTTTAACATTTTTTGTGATACTGGTTTAGTGGAAAGAAACTTCTTTAGCTTTTTCTTGCCTAAAAAGCTCTTATTTATCCTTCAATTTTGAACTATAGCCTTCCTGGGTAAAATATTCTTGTTGTAGGTTCTTCTTTTCATTACTCTGAATATTTTATGCCATTCCTTTATGGCCTTAAATGTTTCTGTTATGAGATCAGCTGACAGTCTTATGGAAACTCTAATGTACATAATAAACTACTTTTCTCTTTCTGCTTTTAAGATTCTCTCTATGTATTTAACCTTTGACATTTTAATTATGATGTGTTTTGGTGTGGGCCTTTTAGAGTTTATCTTGATTGAGAGACTTTGCATCTCCTTGATTTGTGTGCCTTTTTCCTTCATGAGGTTAGGAAGTTTCATATCATTATTTCTGCAAATAGGTTCTAGATCTCTCTCTCTCTCTCTCTCTCTCTCTCTCTCTCTCTCTCTCCTCCTCCTCCTCCTTCTGGTACCCCTATTATGTGAATGTTGTTATGCTGCATGTTGTCCCAAAGTTCTCTTAAATTATCCTGATTCTTTTCAATTCTTTTTTTATTTTCTTTATTTTTCCTCTTTTTTTTTCTTTATTGATTAAGGTATTACATATGTGTCCTTATCCCCCCATTGCCCCTCCACCCCACTCCCGTTAATGCCATGGACACAGACACCAAGGGGGTGAGGGCAATTCTTTTTTCTTTTTGCTGCTCTAAGTGGGTGTTTATTTTCTACCTTGTCTTCCAAATCTCTGATTTGCTCTTCTGCTTCATTCCATTCATTGTATTCTTGATGTTACATGTGGTATTCTCCACTTCTGTCTGGTTATTTTTCATGGTTTCTCTGTCCTTTTTCATGCTGCTGTAATTCTCACTAAGTTTCTTGGGCAACTTAATAAAAATTACTTTGAACTCTATCTGAAAGATTTCATGTACCTGGTTTTCTGGGGATTCCTTCTATTCTTTCATTTGGGGTCTGTTTCTTTGTGTCCACATTTAGGCTATCTCTTTGTATTTGACTTTATGTATTATGTGGATCTACCATAACTTCTAGGCTTTGGGGAGGCAGCCTTATGTAGTAGATATCTTGTGGTACCCAGTGGAGTGGTCACCTTGATATTTTGAGCTGGTTGTTCTGGGAATGTCCTTTGTGTGGATTATGTGGGCCCTACTGGTATTATTCAGGCTTGAATGCTGTTGATTCGTTCATGAGTGTGATCGACCCTCAGGCTGGCTGACTGTGAGGCACAACATCATCTATGGCATGCAAGCTATTGTGCAGATGCATTCTATAAAAATTAAAAGGAAAAAAAGAATGAGAAAAGTTAAAGGCAAAAAAATAAAAGGAATAAGAAATAAAAAGAAGGAGGAACCAAGATCATGGCATAGGTAAATGCTGGTACTCACCGCCACCCACAACCACAACAAAAGTACAACTAAAATACAGAACAACCATAATTCAGAACTGCCTGAAATCTGACTGAATGGAAGTCCTACAACTAGAGAATTAAAGAGGAGGCACATCGAGACTAAGAGGAGGATGGAGGCACAGAATGGGCTGGTCTAATTGCCACAAGTGCCATGCTTTTAATTGGGAGGGATATCTTGGCTGTGGATGTGCTTCCCTGAGGCGCAAGGTGACCCAGCTCCCACACATCAGACTCCTCAGCCAGGATTCCAGTGCCAGAAAGAGAAGTCCCTGTAACTTTGTACTGTAAAAACCAGCAGGGATTGTGGCTGAGTGACACAGAGGCTGCTGGAGATCCAGGCAGTTCCTCTTAAAGGGTGGGCAAAGGGACATACTCAGATTCACTCCCTCTGAGTTTCAGCATTGGGGCAGCAGCTTGAAAGAATCCCAAGACATACGGAGAAGAACTAAATTGTCTGGCATCAGGGCAAAAACTCAGGGGGAGCTTAGACCCATGGTAGGCAAACTGTGGCTCGCGAGCCACATGCGGCTCTTTGGCCCCTTGAGTGTGGCTCTTCCTAAGCCTTAGGAGTACCCTAATTAAGTTAATAACAATGTACCTACCTATATAGTTTAAGTTTAAAAAATTTGGTTCTCAAAATAAATTTCAATCGTTGTACTGTTGATATTTGGCTCTGTTGACTAATGAGTTTGCCCACCACTGTCCTAGACAAAAGTGCTGAGACCTCCCCTGCCACAGAGCTGACTGGCAGGCACCATAATTGAGTCTCCATCAACCTGGCCCACACCATTTTCCCCACCCTATTGATTCCCTGAGATCTTGCCCCACCCAAGATATTTGCAGTGGCTTTTCCATATAAATGGCCTTTCCTGGCACAGACTTCAGACTTCCCTAAAATCTCTCAAACAAGTAGCAGCTGGACTCAGCATGCCCTATACCTCTTGATAAATGGCCCCAGGACCAGCACTAGCAGCAGCCTATCTTGGTTCATAATTTGGTCACTCCTGGGCACCTCCAAGCCCCAAACAAGTAGCAGCTATCTACAGATCCCTCAGCAGCTTGTGCCAGGTGGCCCCAGGCAGGGCACAGGCAATGGCTGACTTTGAACCTCTTGGGAAACCCCAGGCCCTGGTGGACAGCTTCAGACCACACCAGATTATAACTCTATCACACTCAACACACTCAAGGGGAGGACTTGGCCAGCACCAAAGCCCCATTGAAGCAAATCCTGCTCCATAGTGCTGTCTTCCGCACAGCAGCTCTTCCACTGTAGGTACAGCTGATTCTCACAGAAAATTGGCCTGAGGGTCAATTCCTCCTACTGATGCTCATAGCAATCAAGGCTCAACTATAGCAAGACAGTGCACACAGCCCACACAGGAGTTCACCTAGAGTGCCCAGCTCAGGTGACTGGGGAGGCTGTGCCACTGGGCCTTACAGGACACCTACTATACAAGTCAACTCTACCAATTTCAGGAGACATAGCAGAAACTGTCCCTCAACATCTCTTTCCAGAGCCACAAATCCCAGACTCTACTCAGGTGACTCCAATCTGTATCACCTTTTCTCTGTCGATGCCCTGAGAGAGTGGCTGCAAAAATAAAATTTTGCATGTTGGCCCTTTAAGGGAGTGTTTGTGTCTCCAGCATATTTGGTCTCTCCTTGGTGGACAGAAACCCTGCTGCTTTTTCACAGCTGGGTGCTATATTGGCACCTCTTCCTGGTTCTGGTGCTCTGGGTTGGGGAGCCTGGCCTGGAGTTTAGGTCCCAGAGTTTAGGTCCCAGACCTCCCACAGCTGATCCCTGGCCAGCATTGCAACTTTACTTATTCCTCTGCTCAAACCTGCTCTTTTCCCATTCTTCCCAGTTACTGTTCTCAAAAGTATCCTTTAATAAGTACTGCCCACTACCAGACTCTCCCACCCTGATCAGTACCCCCACCTCCCGGAACCCCCCAGCCAGCCCTGCCCCCAATTGGCCCGTCCCATCATGATAGGCCCACAGCCCCTCCCCCTGGCCAGCCCCACCCCTTATTGCACCCCCCACCCCAATAGTGGAAGGGCCCAGCTGGGGGGAGGGGCAGTGGGAGGTTGGCTGGCTGGCCCTACCCCCTATGAGCCCCCACCACCCTGATTGAAATGCAGCCCCTCTCTCTGCCTGGCCCCACCAAGATCAGCCCCCCCACACCAATCAGGGCCAGGGCCGGCTGGCCAACCACCCATGGCTCCTCCCCAGGCCGCTGGCCCCCAGTTGGTACCCCCCACCCCATTCAGGGGCAGGGCCAGATGGCCCACTGCCCACAGCCCCCCCCCATGGATGGCCACGCCCCCAAATCAGCCCCCAACCCCAATCGGGGGTGGGGCCTGCCAGCCAATTGATCACAGCCCCCTTCCCCCAGCTGGCCCTGATTGGGCCCGATCAGGGCAGGCAGGCCAGCGAACTCCTGCCATCTCCTCCTCCTGACTGGCCCAGCCCTGATCTTCCCTGATTGGGGCTGGGCCAGCCAGACCCCACCTGTGCACGATTTCATGCACTGGTCCTCTAGTTTTAAATAAAATTCAAGACTTATTCATTAACAGATTCATTAACAGATTCAAATCCATCCTCTAGATTCTCTATATGAGGCAAACTCAGATTAATATTTTAGTATCTGGTTACTTCAAAATACCTAGATATTTAATAATTTTTACTATTTAATCCAGCAAACTCCAAAGTTTTAAGTTACCAAAGACTTTGGAAAACTTTGTTTAGGCATATATAACTATCACTGAAAAAGCTTTATCATATACCCTTCATTTTTGTTATACTTATAACAACTTTGAGACTTTAAAGCTAATTATTATTATAACCCAAGCCATTTTCTTGGCAAATTTTGTAACAAGGATAACTCACCAGGCTCCAGTGGCTTTAATGTGAAAGTACTATTTTATTTTTCTTTACAAAACCACTGCTATCTCTACCACTTGCTGGAGGGCACTTCTGAAGACCTGCTCCTCCTAGGATATAGACCTGGGGGGGGTTAAAGGTTTTATTTCCCACATTTTTCTTTCTGAGTAGACTGTAACAACATGAAATCTCACATATAAGTAGAGATCTTAAAAACAGAAACAAACAAAGAAACAAAAACTCCTACAATAAAGAAATGAGTACTCTCAACAGGATGGGTGGGGATATTAGCCTTAGAATGTTATCTCATACTAACCCAGCACAGCAAAATGATCTTTGGTCCTCAGTGGTGCAAAGCCCAAACAGCAGAGACAGAGGATTCCCTATGTTCATAAAATGGCAAAGAGCAAACTAAGTTCTCAAAAGATAGAAAGCCAAAATTACATTTCAGGCACACAGAAAAGAATTCTCACTAGCTAAGAGTTTCTGGCAGCTGACACCTTGAGGGAAAGCAGGAAGAGTCCCCAAGATTAAGAATTCTCTGCAACTGCTGGGACATTCCTGAAATCTCTGCCATGTGTTCAGTCTCGCCACAAATAGCTGGGACCCCCAAAGTGGGATGTGCTCCATCTTTAAACAAATTAAGCCAAACAACAAAGAGACACAAAACATCAGCAGAAACACTCTTATATACAATATTTATAGGCATGCACAACCCACAGATAAAAGCTTCACACCATGCTCTTTTCCACAGAATGCCCTGCATAAAAAAACCACTGAAGCAGAGCAATGTCTCCTGTCCCTGGTTTAGAGACTGTCCCCCAGAACCTCAGCATTCTCCCCAATGGACTATCTGGGAGAATGTATTCCCTAGGCCTAGAATTTTTGTTTCCCATCCTCAGAAAGTCACTTGTGACTATTCTATGTGTTCTATGTGCTCAATCCCCCACACTGGAGATTTCTCACACTGTGCTCAATCCCCCACACTAGAGATTTCTCACACTGTGCTCAATTCCCCATACTGGCAATTTCTCCCACTCTCCAAGATCTGCTTCATCCCTCTCTGGCCATTTCCATCATGTGTACCTTTCTTGTGTCATTTTTGCCATCTTCTGAATAAATAAATAAATTAATTAATTAATTAATAAAAAACAGTCTTGGGCCTATTCTATGGTGTCCGTGAAGAGATGGGGCTCAGGCAAAGAGGCCACCCAAAATCAGGTAGGATACATTTTCCCTTAAACTGCCCCCCCCCCTCCACATGCACAGAGGTCCCAGACACACCCTCAAGTTGTGAGAGGATGTCCACCTGTCCAAATTCAAATAATGGATTCAGAGACAGAAGTATGGCAAAAATGAGACTTTTAATACATCCTCAAGAGTGGGTGTTCACCCCTGGGGCAATGAACATAGCCTATTTATTTAGTTCCTCCTCTGGTTCCTCATTGGCTGAGTACTATAGAGTCATCCATTTCCTCATAGGTCACTTAGGTCTTGCTGACTCCCATTGGGCCATTTAATAATTTGGGCTGAGGCCTTTCTAGCTGCCTCCACCTCCCCCTGTCTAGCTGAGGCAGAGGCCTCAGAGGTTTCCACCATGATGCTGGCCCACATACACAGTTCTTTGTTCCTATAACCTCTCCCCTCCTTCCTACATCCTGTTTGCCCTGGGGAAATTCAGCAGCCATTTCCATCTAAAGCCAAACATGCTGGAGATGGATCACAGAGGTCCATTTCCTACAGTTCACAACAGTGAAAAATTAAGATAAATATCAAGTATAAAAAATTGGCCGAAACCGGTTTGGCTCAGTGGATGGAGCGTCGGCCTGCGGACTGAAAGGTCCCGGGTTCGATCCCGGTCAGGGGCATGTGCCTGGGTTGCGGGCACATCCCCAGTGGGAGATGTGCAGGAGGCAGCTGATCAATGTTTCTCTCTCATCGATGTTTCTAACTCTCTATCTCTCTCCCTTCCTCTCTGTAAAAAATCAATAAAATATATTTAAAAAAAAAAAAAAGATGAGAGGATAAGTTTAGTGAAATTGCTGGCCCAAAATAAAAAAAAATAAATGGAAGTGATTATTATTATATTATATTTAACAAAAACATAGGTGTACAAAAAAGAAACAAAAATATTTTAAATATATAGTTTGTGTTCCTCCAATAAACATTACACATATCTTTAGATCTCTCTTCAACTTGTGTGTTATCCTATCTAATAATAGACAAACATGGTAATTAACCGTACTTCCGACAGGCTTCCCATTGGCTAATCAGGGCGATATGCAAATTAACTGCCAACCAAGATGGAGGCCGGCAGCCAGGCAGCTGAAGCGAACAGGAGGCTTGCTTGCTCCAGTGATGGAGGAAGCCAAGGTTCCCCGCCTGCCGCAGCCCAGCTCTGAGCTGCACTCTAAGCAACTATGTTGCAATTATAGAAGCTAAACAATCACCAGAAACCTGGTTTCAGCCAGCCGGGCCTCAGACCTGGAGTTGCAACAGTGTTTCAATTATAGAAGCTAAACAAAGCCCAGATACCTGCTTTCAGCAGCCGAGGTCTCAGAGCTGAAGCAGAGCCTCAGAGCTAAAGCCAGCTGTCAGCTTCAGTGACAGCCATAGAAGGTAAATAAATCCCAGAATAAAAAAAAAAAAGAAAAAAAGGAGAGGTTGGGAGCTTCAGTCACCCACCAGCTTGAAAACGGCCCTCAGCCCCTCACCCAGACTGGCCAGGCACCCCAGTGGGGACCCCCACCCTGAAGGGGGTGTGACCAGCTGCAAACAGCCATCATCCCCTCATCCAGGCTGGCCAGGCACCCAAGTGGGACCCCCCACCCTGATCCAGGACACCATTCAGGGCAAACCAGCCGGCCCCCACCCGTGCACCAGGCCTCTATCCTATATAGTAAAAGGGTAATATGCCTCCCAGCACCAGGATCAGCGGAGCAGCGAGGCCTCACTGCCCCTGTGTCAAGCGGAGCCGCGAGGCCTCCCAGCACTGGGATCAGTGGAGCCGCGAGGCCTCCTGGCCCCTGGAGCAGCGTGACAGGGGGCAGCGCCCAAACCCCCTGATCGCCCTGTGGCTCTGTGTGTGTCCCAACCTCCCTACCCGCCCTGCTCTGTTCGTGACAGGGGAAGGCACCCCAACCCCTTGATCGGCCCTGCTCTGTGCCTGATAGGGGGGAGCTCCCCAACCCCTTGATCGGCCCTGCTCTGTGTGTGACAGGGTGGAGCTGAAACCTCCCCATCGGCCCTGCCCTGAGTGTGACGGGGGGAGTGCCGCAACTCTCTGATCGGCCCTGCTCTGTGGGTGACAGGGGGTGGCGCCCCAACCCCCTGATCCGCCCTGCTCTGTGTGTGACAGGGGGGAGCTCCCCAACCCCCTGATCCGCCCTGCTCTGTGTGTGACAGGGGGGAGGTCCCCAAACCCCTGATCGCCCTGCTCTGTGTGTGACAGGGGGGAGGTCCCCAAACCCCTGATCGGCCCTGCTCTGTGTGTGACAGGGGTGGCACCACAACCCCCTGATCCGCCCTGCTCTGTGCATGACAGGGGGTGGCGCCGCAACCTCCCCATCGACCCTGCCTTGAGTGTGACAGGGGGCGGCGCCCAAACCCCCCAATCAGCCCTACCCTGAGCGTGACTGGGGGTGGCATCGCAACCTCCCGATCCTCCCTGCTCTGTGCATGACAGGGGGAGGTGCCCCATCTCCCTAATCGGCCCTGCTCTGAGCCCGACCAGGGGCTGCGGGGCAGGCACCTAGGGATTGGGCCTGCCCTCTGCCACCCGGGAGCAGGCCTAAGCCAGCAGGTTGTTATCTCCCGAGGGGTCCCAGACTGTGAGAGGGCACAAGTGGGGCTGAGGGACACCCCCCCCGCCAGTGCACAAATTTTTGTGCACCGGTCCTCTAGTTGTAAATAAAACTAAAAGAAACAGAAAGCTACACATAAATAGCTGTGCTAGTGTGATACATTTCACTAACTTACTATAGTGATATAACTCATCTCCATGAAGCAATCCTTGATAGATTTATTTAAAAAGAAACCTACCTATTAGTATTGATACCTCTTTAATATATGCTTGCATGTGCACTGAGAAACTTTTCCACCATCCAGAGAATGTTTCAGGAAACATAATGCTGTGAGATTAGGGTGATAACTTCTGAGAAAATACATGGGTGAACAAAAGTAGGTTTACAGTTGCAAGTACATGAAACACATAGCAAACCTATTTTTGCCCACCTTGTATTTGCTTTATAAAACATCAAACTTTTCAAAAACTTGAATGAAAACAGAAGTCCATAGGGAAGAAAAAGACCCCAGAGAGGAAAGTAGTATATTCACTCTATGTAATAATGCATTAATATTCAAGAATAGTACAAGGTCAAGGTCATATTTGCATATTATAATTGTATTAAGCTACAGATGAAGGTGATTAGGCATATTAATGTTTTACTCAGTGTTTCGAGGTTTTTATTTTGTACTAGAGGCTGGGTGCACGAAATTCATGTGTGTGTGTGTGTGTGGGGGGGGGGGGTGTTCTTCAGCCCGGCTCGCACCATCTCACAATCCAGGACCCCTTGGGTGATGTCCAACTGCCTGTTTAGGCCTGATCCTGTAGTCGGACATACCTCTCACAATCCGGGACCGCTGGCTCCTAACCACTTGCCTACCTGAGTGCCTGATCACCCCTAACCACTCTGCCTGCCTGCCTGATCAGCCCTTACTGCCTCGGCCTCGGCTCCCACCTGCCATGGCAGCCACCTCTTCCTCAGCCCCCAATGCTGCAGCTTCATCCAGAAGGTCGTCCAGAATGATATCTAGAAGGTCATTTGGCTGTCTGGTCTAATTAGCATATTATGCTTCTATTATTATAGATTTTTCAAATATTTATCAAAATTACATATGTGTGAAGGACCCACTGTGTGCATATAATTTCATTAGGCAAGTTAATATAGTGCTAATTAAGCAAGCAGTGAAGAATGTTATTAAGCTATTTAAGCTTCAATAGCAAATACTTCTCATGCAGTTTCAGTGATATGGATAAAAAACACTACCCATTTTGTTGATGGTTTCTTTTCCTGTGCATAAGCTTTTTAGCTTGATATAGTCCCATTTGTTTATCTTTTCCCAAGTTTTTCTTGCCCTCTGAGACATATTGGCTAAAAGATTGCTGTAAGAGATGTCTGAGTTTTACTGCCTATGTTTTCTTCTAGGATTTTTATGGTTTAGCATCTTAAAGAACTCAAACAACTCAACAAAATGAAGACAAACAATCCAACTTAAAAAAAATGGGCAAAAGACCTAAATAGATATTTCTCCAAAGGGGAATACAGGTGGCCAATAAACATATGAAAAATGTTCAATGTCACTAGTCATCAGAGAAACGCAAATTAAAACCACGAGATATTACTTCACACCTGCCAGAATGGTTACCATCAGTAAATCAGCAAAGAAAACTGCTGGCAAGGATGTGGAGAAAAGGAAACCCTGGTACACTGCTGGTGGGAATGCAGACTGGTGCAGACACTATAGAAAACAGTATGGGGTTGATGTATGGATGCATGGAACAGACTGGCAGATCTCAGAGGGGAGGGGTTCGGGGGGGACAGGAGAAGATGAGCCAAAAAACTTATATGCATAATATATGGACACAGACAATAGTGTGGTGAAGGCCTCAGATTGGGGTGGAGGCTGGGTGGAGGAGGACAGGGGAGGGGAGGGTAAACGGGTGACATCTGCAATACTGTCAATAACAAAAAAACAAAATTTAAAAACACACCCGGACATTGTGGTTCAGTGGTTGGTCATCGACCTATGAACCAGGTGGTCAAAGTTTGATTCCTGCTCAGGGCACATGACTGGATAGTGGGCTCATCACCAGTAGGGGGCGTGCAGGAGGTAGCTGATCAATGATTCTTTCTCATCATTGATGTATCTCTCCCTCTCCTTTCCTTTCTGAAATCAATAAAAACATATTTTAAAAAACCATTATTCAAATGTTGTTTCTTGTGTGGTAGTTTATTCTGATTTGTAATTTTAAATTGCCTTAGGGAAAACAGTTTATTTTCAAAATTAAATCACATTATAGAAAACTGAAAAGTAAGTCAGCCTCATCTTTCAATACCAAGTACAGAAGAAATATGACTCAGCATCCACGTTTGACTAGCCAGAGGAGAGTTGCTGGTCCTACAGTGACAAAGCCTTAGCAACCCGCCTATAGTCTTTTACTGTAATTCCGAGTTCAGATCTTGTCCTAATATATCCAAATAGGAGAATTTTTAATTCTCTATGGAGAGATGGGTTGTTGAACCTCTTCTGTCATAGTGTTGCTGGTGTGCGCCATAGGTCCTTTTGCGGTGACACGAGGAAAGAATTCCAAACGCACATGTGTGGGAAAGTTTAAATGTGATGGTAATATTTTATTGTGAATTAAGGGGAATTAATACACCCTTGGATATCTAGAGGCTGTGCAGGCTCTAGAAGCACTGCCCCAAGGCTTCTGATAATTCTTCATATATCTTCTTGGTTTAAGTAAAGGACAACCATTTAAACCCAAACTTCTAACTTTTCACAGGCTTCGATTGGGCCCTCCTCCCAGTAAATTCTACTGGGGCTTCATGCCCTCTATCCAATCCAATTACCTTTCTGTTTGTTCCCACGCTATGCCCTGCCCCGCTAATTCATCATCCTGACTACCATTGCGCATGTCTGAAAGTTCCATTATATCATCAAGTTCTTACTGTGCATGCACCAAGGGGAGGAATTTCCTCCTCCCACCTCCTTTACCTGGCTTTTAGCAATTCTAAGGAGGTTTTCTGTCCAGTTCCAGGACCAGCTGCCCTCCTAGAGTGTGTTAATAGGTCTGTCTACCAGTAACCTAGATGGAGATTCTGTTCTGTTACTTGTTCCCACTTTGCAGTTTATGAAAAGTATTTAATTCCCTTTTGCCTTTCCTTATATTAATAACTCTAACTGCCACACTGACAATAGCAAAACTTTGACCATGCCAGGTTACCAGTTTCTAGCACTAGAAACCAGGTATTAGAATTGCCATTCCTGTTCTTCACAGACTGTAAATAAAGAACAGGGTTTTTTTTTCTAGAAAAATTATATTTCAAAGTAGATACAGATGCTGAATAAAATCTGTTTAAATGATCATGTAAGATAAATAATACCTATTTTTAAGAAAAAATTAGTACATAAAAATAGTATGGTATCATGGAGAAAGTGGTGATTCCAGAATTTCTTTACAGGAAGGGTGACAATTTAGTAAAAAAGGGGAGGGTAAAACATTTGTCCCGGAGACACATTTGCATCATAAATACTCTACTTTGATTTAGGATCTTTATGTGGCCATCTGATGAAGGTGATTGGAGGCTAAGGCCCTGGAAAGCTTTCCCTTAGTATTGCCCCTGTCTTCAAGAGAATAGTGCTCTGTGGGCCTGGGGTGGAGCAGGAACCAGGTGGAGGGGGCAATGGGGGAAACAAGGAAACATTTGTAATATTCTCAACAATAGATATAAAAAATACAAGGCAAACAAACAAACAAAAAGGATCCACTCCAGGAAGCTATATAATGTGGACTTCATTCTCCTAAATCCTGCCCATTACAACTTGTATTTTAAATTATTATTTTTAAAATTTATCTTTATTGCTTAAAATATTACAGATGTCCCCCTTTTTCCTCCCATTGGCCCCCTCCTCACCAATCTCATCCCCTCCCCAGGCCTTGTCTACATTATTGTCTGTGTCCATGGTTATGCATATATGCATATAAACTCTTCAGTTAATCTACACTCCCTCCTCCCCCACGCCCTGCATGCTTCCATGTCTATGAAGCTATTTTGTTTGTCAGTTTATTTTTAACAAATTGAATAATTTTCAGATTGTCGATTGCTTTATCTGTAAACTGCATAATAGTGAGCATCTTGCAGGTTTTAAATGAAGCTTAAACAAGATTGTGTCTGTACAAATTTTAGTGCAGTTCTAGGACATAATATATGGCCATTAAATTTTTTTCTTCTTATGGTAACATTTTTTTCTCCAAATGGTCTTCACAGTGAGTTTATATAGCTAATTATCCCTAACAGTAAGTTTTGTTAATTACTGCACAGACACCTCCCTGCTCTGCTAGGAGGAAATCAGCGGCTAAACAGTTATCAAGAACATTGGCTATGGAATCTAGGGACCTAGAGAGTCTGGCTAAGCTATCCACTGTGTGAACAAATATTTATTCTATTGATTTGGGGTTGGCCTCTGAGGCTATACGGCTTCTCTACCCAGCAGCAAGGTTTTATTTTCTCTATTGCACTTAAAACTGGTTTGGGGAGGTCAACTGCCCAGAGCTGGTTCTTAAATAATCGTTACCCTGCTCTGTGTTCATGATTTGGTGAATTCTGTTAGAGTATGTTCATGGTAGGCAAACCCTCCCCATGGAGCTACGGCAGAGATTGTCCCAATGACCCCTGCCAGGACTAGGCCAAAGGCCCTTTTTGTCCTGGTGTGCAGTTGTGATTTGTTGGGTTGTATTGAGGATAGTGATGCCTATTGGTGTGATGACTCCCAGGGTACAATCACCCCTATGTTGGGAGCCATCAAGGTGGGAGTGAGATGTAGCTTCAAGGGATTCTGAATTGCAAGTTAAGATGTTGTTGGGAGTTCCACTTAGCCAAAGGAGTCTTGGGGATGCTGGTATATTGTTGAGAAGATGGTAGTTGGGTAGAGAGAGATAGTTATGGAATGGACCTAGCTTGGAGGTACTGTGTTGTTTTCATGCCCGGTTGGGGCAGGGGGGTTGAAAACTGGGGCAAGGAAGTTTGTAAGGATTTTCCTGGCCACCATCTGCTGTTTTGAGTAGGGTGCAATTATCATCATAGTTTGGCTGGCAGATGATTTTAGTCCAATTAATGGGTTGGAAAACATCATTTGAGCAGAGGTAAGGAAGCTCTCCTTAATTTGTGCAGATCTGAGCAGTTAAAAGGGTCTATGCTAATGACATGGGTATCGTTATAGCAGGGAATGCATCCTATTGTGTCATTGGAAAGAAGGGAAGTACTGGCATAGTTGAAAGCATGTAGGGTGATGGGCATCAGGTGGAAACATAAGGGAGGGTTTTTCTCCCATCTAATTCAGAGAGAAAGGAAAGGTCTCATGGGAATGTTTCAATAGAACATTCATCAGCTTTCCAGGTGTGATCTTTCAGGGTTGTGGTCTCCACTGATTGGTCTGTGCCAGGGCATGGGGTCATTAGTCAATGTAACTGGTCCGGAGGCAGCCAAGGCATCACTTGTCTGGTTTTGCTGCTTTTCTGGGCCTGGAGCTAAAAAACAACTGAGGACTAGATGTTATCTTGAAGGAGGAAAAAGTCAGGAGGTCTAAACAGCTTGACCAGTGATATGCTAGGGGAGGATAGGTCAGTTACCCTGGGGGGGTGAGGTTCTTGTTTTCCCAGTTTTGCCCCTTGCTATTTATCAGGGCTTTTTGCTCTGGTGAGTTTCTGTACTAGGCCCATTGTCCTTGCTCTGCTCATGTATGTCTAACATTCCCCCCTCAAGGATTTTTGGCACTGAATTCTTTCAAAGAAAAGGGGAATAGGATCTCTTCTGTAGCTGCTTCCTGCTGAAAGGGGGTGATATTTTCCCTCAGAGCCAAAAGATTCTTGCTCTCTGTCAGAGGGATGAGGAGGCCTGGGCACAAATGAGGGTAGTGATGGTATCTAGGGATGCTATTTCCTGAGTACAAGTAGGGCTTGCAACCCGGTGGAGACAAACTGTTTTATAAATTTTAGTATTATTGGGGCAAAAGCTAGAATGACAATAATTATTACAAATGGTCTGATAAAAGGAAAAAGTCTCAGTTGTTAATAATTCCAAGTCAAAGGAAGAGAGAAAAACGAATGCTTAGTTTGGAGGGTTGTGGTCAAATACTTAAGAAAACTAGAAAAATCAAGATCTAGTTTAGTTTAGTTCACTGGTGAAAAATAAAACTTTGAAGATAATGAACTGAACTATAGTCTAACATTTACAACTGTGTATATGAAGTCTATTGAAACACAAATTTTCCCTCTAAAATTACACTCATTCTTTTCAAAGAGTACTTTATCAAGTTTAGTTTTCATTTGGCCTGTTATCTGCATGAACACAAGAAGAATAGTAATTGATTATATAGACTTTTTCAGATCTACTTTGCTGGAATTTCAGTTACAAAGAATATTCAGATTCAACTGAAGTCAACCCTTTAGGGAACAGAAGCCAAGTCACACAGTTGTCATCTGGCTTTACCTGCAGGGGTTTGGGTGGACTCCTCAAATTCTTGAGGTCCCCAAAATGCCTTGAGGCCCCTTCTGCCATCTCCCAGGAAAGCAACCTTCCTTCATTACAGGAAAGACTACCATGAACTAAGTAAACAAGCAAGGTTCCAGGCCATTTCTTGAAAGTAGCTTTTAATGGGCTTCAATCAGTTTTAAGAATGCTTTCTGGTGATGCCCAGAGTCTAGGCATATTTTTTCAGACATGACCTTCCAGTCAAAGTCTTAATTAATAAAATCGCAATTGGAAACTAATATTATAAAGAGAATAGATTCTTATTTGACTTACACAAATAAATATAGAGTTATAAAAATAATACTCACATATTGAGAGTTGTGAAATTCAGGTAGGGAGAAAAATATAAACACTTCCATATTGCTTATGAAGGTATAATTTACCAAATTGTTTTAGGGAAATAAAAGCAAACTTTCTTATATCCGAAGGACAGAAAGATTTTCATGTAACTAGTCTTTTGTTTGTCCTGACTATATTTGCCAGTATTTTATGTTTTCAGACATTCTTTAGAATTCCACAAATTTTTACTTACTTAAAGAGATGACCTGCTTAGAAACCTGTAATTTAGAGTAAGTCAGAGTCATTATTATTAATCTTTTGAAAGACTTAACTAACAGATTTGTAAATGCATCAGAGCAAAACAACTATGGTCTGTAAATGACAAACTTAAATGACATGTTTTAGACTTGACCGATTAACAAAGAACCTTGCTGTTGTGTAAGATATAACATTCCAAGATAATTTTTTGGTAAATAATGATTATTATGAAATAACATAAAAGAACAATATAAAGCTTATATTCTTAGATTCAAAGTAGAATTTTAAAATATATATAAAGAACAAACAATATGCAAGATTTTAAAACACTGCACGTGGCTCACTGGAAGTGTATATTGAGCACTGGAAACAATTCATAAACGCCCAATGTGTGGATTACAAACATCTGGAGTACTACTGCCAAATGCCTTCCATAGGAAACTATTATTCTAGGCTTGTCCGGTGTCACTGACAGGATATCTGTTACTCCTGAGAATTTCCTGTTTGAACTCAGCTCTGAATCTTTGCAAGTTCCTTCCTAGAGCAGACTGAAATTTTTACAATATGTATCTTAATAAAATATATGTATATAAATAAAATAGTTATTAGTATTAATTCTTATTTGGCAAAGCTTCTCATGTAAAGTTTCAAACATATTTAATAGGTCAAATTAAAAACTTAGGAAAGAAGATGAATCCTTAAGGTATTTCAGGGCCCATTGTAATAACTCAAAGTAATTGCTCTGTTAAAAAAAAGTCTTTTGAAATTTAAACTTTGGGTAGGATGTCAAATATACTTACGCAAAAGATTATATTATAAATATTTTGTAAATCTTAGTAAAACAAATGTATATATCTGCATGAACACAAGTAATAACTTTAAAGGATATTAATTAAACTTAAACCAGTTTTAATATTAAATATTTTATCTAGACCATAGGGTTCTATTTATTTATGTAATTATTCAATCTCTTTAGGCCAATAAAACATACTCTAGTGGTTCCATTCAGAGGTAGAAAACACATTACATAAAACATACAGACAAATACATGAAGACCATGCATATGATTTAAATGATCCCAATGATAACCAAAAAGTAAACAACCAGCATTTCTTAGATTGACATTTATGAACATACTTTAAACATACTCTTATTTTCAAGAAACACATTTTCAACAAAGCACAAGACATTATATCAACAGTTTTAAATCCACTTTGCAGACTTTCTGTAATAAAAGCTAAAAACAAGCGAACTTAAAACTTGTCTAGCAATCAATGTTTCAGTATTTCATGTTATTTTAAAATATCTAGATGCTTATCATTTAACCCAGCAATTCTCCAAAGCTTTTAAGTTACCAAAGACTTTGGAAAATTATGTATAGACATATGAGGCTAGAGAAAAGGAAGGGGGAGGAGCTGCCTGTTCTAGGACTGCAGCTCCCAGGCTTCCAGCTGCTTGGATTTAAAATTGCCCTATTCTTTCCTTTGAGATAAGTTAAGATTTGGGTTATTAATAATGAGTTCAGCTTCTGATAATAGCTGGGCTGTTAAGTAAGTGTTTGCAGTTTTGTAATAAAGAAAGGGTTAAACAGTGGCAGCTTGTTCTTTGGGAAGGTGGGGAGAAGAAGGCAAAATCAAGGGTCTCTCATGGTTTTAGGGGCTTTGAGGTGGAGGCATAAAGGATGCCACAGGTGGAGCAGAGTTCAGGGTGGTGGTGGAGCTCCAAGAAGACCTAAACATAGAAAATCTCAGACTATTTGTCTAGGCAAGAGATTCTTTCACACTATTAGGAGAACGGTGTTATAATTAAGGGTGCCATTCTGGAGCCAGACCTCCTGATTGTCTAATTTATATTGTGGCCATGCTGTATTGCAATAGAAAATTAGGCATTTGGGTCTAATTTTCTCTCATAAATCAAGGGTCTTAAGATTCTTAAAAAGGCAGGCCAGCGGTGAGTCCTTGGGAGGGGTAGAGATTGAATTGCTCTTGGCATTAATATATTGGTGATTGTGGGAGGGAGCGTCAGGAACCTAGTGAGAGGGAGAAAGGAAGGACATCGTCAGACCTGGTTGCTGCCTCCTCCATGTGCTGAGACTTATTCTAAGGAACATCCCCCACTAAAAAGGTTCAGTTTGGGGGACCGAGGTCCCCTGGAGGCTAGGGATAAATAGGAGCATCCTCGGTACTTATTTCCTAGTAAACTGCTGGTTTGGTGGAACCAGCACTGGGATTCCCAGTGAAACCCTAAGGTGACACGATCAGCCTGTGAGTGAGCTATCTGTCCCTGAAACCCTGGAATTGGCAATACCCAGACTCACAGTCCCCAAAATAAAATTCTACTGGGTGTTCTTTTTTTTGACTTTTTAATAATTTTTTCATGTTGTAAATATTCTTTTTTTTATTGTCTAAAGTTTTGCATATGTCTCCTTTTTTGCCAATTGACCCCCTCCCAGCCATTCCCACCCTGGGCAAGCCCCCACCACCCCAGTATCTGTGTCCATTGGTTATGCTAATATGCATGCATACAAGCCCTTTGGTTGCTCTCTAACCACCCACCCACCCCTAACATTTGTCTCTGGATCTGTTCTTGTTCATCAAATTATGTTGATCATTATCAGGGTGTTCTTTTTCATAATGTGCTTCAGTTGCTTGGATATTTGCTTGAGACCTGCGGGCTGCCTAGTGCAATCTTGCCTGTTCCAAGCCCAGTTTATTATCCTATCACGGGAGTCTTCTAGTGGCAGCCGTCTTCCCTCCCCCATGGCTTTTAAGTGTCTGAGCCGTGTCCACAAGTGGTGGCCCCATGGGGAGCGAAGAGTCTCAGTCCCTAGTGCCCTCCTCTTCAAAACGAAGTGACTCACCCATCAGTAGGAATCAGAAGGTCTGACAATCTGGCACTCCTGTCATCACTTGGGAGTCCAGAAGTCCAGAAGGCCTTGGTCGGTGTTGGACCCTGAGACTAAAAAGTCTCTAGGGATCTGGAGTGTGTGTGTGTGTGTGTGTGTGTGTGTGTGTGTGTGTGTGTGTGTAGGGGAGAGAATGGAGGAGACTTCCCTCCTGGATATCCCTGTATGGACCACCAAAATAAAAAGTTAAAGTGGGTGGTGTGCAGGTAGGCTAAATAGCCATCTCAGATAGTGGATAAAGAAAAATTGAATTTAAGGAAAGGGGATGAGATATCCAAAGGGAAGGTTGCACAGTACCAAGCCAAAGTAATATTGGGTGGATGATGGCAGCACCCAGGAGCTAAAGTTTCATCCTTATATGCAGTCACTGGTGGGAAGCCCTTGTCGTCAGTGGGTCTGGGGCTGAGTTAGTGGGCTTGAGATGCGGATGGAATTAGGATGGGTAGTCAGGTGTTTTAAAGACAGTTTTAATTCCTTATATGGTTTGATTCCTGGTGTCCAGCAAGTCCTCCTGGTCTTTGTTCTTCTGCGGCGGGAAGCCTACAAATGGTTGTTAAGGATTATATTGCCCTATAGTCCTAACATCTTCAAAACATGATTTTTAAAATAACTACACAGTATTTTATAATATGGCTGTACCATAATATATTTAATAATTTTTCTAATATTGGATAAATAGTTGCTTTGAAGGTTACTCATTGGAAATTATATGACCATAAATGTTTTACCCATAACTCCTTGTATTCATCTCTGATATTGTTTTTAGGAAAAATTTTCTGGAAGTAAAATTACTTGGTCTAAGTCTAGGTAATTTTAGGTCTCCTCAAACATATTTTCAAATTGTTTTTCAACAAGGAATGCCTTCACCAATTTACATCTGGCCAGCATCTAATTGTTTATTTTAAAAACATTTTTGCCCTTGCTCATGTGGCTCAGTTGGTTGTAGGGTCGTCCCATAAACTGAAATGTTACAGGTTTGATTCCAGGTCAGGACATGTACCTAAGTTGTGGGTTCAATCCCTGGTTGGGGCCCATATGGGAGGCAAGTTATTGATGTTTCTCTCTCACATTGATGTTACTCTCTGTCCCTTCTTCTCTCTCTAAAATCAATGAAACATATTCTCAGGTGAGGATTAAAAAAGTAAAATAATAATGAAAAATAAAAATAAGCCCTAACCAGTTTGGCTCAGTGGATAGAGCATCGGCCTGTGGACTGAAGGGTCCCAGGTTCGATTCAGGTCAAGGTCATGTACTTTGGCTGTGGGCACATCCCCAGTAGGAGGTGTGCAGGAGGCAGCTGATCAATGTTTCTCTCCTATCGATGTTTCTAAATATTTACCCCTCTCCCTTCCTCTCAGTAAAAAAACAATAAAATTATATATATATTTTCAAATAAAATAAGAACAATTTTAACAAATTGATATTTCAAAATTATATACAAAGATTTAAATGTTATTAGTTCTTGCTCACCTAACATGTAGATATTTGCTTTGCAATTCTTAGTCATCTGTACTTTCTTCAGTTTTTATAGTTTAATTTTATACATCCTATTCCTTAACACACATGGACTTTATTTTGCTCTATAATGAAAGTTTGGAATTAAATAGTTTATTTGGAAAAAAAAGAGTTTTTACATCATTTCTTGAAATGTATCTTTCCTCTCATCATTTTAAGATGGTCTCTTTATCAAATATTAAATGTTTTTATTACAATCTGTTTTAAGAATATTACATTTGATTCACTTAATCAACTGATTATTTCAGTGCCATGCCATTTAATTTTGTTTTTACTTCATTAATATTTTATTGTTTGATAGGGAACATTGGGGATATGTGCTTCAAAGTTAAATTAATAACCCATGTTATACCAAGCTATATAGTCTTGGGGGGGGGTAGGCATTTTAAATATATCTTTGAACACATAACCATTACATCATTGCATCTATAAATGGCATAGACACAAACATAAAACATATTTAGTGTATCTAAAAATAGTTGAATAAAAAAATTATCTATACTGTTAGCATATTCAAATGCCATTTTTGAGTCAATATTATTTTATTTTATTTTATTTTTGTTTATTATCTTTCATCATTATTGTTGAGAATATAACAGATGACCCCCCCCTTTATTTCCACCATTTCCCCCTCCATGTGGTTCCTGCCCAGCCCCAGGTCTCACCACCCTATTGTCTGTGCCCATGGGTTATGCATATATGCATATAAATTCTTAGGTTAATCTTTTCCTTCCCTACCCACCCAGCTCTTGCTTCTGAGATACATTAGTCAGTTTCATATTTCCATATATCTGGTTCTGTTTTATTCATCAATTTATTTTGTTCATTAAATTCCACATATGAGTGAGATCATGTGATATTTATCTTTCTCTGACTGGCTTATTTCACTTAGCATAACAGTCTCCATGTCCATCCATGTTATCTCAAAGGGTAAGAGATCCTTTATTACAGCTGCATAGTATTCCATTGTATAAAGGTACCACAGGTTTTTTTTTTTTTATCCACTCATCTACTGTTGGGCTGTTTTCAGATCTTATCTATTATAAATAAAGCTGCTGTGAACATAAAGGTGAATATATTCTTTCTGGTTGGTTTTTCAGGATTCTTAGACTATATTCTTAGAAGTGGAATCACTGGGTCAAATGGCAGTTCCATATTTAATTTTTTGAGGAAACTCCACACTGTTTTCCATACAGTTTATACCAGTCTGCATTCCTACCAACAATGTACTAAGGTTCCTTTTTATCCACATCCTCCCCAGCACTTGTCATTTACTTATTTATTGGTGGTAGCCATTCTGACAGGTGTGAGGTGGCACCTCATTGTCATTTCCTTTTGCATCTTTCTGGTGATTATTGACATTGAGCATTTTTTTTACATTCCTCTCTTGGACATTTGTATATCCTATTTATAGAAGTGTCTGTTTAGATCATCTTCCCATTTTAAAATTGTATTCTTTGTCTTGCTTTTGTTGAGTGTATGAGTACTTTATATATTTTGGAAATTAACCCTTTGCCAGATGCATCATTGGCAAATATGTTCTCTCATACAGTGGGCTCTCTTTTCGTTTTGATGCTGGTTTCTTTAGTGCGCAGAAGCTTTTTAGTTTGTTATAGTTCCATTTGTTTACTTTTTCTTTCATTTATCTTGGACAGGCAATGTATCTGTGAAAATTCTGCTGCATGAGATGTCTGAGATTTTGCTACCTATATTTTCTTCTAAGATTTTTATGGTTTTGTTACTTCCATTCAAGTATTTTATCAATTTTGAGTTTATTATTGTGTATGGTGTAAGTTGGTTTGTTTGTCTTGTTTATTCATTTGCTGTTTTAAATTTTTTATCCTACATATGAGTGTAATCATATGCTATTTTTTACTTTTTCCAACTGATTTATGTTGCTTAGTATGACATTCTCAAGATCCATCTTGTTGTCACAGGTAGTAGTATTTCATCTTTTCTTATGACTGAGTAGTATTCTGTTGCAGACATGTACCACAGATTTTTGTTATTAGCTCTTGAATTTTTATATTAGAAACAAATTTACAATTGGCTATAATTGGTATATATTTTGAGTTATTGTGAAGTGAGAATATATAACCTTGAAAAAATGTTGAAGTAAATGCAATTTTTACATATAGCCTGTTTTATCACTATTAGGTTTATAGCTAAATTTATCAGAAAATATAAAGTTCCCATATACCCTCTTCCTACACACAGACACTCTCTTTATCATACATGACAGAGTGTTATCTTTGTTACAATCAATGAATGAACAAAGTCATTTGGTTGATACCTCATTATAACCCAAACTCCATAGTTTGCATTATTCTTTGTTTGGGTTTATTCTTTGTACTGTACTAATACATTTAGAGTGATTAACTAACTAGAGGCCTGGTGCACGCAATTCATGCATAGGGGGGGTGGGTCCCCTCAGCTCAGCCTGCACCCTCTCCAATCCAGGACCCCCCAGGGGATGTCCGACTGCCAGTTTAGGCCAGATTCTGCAGCCTGCTTGTTCAGTAATTTGATCGTCCTTCACTAACCTCCCTGCTGGCCTGGTCACCCCACACAGTCTGCTGTTCAGTCATTTGGTCGTCCCTCACTAACCCCCTAAACCAGCAGTCAGACATCCATCTCACAATCCTGGACCGCTGGCTCCTAATTGCTCACCTGCCTGCCTGCCTGGTTGCCCCAAACTGCCCCTCCCCCGCTGGCCTGATTGCCCCTCACTGCCTCTGTGTGCCAGCCTGATCACCCCTAACTGCCTTCCCCTGCTGACCTTGTTGCCCTCCAACTGCCCCCTCCCTGCCGACCTGATCAATCCTAACTGCCCCCCACCCCTGCCAGCCTGGTCACCCCTTACTGTGCCCCCTGCCAGCCTGGTCGCCCCCAACTGCCCCCCTCCACCAGCCTAGTCTCCCCTCACTGGCCCTCTGCTAGCCTAATCATCCCCAAACGCCCCTCCTGCCGGCCTGGTTGCCTCTTACTGCACCTCTGCCAGCCTGGTCACCCATAACTGCCCCTTCTGCTGGCCTGATCACCCGCAACTGCACCCCCCCTGCTGGTCTGGTCACCCCCAACTGCCCCCTTGCCAGCCGGGTTGCCCCTCATACCCCCCCCAACTAAACGGGTTGCCCCACCCAGCCTGCTGCTCAGTCATTTGGTTGTCCCTCCCTGGGACCCCTGCAGCCTGGTCATAGGCAGCCATCTTGTGAGGCTATGATGGTCAATTTGCATATTACCTCTTTATTATATAGGATATTTAATAAATTTCACATACTTTTATATTTACAACATTTAATTAAATATTTCTTACACTTAATTTGATAAATCTGATGGGAGTTTCCAACAAATATTTGTTAGCTTTCAAGAATTTTCACAGGTCCTTGAAAATCTCATAAACTATAATGAAAACAACAGTAGCGAAAATTCATTTAAGTGTTATTTTATTCATACAACTTAACAAAAGGAAATAAACAACCCAATCAAAAAATGAGCAACGGACCTAAATAGATACTTTTCCAAAGAAGACATAAGGAAGGTCAAGAGACATATGAAAACATGCTTAAAGTCACTAATCATCTGAGAGATGCAAATCAAAACAATGAGTTACCATCTCACACCTGTCAGAATGGCTATCACCAATAAATCAACAGGTGCTGCTTTTAGGTTTTACATATATTAAACTACTTAACCTACTCAATAACCTACCTTATTGAGGTAGTACTATTTTTGCTCTTATTTTATAGATGAGAAACTGAGGTATAAGTAATATACCCAAAATTGTACAACTACTAAGTGGAAAAGCTATGATTGAAATCAAGACAGATTAGATTTTTAAAAATCCATGCTCTTTTTCATTTGGTTGTGTTTCTCTCAGCATTCTGGCTCTGAGAGCTGATCATAAGAGGACCTTTCGCTAAACCTCCTCACACTTGAGCATTTGGCAATGTAAGCATATGTTTGGTGGTAAACCTGTCTCCATTTAAGGAGGATTTTTTAAAACTTTTAATTAATTAATTATTTTTTAAACACACACACACACACACACACACACATTTGCAAACACAAATTTACAAATATATTTATGAATAGCTGAAAACAAAATACCATCCTGAAACTGTTACTTTAGGAATGCTCAGCAGATATACTCTCAGGTTGTAATGGCACCTGAACTTCCTTAGCATTTTAGTCACCTTGCTGAGCTAACATATGGTCACCATTACCCCAAATTGTTCTTTGCTTAGTCATAGCAAAGAATTCTTCCAAAAGAAGTATCAGAATGTATAATGTCTGGAAGAGTCTGTGAAAGCTTTTCTGTCACACTAACCTTCTCACAAGTTATTTTGCAGCTATAGTGACACTAAGAGATGGTACAGAGTCCTTGAATGCCAACTTCCCTATTTTTTATCAGCAGAATAATTGGCTTCTACTTCTGTTCATGTAATCTTTTATTTATCCTATCTAATAAAAGTGAAACATGGTAATTAACCGTAACTTCGCTACCCTTCCCATTGGCTCATCAGGGTGATATGCAAATTAACTGCCAACCAAGATGGCACCGGCAACCAGGCAGCTGAAGTGAACAGGGAGGCTTGCTTGCTCCAGTAATAGAGGAAGCCAAGGTTCCCCGCCTGCCTTGCCAGCCTCTAAGCTTGCTCTCTAAGAAACATTTTTGCAAATATAGAAGCTAAACAAAACTCCAGAAACCTGCTTTCAGCCGTCAGAGCTGGAGCAAGCAGGACCGAAACAGTGTTACAATTATAGAACCCAAACAAACCCAGATCCGAGTGAGACAGGCTGGACATGCCCTGGAGCCCTCCTGTGGTCCCTCCCTGGCTGGCCAACTATATAGCAGAATGTAGATTGTACTATTTGTTCACCTATGTTCTCACTTGATTCTTCCATTAACTAAGAGGTAGAAGGGAAAAACACAATAATATCTCACATTTTTCTGTGGAATTTGTGAGGTTACTTTGGCAGATAAATATCTAAATTTAATATTTTAAACATAATCGCAGTATTTTGAGTAGACTATGCCTGATGACAAATCCACTGGCTAGTATATGACACCTATAGTAGTATGAATCAACTCAATGAAGATCTTAAGTCTGTTAAACATTTGAATACATTTTAAAAGATCTATGAAGAGTTTCATTGTTTTTAGCACAAGGAATATAACTTTTTAGAATACAAATTAACATTTGTGTTTTCTGTCACTTGATGTGCTTTGATTCATTCAAACAGAACAGCACATACAAGTGCATACCAATGAAAGTGTGCAAATATTCAAGTAATGGCAAACAGTTTGATGTGACTAAGGTCCTAAGTGCCACTTGTGGCAAAGATGGGCTTTGAAATGATAGGAAAAAGAATGCTGAAGATTATTTTAAAATTTCTTTATGATAACCTAAATAATTTAGATTTCATTCTATAAGCAAAAGGATGCATACAAGTTTTCTAGTAAGAGTGATATCTTTCAGATTTTAGAAATCTAAATCTGACAAGATTGCAAAATTTAAAAACAAGTTGGAATGAAGAGATACAAATGTATTTGTTGTCTACTTTTGAAGTAAAAATGGTCGGGCTTGAACAATCAAATGTAGAGAGTGAGAGGAGAGAAGATAGAGCAGATCTGAGGATGACTAAAGTTCATAGATTGGGACACTAAAAAAAAACTATTAGCATTAATAGAGAAAATAGGAAAAGGATTAGAGACAGCATGTAAGGCTACATGCTGCTATTATCCTAACATCACCATTTTGTTACATCATGGAAGGTATAATTGTGTGCCTTATCATAACCAATTAAGGATATTTAAATACCATGTCACATTTTTAATTTATTTTACTATTTGAAATAAGGCTCAAGGTTGTATCATATAAAAACTAAGAATGTATAACCTAAACATTGGGATTATCATGCCTGCACCTCATTAAATTCTTGCAATTAATAGTAAATGTTTCCTCACTTCTTCAAATATTGAAAATTCACTATTATACAACCTAATGGGTATTTTAGTTTTGATGTTTTTCTATTATGTAGTACTAAAAGACTTAGATGTCTAACAGTGGATTAACTAAGTTTTGATATTCAAAATATAAATGTCACATAAACAAGAGAAAACTTTAATTAGTGGGACAAGTTAATCATGCATTGTTTATTAACAATATTGTATTAATTAGATGATAAATCAAGAGATATTTACTCTTGCTTAAAATCAGAAAGTTTGGATAACCATTAAAGTATGATTAGTTAATTAAAATTATTTTACTAGGTTGAACCATATAAAGTTGCCAATG